>NC_091792.1:3348333-3651363 GCF_041296235.1 Equus asinus
CCAAATGTAAAAGAAAAAGAAATCACTTCCCAGGTGAAATGCAAAACATGTTGAATTACATAGTTATAAAAACATCTTATAGGGTACACGCTCTGTGGGATTATTGAACTTTAGTCGCAGCCCAGGCTTTGCAGATGTGGGCAGTACCCCAGGCATTCTTTGGGACGTTAAAGATTTCACAGCTTGGTATTTTTTGGTTACTCTCTCCTAAGAAACATATAGGAAAAAGTATTTTTTAAGCTTAAGAGAAGGGCCCATTGAATGAGTTATTTAAACTCCCCTCCTATTTCTTAAGCTGAGGGGTGGGAGAGAGCAGCTTGCAAGAAGAGACTCTGTTAGGGTGGGATGTTGAGTGAATGATTCACCTTTCCACAGGGACGATCTCTGCTCACTGGCTCTGCCTTCCTGGATGTTTGCACATGTGCTCGTGGCATTTGAGGTTTGGGGGAGAGCCAATCAACGTGAAATATTTTCCTGCACAATTGCATACCTTTCTCACAACCTTGATAAAGCACTACCACCAGCATTGATAACCTACAAAACGTGTTATGAAACGTGACCCTGTTTCTCTGGCATTGCACCCAAGGTCATGCTCCAATCCCTGCTCACCTTAAAGAACCACTGCTGAGAAGCGCTGTCGTCCAGGTCAGCAGCTGGGGCACACCCTGATCGATCTGCCCACTGCAGGCCACTGACAAACACACTCTATCCTTAGGATAAAATCTCAAATGCTCTACGTGGCCTCCAAAGCCCTGAATGGTATAACCCGTGCCTATCTCCTGCTTCAACCCATACCCATCTCCACCTCAGGCACCACATGACAACCACGCTGGCTTCCTTTCATTCCCCAAAAGGCCAAGCTTCTCCCTCAAGACCTTGGATGTTCCTTCATCCCAGCATACTTCCCATCTCCTCAGCACTCATCTCCCACCCCTCACACACACAGGCACATGTATACACACACACGCGCACGCACACCCATACATACCCTCTCTCTTTGCTAACTCCAACTCCAGCCTTCAACTCTCAGTCTAATGTCATTAACTCAAAATATGGCCTTCCCCAAACCCCCAAATCTAACTTAGGCTCTCCTTTAAAGTATCCTACACTTCTCTTTTATAATACATATCACTATTTGAAAATGTATATTTATTTTTGTGACTTGGTTTTAAAGATTTTTTTCCCTCACTAGGCTAATAGCAAACTCCAAAGGAGTTTGGCTCTCTTACTTACCACTGTGGTCCTGGCAACTAGCATGCAGCAAACACTCAATAAGTAAATACTAGTGGAAAGAGTGAACTTCACTTCCACGTTGCATGCCAGGAGGACAGGTCTCAGAAGACTGGCCAACCATTTTCCAGATTCAAGGTCCCTTGCGCTATGATGAAGTTTTTGAAAAGGACCAGAAGCTGGATTTTAATTGTCATAGAGCCAGCTCATGCCCAGAGGTTGCTATCTAGCCCTGGCACTGAACCATCCTTCAGAAGAACAACAGCTCATTCTCTGCCTGGTTCTAGCAGGAGAGGGCTAGGTGCAAGTTCCCACAAAGTCCCCGTGCATGACAGTGAGAAGCTATGTGTACGCTTCCCTCTGTTCTCCACAGATTGTATACTTTCTCCACTTTCCTCTGGACATCTTCCTCCACTTGCACAGTTAGAGGGCATTAAAGCACTCCCAATAACTGATTTTTCTGTCTTCAAATGTTGTTAGGTGGAGTTAAGGAATGTTATCTTTTGCAACGCCTCAAATCAAATTATCACATGTTGTTAAGCCTGAACAGGAAGACCACATCATACAAACGCCAAGTCCAATCCTTTATCTACGGGGTTCTCTAACTGGGAGAGCTTAATGCGCATGCCGCTACCTTGAGGCAGGATAGCTGTTGCCTCGCTACCTCCTCATGCAGCTGTGGGACAAGCCATGGCTGAAGCATGTTCAAACCAGCAGTGTCACTGGCCTGATAGTGAACACATGCAGCCCTATCTCACACTTTTCTGAAATTTCTATCCATATCATGACGTGAAGAGAATGCTGCTCGGTCATAAAGGACACAGTCTCCTGAGAGGAGCTCGGTGGCCCTCTGTGGGCAGTCATGTGTGGAGACGAGCGTAGTCCTGCAGCCACTCCTAATAACCCTAGTTCTAGGCAGGCCTGGGTCACGTGTGACCTCTCCACAGCTAGCGTCTGACCCAGGGCTGTAGCCACAGCGGAGACACCCCTTAGCATCCCCCAAGGCTGTGAGCATGACTAGTAGCAGTTACAAATAAATCATTGTTAGAAATTCTTGCTCTAGGCCAGCTGACTTTACAGTTCTTGGTCCATTTGTTTTAAATGTAGTTTCCTTGCAGTTCCTAATAGGTCTTGGCCATACATAATTTATAGCTTCTATTTTAAAGTGCTATCAGAAATCGATAAGAATATAAACACGCGCACTGTTATAAATGTCCTCACGGCCACTGTCAGCCGCCTCGTGCATTCTCTTCACAGCAGTCGCTAGAACGATTGAAGGGCTTTTCATGTCAGTTGTTTCGCTCCAGTTGAGCCAAGCTGAATGAACTCTTAGTTAGAGCTGAGGAAGAACTCTACACTGGACTTTTAACTCGGGAGCAATCACTGAAAGCACGGTCAGAGCTCAGCCCTGCAGCGCAGCTGAGGTTTCCAGATAAAGAATATATACTGTACAGATTATGCTGGGATGTTTTTCCAACCAGCAAATCTGATTAAATTACTACCATGTAAAAGTCCCTTTTTGGTATTTATTGAAGACTTTAACTATGTTACCTGTATTTGGTAGTTCAACATTACAATGTGACAATTGCTTCATTAACGTTTGACCAATACCTTCATTAAGTCATTCAATAAACATGTTCAAGTCACCATGCCAAGTATTGGTGTTACCACAATGCATAAGTTGCCATCCCTGCCTTCAAGGTATCTCCAGTCTGCTCACTTCTGTGTTTTAATTCCTCCCTAAACTCTGGAGGACGGGCAATACGCCTCATTCATCTCTATGTTCTCCAGTCTACTCACTTCTGTGTTTTAATTCCTCCCTAAACTCTGGAGGACGGGCAATACGTCTCATTCATCTCTATGTTCGCAGTGTCCTACTGAGTGCCTGGCACATGGTAGGGACGGAATAAATTCTTGTTGAATAAATTGGTAAATGAATAAACTAATAAATAAATGAAGAATGAATTAAGAAACAGAAGCTACTGAACAAAAATTTAAATATCTAGGCCTCCCAGAGACCACCAGACCAAGAAGCAATAGGCATTTTTCTCTCTCTTCTTTGAGTTTAAAAAACAGATGAGACAGACTCTGCCATCACTCCCACCCAGCAGGCCTCCAGTAACTATTTTCCCATGCACACATCCGTTTCCCTTGCTCTTTCATTTATTCTCTATGAAAAAAATGTCGAGAGCAGCATGGAACCAGGGTGTTTGCTTTAATAAGCAGCTAGTTATCCAGGGCTTCCTCTCCTTCCATCTCCCAAAGCAAGTCACAGGCCAGCTACCGTCAGATTTTGACTGGAGGTTCTGCTAACACAGGCATTTCCTTCTGCGGGTTTATTAGACCAAGGCTGTGCTTCAGGGCTCCAGAAATCAGGTGCTCCATGGGAAGTGGAATGTAACACACAGGGCAGTCAACTCCTCGTGTTCTAAAATCCACTACGTAAATGGACTCGTGTTTGAACGGGGCACCAGATCAGTCTGTGGATCTCGCTGACAACTGCTAGGATCACCTCTTCCCACGGAGTCCAGGAAGAGCCTATGTGAGTGAGTCCTCAGCAGGCTCCCTGAAGATGCTCGGGCACCCGCCTGGAGCACCATTGCCGGACACTTCCGTGAAGAGACCCAGGAAGAAATCAGCCTTTCTCAACTTCAACCATGGAGAACGTTCTAGGTGATGGAAAACAATGGTCAACACAGCATCGCTTCTCAGAATACAGATCATTAGGCTGGACAGTTTTGTTTTTGGGTGTGAAACAATCACAATTCATAAATCATGTTGCTTTCAAGACTGTAATAACTGTGGATCAGAAAACTCTTCAAAGGGTTCTTTATTAAAAAACTATTCATTCATTTAACTAAAACCTTATCTACAAGGTAACAGGCAGCAAATTAGGTGATAAAGGTGAGTGTGGACCAGTTCCTGTCCTGGAGGGGCTCACAATCAGGAGAGGAGGAACTGCAGACGCAGTAAGTGCTATGGAGGAACTCACACAAACTGCCCTCAGCGCGGAGAGAGAAGCGCAGCCTCCTCTGTCTCACGCAAAGGCGGCCGGGTAGCTCAGTGCTGAGGGGCGCGAGCCCTGGAAACAGACCGCCCTGCCCACAGCCCCCTATCGAGCCCCGCCTGATGAGGACCCACTCGGCAAACACTTAACTCTTGTCAGCTCCGCTCCCCAAACCGAGATGCCTGGCTTGTTCTATCCACTGCATCTGAAACACTGTCTTTGCCCCACATGTAACTCCATTTCTTCCCCTCATTATTGAATATTCATTCCCCTCCTTAAATCTTTATTAAAAATCTAAATACATATTGTTGCTGTGATTAACTGCTAAAAGCTGTTTCCAAGACTAATGAGGATATTGCCAAAAAAATCAGGCTTGAAAGAACCTGGGTCCCAAGGGCATAGCCAATTGGAAGTGACTCCAAGAGCAACACCAAGGATTATTCAAGTCTCCCAGCGGCTAGTAACCAGTATTTTCAGGACACACAGGTATACGCTTGAGCCCCAGGAGAGATGGGGACCCCAGCTGACAGATTGTAGGGCAGGACCGCAAGCATTTCCGAAGCTCTCCTCAACCCCAGAGCCATCCTTGCGCTACATTTTGGAGATGGGGGTGGAGACATTTCCCTACATCCTCATTTTGCAAAGGGGCGGTGGGGGGGAGGTGCATTTCTAAACTCCAGCCCTAGGAGGAGAGAAGCAACTGGAGCACTTCCGGATTCTCTTGACCCCACTCCTCTCTCCTCCCCAAGCAAGGAGGAATGATGGCTCTGACTGGTGATCTGAGGAAGAAGGATCAGAACTTATCTTCAGTCCCTTTTCCTCTGGTCCAGAGGGCCTCAGCATGGTATGGATTGATTGTGTCCCCCTAAAAAACTATGTTGAAGTCCTAACCCCCAGTACCTCAGAATGTGACCTTATTTGGAAATAGGGTCTTTACAGAAGTAATCAAGTTAAAATTAGGTCATTAGTGTGGTCCCTGATCCAATGTGGCTGATGTCTTTATATAAAGGGGAAATACAGGCACAGAGACAGTCACGCACAGAGGGAAGGCCATGTGAAGAGGCAGGGCGAAAGCCATGTGACCGTGACGGCAGAGATGGAATTACGCTGCCACAAGCCAAGGAACATCTGGGGCTGCCAGAACCTGGAAGAAGCAAGGAGAGATCCCTCCTCTGCAGGTTCCGGAGGGAGCATGCCCTCCCCAGGCCTTGATCTCAGACTCCTGGCCTCCCGAACTGCAAAGCAGTAAATTTCTGTTGTTCTAAGCCGCCTAGTTTGTGGAGCTTTGTTAGGGCAGCCCTAGCAAACTAGTTCACAAGACAAACACTTTCTGTGTGCGCCTCACTATGAACAGCCTGCCGCGCAAAGAAAGCCTGCATGTCCACCTGGCCTGTCACTGAGAGGCTTGAATCAGAAGGGGGTGCAGTGGGCTAGGCAGGGAGGGGGTGGCTCGTATCACAAACCATGAGCAAGCCTCCTCCTCTAAACAGCTGTTATTGGTAGCAAAGCCAATATGTCGGTCAATGTATTATTTCTCGATTTTTTCTGAGTTTGAAGTAGGGAGAGAGAGCTGATTTTCTGACCTAAACTCCAAATCTAGGCTCAGGCACGTAGTCCACCTGTATCAACACATTCAACCCTCATAAGAGCCCTGTAAGGGCATATCCTACTAGTATGCCCATTTTACAGATGAGAAAGCTCAGGCATGAAGAGGTCGAATAACTTACCCAAGGACAATGCATGCTGAGGATTGGGTTGTAGGCAGCCTGGGGCCAGAGTTTGTCCTTGCTTTCTCTGTAAAGGCTACATTCCAAGGAACAAGCCATTAAATGGTCTTATTAAAGGGATCCCATGGCCAAACATATGAAGAGAACCCTGGGTGAAAAAAAGGGAACTTTTCTTTAATCTCTTCTGATTGTCTCAGAACTTTGCAATGCCTCTGTGCCTTGTGACTATCAGGATATGGCATGCAGCATTTGACCACAGAGCGCTTTCCAGGGAGCAGCTCTTGGGACTAATGTTCTGAGGAACGCCAGTTTGGGAAACATTGAGAGAATACTTTGGGTGGGAGGTGCTCTTTTGTTTGGATACAGTTCTAGGATTTTTTATGATTTCTGTATGCCACTCAAAATGCTCAGAAAGTCCTTCATTTAGGTTTTACAAAGAGTTATATAGATTTTCATATCTAAGGCTGGGCCTTGCAATCTAGGGGCTGAAGCTGACACATCAAGCATTGCAATACAAGCCAGTGGGTTGCTGTGACAGTGGTACAAAGCAAGGTGAGCAGAAGACAAGGCTCAGTCTCAGAGGGAGGAAGGGATGATTTCATGAAGGAGCTGGGCTTTGAGCAGGCCTTGAAGATTAGAGGGGACTTCAGGCAATCATTTTGGATTAACTACTTTAGGCCTAAATTAGTTCTGCTCTAGGATGGGGTCAGAAATCCTAGAGACGAGAGGTCAGTTATGGTCCTAGAGTTTGTAGAGGGGCATTGTTCCTAAGCAGAGATCACAAATTGGTAGTCCCTAGGAAGGATGTGACCCGCAGACTCTTGTGTGGCCGGCACAGTACGGCCGGCGTATGCGCAGGTGTACACGCGTGTGGGTTTAATTCAGTCCATGCACTCCTGGGTCTCAGCATCACTCCTATTTTACCTGCCTGTCCAGTCCTTGAAGGCATCTGAGTTTCTCTCTTCTAGGCTGCTGTAGCCACATGCCACAGCTAAAAGATGTGGTGCCTTCACTCCCCTATCAGCATTTCACTGTGACAGTACCATGGAAAACATCAGGGAGTTAGGTCCCTGATGGAGAACACTTATGAAATATCCCTCTAGGAATGGTTGGCTGATCCTTCCCAAGTTAGTTACCAAAACCTCCCTCCAAAATGAATTTACTCCAGGGCAGTAGCATATATCTGTGCACTAGCTGCTCCCATAGCATTCCAGTTCAGTAATTTTTATAGTGGAAGCTATTGCATTAAACTCAGCAGATCTGTCATTCTCTTAAATATGCTGGAAAAAGGAGAAGCATAGAATGCCAAATAATTTAAAATATAATTTTTAAATGTCATTAGATAAAGATTTGCAGGCCAGCTAAGTCATTTCCTTTAGGGGCGTTTTATGTTCGTTTTGACATTTCATGGTTTTGGTTGTTCTTCTGTACCACTGTGGTTGTTTCATTACTGTTCAGAAAGTCAACACTGTATGTTTACACTATATTGTTGTGGTTATAGATACTTGAGTGCAACCAAAGTTATCCCTACCTACAGTACTGCTAGTAGAGTGTGGCCACCAGAACTAGTCTGTGCCTCTTTCTAACTGTGGTCACACGGGGTCTGGACAAGATGCCGACAAAACTTTGTGAGCCTCTTCTCAGCTTCTCTTCTCTAGGTGGGTGGAGACAGGAAATCACTCTCTTCACTTCCCCAGTGGAATTCAGGCCTCACGGCTTTACGCTATGCTGCAAAGGGAGCCAGTTTTTTCTTTCCTCTTTGCACAGGCATTTTCCTGGTGAGGACACTGTGATTCTGAGTGATCATAGGATTCTGCAGAACAGGGCCACAGAAATGCCCTAACTGTACACTTCCTAGCTTCCTCTCTGGGCATGCCTCCCTTTGAAGGGGCAGCGTGGCAGTAAGACCCGGGCAGAGCAGTGTGCCCGTGGCTCCCTGCCAGGACAGTGAGATGTTTCTCTCCCCCTGCAGAAAACTTGCCTGTGCCTTCCTCTCCTCTCCCAGGCAGGAAACTGCCTTCATGCTGCTGCGCTGGAGAAGCCACATGTCTACATGTTTATAAATGAATGGAAAGCACGAGGTGGACCAGGTAGGGCAGCAAACTGTGCTTTTCTTTATAAACCCTGCACTATTTGATTTGTTAACTAAGTATTATGACTTTTATTTTTAAAAATATTTAAATCCATCCTTGAACGTTTGGGCTGCTGTCCCATCCATCTGCAAGCAAAGCTTCCTGAGAGAGCTGCCCACACGTCCCTTCTCCCCTTTTCACCTCCTGTACAATATATTTTAAACAGTTACAGGTAACTGATTTTTATCCCATATATGCATGTAATGTTTAAATATTCAACTACTACTAAAAGGTTTTAGTGAAAAATAACACTCCCCCGCCCCGTCTAGCAACCTGGACACCCCACCCCACCCCTCTCCCAGTGGAAACCACGTTCGATTTTTATGCCGTTGCTACTAGTATTTACATATTTTAAAATTATAGGATTATAGTGCTATTTCTTGATCAACTTTCAGCATTTTCTATTTCACCCCTATTGCAGAAGTTATAGTATGTCATCACACACACACCCACGATTTCCCTTTCCGTCTTCTTCTTCTTTTTTTTCTTTTGAGGAAGATTAGCCCTGAGCTAACATCTGCTGCCAATCCTCCTCTTTTTGCTGAGGAAGACTGGCCCTGAGCTAACATCCGTGCCCATCTTCCTCTACTTTATATGTGGGACGCCTGCTGCAGCATGGCTTGCCAAGCAGTGCCATGTCAGCATCTGGGATCAGAACCGGCGATCAGAACCAGGGCTGCCAAAGCAGAACGTGCGAACTTAACCATTGTGCCACCGGGCCGGCCCCCCCTTTCTTTCTTCTTTCTCTCAGCATAGCCTTATTATAATTTTTGGCTAAGTCGGCAGTCATTTACATTACTGTGATCACCAAAAATTCACTGATCAACCCAAGTTGCATGTTATGAATATTTCCTTTTCATACAACATTTTGTTTTTCCTGGAGTTGAAAGTGCCTTTGTTTGGCTTCCCTTGTGTCTACCATTTGTTTTTCTCTAAATGTTCCAACAGATCTGTTCAACCTTTACCAACAATTTTTCCCGAACATTCAAACACATCAGTTCCATTTTCACCCCGTGGCCTCCCTCCAAAAGCCCTGGATCTTCTGTCCCAAGCTGGAGAGGTTGCTTGCCCTCTGGAAAGGCCACATGCATGGCTCTCTTGTCACTATTCTCCTCTGTTGGATACCCTTGTATTAATCAGGGCCGGATATCTGCCATTATAAACAGAGCCCAAAATGTGTGAAAAGGCACAGCATTGCTGTTTATTTCTTGCTCACTTCGTGGACTGAACTGTGCCCTCTTATTCACATGTTGAAGCTCTACGCCCAGTGTGACTGCATTTGGAGGCAGGGCTCTTAGGAGGTAATTAAATGAGGTGGTAAGGATGGGACCCTAATCCAACAGAATTGGTGGCCTTATAAGACGAGGGAGAGAGAAAAATCTCTCTCCACCATATGAGGCCACAGCAAGAAGGCAACTGTCTGCAAGTCAGGAGGAGTGCTCTCGCCAGACACCTCGGTCTTGGACTTCCAGCCTCAGAGCTGTGAGAAATAGACGTCTGTTGTGTAAGCCACCCAGCCTGTGGTTTCTGTTACAGCAGCCCGAGCAGACTAAGACAGGACCTTTCCACTGCATGATTCCAAGAATATCGGTATCCGACAGTCTTTTCTCACAGGTAATTCAGGTTCTCCAGAGAAGAATCCTCCAATATGCTATCCAATCTCTTGACAGAGTTCTGAGAACACAGCAGGGGATGGGAGTCGGAAAGCTACAATTCAGGGTGAAAATTTTCACTTAATCCCCATATTTATGATTCCATGCCTTGTCCCATCTTTGTGTTGGACCTGGTGTCCCAAAGTCAAGAGTCTCTCTCTAATCCAATTTCTCCAGAGAACAAAATTCCTTGCACTGGCTAGCGGTGCATGGAGCTGTAGTCCTCTGGCTGGGTCATGTAAGGAAGGGGGTCAGTGAGCTCAGTCATTCTATAAAAACTTTCAACTGCCACCCCTGTTTTCATCCAGGCACCTCACCTCCACCTTCTGCAGACTTGGTGAATCCAAGTGCAGAATGTCTAAAGGGTTCTACATGGCAAACTGCTTGTTCCTCATCAAAATTCCTCAACCCTGCCGCTGGCCCCAGGCACACAGGTGCATAACCTCCCGCTCGGCTAGGTGGTCAGCTCTGCTTCTCCATATGCTTTCCATCTTCCAAAAATGTATTGACATTGCTTATCTGCTGCTGTCTCCTTTCCTTGTAGTTTTGACCTGACGAGTTATTATCTCTTGTTATTTTTTTGTCCTTATTTGGCAGAGATGCATTAAGGTGCAGTCCCCTAGTATATCCTGAAGCCATTTTGGCAAACTCCACCTCAGTTTTCATCTCCCCAGAAACTGTTCTTCTCAAGGTTGGCAAACATCTCCATTGTTGCCCATGTAATGGAGACTTTTCTAGCCTTATCTTTCCCAGCTACACAGCAGGAGATGACACTGTTGACCCCTCTGTCCTTCACGCAACACTCCTGTCCAGCCATATCCTGGTTTTCTCCTACATTACTGATTCTAATCATCTGCCTTGTTTATTGGTTTCTCCATCTCTACCTGATGTCAAAATATTGGTGTTTCCCAGGTCTTAAAATTGGAAACTGTCTTTGCCAGTCATGTTTTTTCCTTGGGTAATTTCATCCATTCTCATTGCTTTAACTACTATCCACTCCCAGATTAATATTTCCAGAACTCACCTCTCCTCTGAGGTCCAGATTCATCCATTCAACCATCTGTTTCACATCTCTTAAACATTAAATAATTATTTTTACTCATTCAACCATTATTTATTGGGTACTTACTATGTGCCATGGAATATTCTAGGTTCTTGGGATATATTAGATCAAATCTCTCTCCTTCATGATGTTTATATTCCAGTGAGAGGAGACAAAGATTAATAATTGACCCTATAAAAGGGTTGAGTCATAGTATAACAGAAGGTGAGGAAATAGAAGTGCTACCAAAAAAAAGAAAAAGTAGAGTTCTGGCAATGGAAGAACAGTTATGACTTTAAATAGGATGGTCAATGTAGACCTCGCTGAGATGCTGAAATGTGGGCACAGGTTTCAACAAAGGTTGAAAGAGGTGAGGTCAGGAAGATGTCTAAGATACATGTAGGTAGAGTATTCCCAGAAAAAGGAAGAGACACTACAAAGGTCCTGAGGTGGGAGTGTGCCTGGCATGTTCAAGGGATGGCACGGTGGCCAGTGCAGCTGGAACAGAATGAGCAAGGAGGCGTGTAGATGAGGGAGCAACTTTGGCTTTTACTCGCAGTTAGAGGTGTAGTCTTGGGATGACTTTGAGTTACAATTTAAAGGATCCTCTTGCAGCTGCGCAGTGAATAGATACTACAATGGCGTGTGAGTGAAACAACAGAGACCAGGTAGGCCCCTTGTGCAGAAATTTCAAACTTAACATGTACAAAATTGAATTTTAACATTTTCTCCCCTAAATCTATTCTTTCTTACAATCTTTCCTATGTTGATAATGGGCTCCACTCATAAGCTAAGGCCAGACACGTCTGAGTCGTGTTGCTTTCTCCTTTTGCGTCACCTCCGTCTCCCTACATCCGTTAACAAATCCTATCCCTGATCTGTGAATTCCTCCCCATCTCCAAGCCATCATTCCTGATCGATAACCATTGTCTCTTGTCTCTAACAGAAGACAGCAGCCAAGTCAAATAAGGTTCTGGCATCAAATTTGTGACAATTACTGGGGTCTCCTGCCCTGGAGCCCCCAACAGCTGCAGGGACATATCTTCTGATGATTAGGGGAAAGTCCCCGCTCACCTAGAGGTCCTCTTGCCTTCATACCCCCAAGTCATCATCCCCCTTCCATCCTCCAAAAAGTAAAATTTTTCTCCATTAATGATTCAAATTTCTTCTATTTTATAAAAATGCTGAGATGATCTTTTAAAACAATTCATTGTGGTAGAAACCAGCAAAACAATACAGAAATCAGAAGAAACAGCCATAAAATTTTCCATTTAGGGAAGGAAGAAAAACACAACTATGAAAGCATTCTTCTGCTTTTTTCTCTCTGCCACCCAAGTTCTATTTGTACTTGATGAGGCCAAACTAAACGTTTTCGCCTTGTTTGGAACTCCAAGGATTTTTCCATTCTTCTTTTTTTCCCCAGACCACAGCAGTCTTCTTCCAGTAGAGCTGGTTGACCTCAATTTTTCACCATAATCCCATTAGATTTCTGTCCCCAATTTCTCTAGAGAATGTCATTTGAGTACCTATTTCAGTGCCAAAAACAAGAGGGAAATTTTAGTTGAAATTTTTTTTTTCACTGATTACCACTCAGTGAAGCTGGGATGCTCTATGATTAAAAAGGGATTCTCTCTTTCAGACAAGTTTTCATTTGGTGGGAAGTATGCATCCATCCTCCTGTCGTGGGTACTGGGGAAAGACTTCATGAGAGGCAGTCTGAAGGACTAACAAATTGCCTTATTAAGCGGTAGTCTCTATTTGCTTTGCTTTATTGACCATTTCATTTGTTTCCTTAGTATTTCTGCAATTGGAAGCATTTCTGTTCCTGCAAAGGAAGAACAGTGCAGTGGTTCAGAGCGCTGGGATGCTGAAGCCAGCTGTTTAGGGTTCAAGCCAAGCCCAGCTACTTCTCCGCTGTGCGACTGTGGGCAGCTGCCCCTTTCTCTCTCAGTTTCCCCATCCTGCTGATGCAAGACTGAGCTATGCCCAGCATATTCTAAGTGCAATGGAAGCACTAGCTACATCTAAGGGTTAGGGCTACATTTGCTGCTAAAGATCAAATGATAGGCAAGACTGACACCATCTTGCCCTATGGCGTTTTCTAGCTGTAGAAGTTAGCAAATGACTTAACATAAGCCTCAGTTTAATTATTAGTAATCAAGTGTCTCACTCACAGGACTTTTGTGGGAATCATATGAGATAGTCTAAAGAAAATGTTTAATAGGGTGTGGTGAATATTAAATACTCAGCATGAGCTAATACTATCCAGCAAGAAAGGCAGATAATTAAACAGCCTAAGGGATGTAATAACTTATAACAGGAGACATTTAGGGTGCTTTAGAAGTACCCACTAGGATATCTAAATTGAGTCCTGATAAATAAGGAGGAGTTAGCCAGAAAAAGAAGAGGAAGAAAGTTCCCAGAAGAGGAAGTCACAGAGCTTCACTTATTTAAACAAACTGGAAGTTTAATATTGTTAAAAAGAAACAACAGGCCTAAAATGGAGTCACTTATGCTAAACTGCACCAAGACTTAACACAGTGGCCTAACTGCAGTTTCAGCCTCTCCCAGGGGTGGATTTTAAACCAACCAGTCTGGAATTTCCTGATCAACACTAGGGAGGTACTGTGCCTGGTAAGACCCCTGCCTTCCCCTAAGGGAAAGTGACCTTGCCTGAAATAATCACTCTTTTAACCTCTTTGTCCCACCCTCTTTCTGCCTTTAAAGACTTCCCTTTTGTACCACTCCTTGGAGCTCCTATCTGTTTGCTGGATGGGATGCTGCCCCATTCATGAATCTCTGAATAAAGCCAATTAGATCTTTAAATTTACTCAGAGACTTTGTGGCAGCAACCAGACTCAAAGTGAACTTCTGATGGCATTCGGGGACAACGAAAAGCGGGCTTGGTACCCTGCAAACCCTTTGAGTTCACTGTTTCTTGCTGTTTCCAAGAGCTGTGGGTAAGTTCCTCTTGGTTCTGAGCTCCACTCTCTTTGTATTGAGCTCCCCGTCTAACTGGCCTTCCAGTCCAAGGCTTACTGGGTCCGTTTGAGCTGACAGTTCATCAGGAACGTGAGTCCCTAGGCCTTGGTTTGGTCCCCAGTCCCCCGTTGTTTGGAATCTCTTTCTCTAGTTCCAGTCCTCGGTCCCCATTCACCGGAGTCTGAGGGTTTAGTCTACACCGGGAATTGCTGATAGGGTGCGCAGCCTTCTATCGGCCAGTCTACAGTAAAATTTCTTTTGTTACTGCTGGTGTGTTAAGGTTCACATGTTTATTTGTCTCATTTTGTGTAGGTAAGGTCTTATTGCTGCTGGGAATCTTGGAAGTCAAAAAGCCACAAAAATTGGTGGGCATGAGTTGAGCACTTAAGAGCTGTTAGAGCACTCACTGTGAAACCCAAAGACTCCCATAACAGGACCCACAGCACATCCCTCTTAGATATTAGTTTGGCTCCAAGAAACCCAAGGACCTAGCTCTAAGAAATGGGATCCTTTACATCTAAAGAGTTGAGCGTGCCACCTTCCAGCATATCTGCTCATTGTATACTTAGGAACTATAGTTCCAGAAGCTGTAGATAGCTACAAGAATGACCAATCTTACTGAAGACAACCTAGAATTACAATGGCCATTATAGGGAAAGTTCCAATTAGACAAGAATACTCATTTAAAAGTGCACTTGAGAGCAAAGAATCTTGAGTTGAACAAGCAGAAGAGGATGCCTACCTTAATTGGTATGCAGAAGCTTCCAAAAGGCTTCAAGATTGCAAAATAGCTTTATTAAAAGACTACTTACAAAAGGCTAATGAAAAATTAAAAACACAGGGGGTACCTAAGATGAAAGACAGTAAGACTGACATGACTCCTACTGCTCCCCTCTATCCTCTTGTACCTGAGTCTCTAGCTAAACTGACTTTCCACTCTAAAGACCCTATTAAACAGTTAACTTTTAAGATAAAACCACCCAAGGTTGCAGGTAACTCTCCTCTGGTGTCTTTTACTCCTTGGTCAAAGGCCGAACTAAGGGCCATAGTTAAAGAATTTTCTAAACCTATGGAGGAACCCCAAAAGTTTTTTGAAGAATTTAGAGCAATTATAGGGGCCTATGATCCCAGGCTACCAGATCTTTTTCAGCTCATCGCATGTTGGTAGGACCTGGTGAAGCTCAAAAATGGATGCAGGCAGCAAAATGGCAAAACCCTGAGGATGATATTTGAGATCCTCAATCTATAATATAGTCCCCTCATGGACCAGAAAAAGCTCACAATCTATTGTGTGCTATAGCAACAGCTTTAAAAGCCATTCCTGGAGTCTTCCCTGCCTGCATTGATTGGTCTGTTACTAAAACATACAAACGAAAGATAAATCTGTGGCAGACTTTTTTTCTTTTGGTGAGCAAGATTGGCCCTGAGCTAACATATATTGCCAACCTTCCTCTTGTTGCTTGAGGAAGATTGTTGCTGGGCTAACATCTGTGCCAATCTTCCTCTACTTTCCATGTAGGACACCGCCACAGCATGGCCTGATGAGTGGTGTGTAGGTCCATGCCTGGGATCCGAACCTGCAAACCCCAGACTGCCAAAGCAGAGAGTGGGAACTTAACCACTACACCACCGCATGGGCTCCTGAGGCACACTTTAAAGCCCATTTGCAAGCTCTCTTCCTATGGCATCTGGGTTCAATACAATAGATAAGGTCACTCACCTGCTCTAGTTGACCTATTTGTAAATGGATTATTTCCTGAGATTAGTGGATTGATAAAAGGCAGAAAATAGGATGGGAGGCCACCAGTTTGACTTGAACTGGTGACCATAGCAGAGCATTTTGAAAGGACTTTGGAGCAAGACCATAAACAACAGTTCCAAGGCCAGAGAAACACCTGGGCCTCCCACATTATACCTCCTAGGGATGCATTATCAAAACACTTGCCCAGAAATCAATGTCTCAATTGTAATCAAGTGGGACACTGGAAAAAAGGTTGTCCTCAAAGGTCCAATACAGATTCAAGGAAGGGCCTCCAATATGGGCCCCTCCCAGAGTTGACAGGACTCCCAGAGGTTCTTCAGAAAACTGCTTGGTTATTCTCTTGAACAGCCAGGGGAAACTAAAATTATTCGAAGTCAGATAGGAATTTTCGTAAGGCTTTCTCCCCTAGCTAAACGTAACCAGAGGAAAAGAAAAACATCCCAACATAGATGGATGGGTGTATCAGTCCTTTGATATCATTTAGGTGGCAACCCAATTTTGTGAGGAATTAAAAACAGCTGTCCTTGTTTTACAAATCTAAACTTTACAGGACCAGAGTTATGGCTCTAGAAACAATTCAAAGTCCATCAATTCTTTTTGCAATCCCAAAACCTCCCCTGTTTATCTCAAAAGGCTTATAAGTATTGTAAAAATTCTGGCCTTAAGGGAACAAAGGTCATTCTTGGAGATCTAAGATTGTAATGAATTTAATTAAGTGACTGAGTTGTAACATCAAAAGATACTGGCGCAAAGTTAGAATTGGTTTTCTCTCAGTTAAAAGGGCAAAGTTTTCTTGGACTTTTGGTAACAGATTATGAAGGTTTCTTTATGTCTTGTGTAGTCTGCCTAGAAAGCAAAGATTTTGTGTCCTACCAAATTAATTTACTGGGTTTCATCTTATCTTTATCATCAGGTCTTTAATTACTTAAGAAAACTGAGTCTTCTCTATGAAAAGAGCTGAAGCTTTTTTACAACTATGTAACCTATGTTTGCCTGTGAAGTCTTTAGTTGTCACTTTGGTTAAACAGATAACTAGATAACTAGGTGTTGTTTCCCAGGACTGATGAGCCTATTTGACCAAGGGTTTCAAAACTTTTGATATTTTTGACAAACTTCCCCAATCAAATTCTAAATGAAGTCTTTTCCTTTTTTTTTTTTTAAAGATTGTCATCTGAGCTAACAACTGTTGCCAATCTTTTTTTTTTTTTAATTGCCTTTTCTCCCCAAACCCCCCCAGTACATAGTTGTATATTTTAGTTATGGGTCCTTCTAGTTGTGGCATGTGGGACGCCACCAACGTGGCCTGATGAGCGGTGCCATGTCTGTGCCCAAGATCTGAACCGGCGAAACCCTGGGCCGCCGAAGCAGAGCATGCAAACTTAACCACTTGGCCATGGGGCTGGCCCCTAAATAAAGTCTTTTCTGCCCCGAACTAACTTTGGGATTTTCCAGAACACCCCTGGAACATCTCAAAAGATTTGTTCTCTCTCATTATAAAAGGGAGATTTTATACTAATTAGGCTTATTTGGTGTATTAAATTACATAAGAGGGGCTGGCCCAGTGGCACAGCAGTTAAGTTCCCACGTTCTGCTTCGGTGGCCCAGGGTTCACCGGTTTGGATCCTGGGTGTGGACCTAGCACCACTTGTCAAGCCATGCTGTGGTAGGCGCCCCACATATAAAGTAGAGGAAGATGGGCACGGATGTTAGCTCAGGGCCAGTCTTCCTCAGAAAAACCAGGAGGATTGGCAGCAGATGTTAGAGCAGGGCTAATCTTCCTAAAAAAAAAAAAAAGGAAAAAAAATTCCATTAGAAGCATTGTCAAATAAGTGATGATAAACTTTCTTAAGTTATACTGTACGGGTGAATGTTATTAATATAAGTGTTCTAGAAATTGTTAAAAATCTGATGTGTCCTGGTATAATGTTATCAGTCATAATTCTAGCTATTATCTTAAAATGTTGTATGTTACAGAAACAACCAAATTTCTTTGTCTTTTTTTAAGTATGCTTTTTCTTTTTTCAGTGAGGAAGATTGGCCCTGAGCTAACATCTGTTGCCAATCTTCCTCTTTTTTTTTCTCCCCAAAGCCCCAGTACAGAGTTGTATATCCTAGTTGTAGGTCAGTCCAGTTCTTCTGTGTGGGATGCCGCCACAGCATGGTTTGACGAGAGGTGTGCAAGTCCACACTCAGGATCTGAATCAGCAAACCCCAGGCTGCTGAAGTGGAGAGCATGAACTTTTTTTTGGGGGGGGGGGAAGATTAGCCCTGATCTAACATCTGCCGCCAACCTTCCTCTTTTTGCTGAAAAAGACTAGCCCTGAGCTAACATCTGTGCCCATCTTCCTCTACTTTATATGTGTGACACCTGCCACAGCATGGCTTGACAAGCAGTGTGTAGGTCCACACCCGGGATCCGCACCGGTGACCCCCGGGCTGCCAAGGCAGAACGTGCAAACTTAACTACTGAGCCACCAGGCTGGCCCCATGAGCACGAACTTAACCACTCAACCACGGGGCCAGCCCCTCAAATTTCTCTGTCAATTCCATTATAATAAACTCTCATCAGATCTTTAACAATGAGCATCTTTAAGTCCTTTCACAGAAGGATATTGTTTTACTCTGATGCTTTTACAAGAGCATTCCTGCAAAAGTACTTCATCTTCAAGGAGATTCATGGAAAGGACTTGCGACAAGTCACTAAGAACAGAGACTGCCTTTGAATCTCCTTGGAAGGGACTACAGCAGGTCCTCCTCACTACCCAGATAGCAGCCAAGCTTAAGGGACTTGAGCCTCGGGTACACATGTCATGGCTAAAGAAGGCTCCACCTGATATCTAGTCCTGTACAGAGGCTCGAGACCTGTACATCAAAGTGATAAGGACGGGAAGGAGCGGACACAGAGGTAGACTGCCTCCTCCCGAGATGCTGGATCAAGACTTCATGCTTGAACTAAACAGAAAACCCTCTCTTCTTTTGTTCCCCCCTTTCCTCTGGCATTGGTCTGGAAAGATAACACCCTTATCCATATTTCCCAGGACACTCCTAAGGGGCTAACCTTTCAGATGCTGGATTTGTCAAGAAAGATTCCATTCTATCCATCATGCAAAAGATCCCTTAGTCGTCCCTGTGATTGATTTCTCCTCTCTTCCCAGTGTCACTGCAACCTACAATCAACCCCCCTTAGAAATCTCCTAGAGTTCAACTTTTATGGACAGAACCACCTGTGCCAATCATAACTGTACAGACCCAATTGGACACACTTACCTACATGAATCTTAGTACATTGCACCATCACGTTCCCACAATTATCTAGATCAGATCTGCCCCCACTCACTAAAAAATCTCACTAGCAGCACCCATCTTTGTGGCACTTAGGATGACTTTTTGTTTCAGGCTAGGAGATTCTCTTCCCATATGCACTAAAGACATGACTAACCTCTGGCTTAGGAGTAAACACAGAGGAGGAAATGATCAGAAACCTCTCCTTAATTCTGGAAGACACTGCAGATTCCACTGCTAAGACACTAGCTGCCCAGCAAAGATCGTTAGACTCTCTGGTCAAAGTTTTTCTTGATAACAGGATTATCTTTTAGCTGAGCAAGGAGTTATCCGTGCTGTGGCCAACACTACCTGCTGTACCTGGATTAACACTCCTGGAGAAGCTGAAATTCAGTTACACAAGATCACTGAGCAAGCCGTTTGGCTCAAAAGGGCAACTCCTTCAATGGGTCTTTCTTTGATTGGTTTGGGTCTTGGGGACCGTGGCTCTGAAGCACACTGCAAACAGTGGGAATTATCCTGCTTATAGTTCCATAATGATGTCCCTGGTGCACCGTACCCTCCCAAAGGCTTTACATGCATGTTTGCAGCCGCCAACCATCAAGCAAATGGACTGCCTAAGACTGGAACGTCAAAACAGGAACAAAGAGAACAACCAACTAAAAAACTGTGAGCCTGAAGTCACGACCTGTGAATACCACAGAGATTCGGCAAAAAAAACCCAAAAACCAGAAAACCCAAAGGGTCAATGAAAGCTGCAGAAACTACAGAGGGGTAGCCAAGAGTGATGCTAATACCTTAAATTTTGGTCACATCTCTGTTAGGCTGAGAGTTTGATCAAAAGGGAAGAATTATTAAAAAGAAACAACATGCCCAAAATGGAGTCACTTAGGCTAAGCCCCACCAGGACTTAATACCCAACCTAATTGCAGTTTCGGCCTCTCCCAGGAGTGGAATATTAAACTAGTCAGTCTGAAATTTCCTGATTTCTTTCTTTGACAATATAGTGAAGAATGGGAGCCGGGAGTGGCAAAATTAAAAAATGGAGTGGTGGGCAGAAATCAAGTCATAATAGGCCTTTTCAGCTCTCCTCAGGGTTGTACTTCCTCCTGAGAAATGGAAGAAATGAGAAGCCATGTGATGGGCTCAGGTAGGGAGTGATAAAGCCAGCATGGTTTGAGAAAGAGCCCGATGGCTGCAGAATGCGGAGTGGAACGAGGGCCGAAGACTGGAGGCAGTACACCACAGGGACACTGCTGCTGAGAGGGATGGAAGGCAGAGACCTGGGACAGGTAGTGACAAGGGGATGGAGAGACCTGGTGTCCTTCCTCAGCCTGCTGCTCGTCATGTCCTCGGTATGAAGGCATCTTTTGTCCCACATAGATTCCTCTGGGACCATTTCTTTGGCTCACCTCCTCTCACCTCCTGCAGTGAGAAGTAGTATTTGTCCTCCTGAAACTTCCCAAAACATCCTGCCCCAGCAGAAGGTGCTGGAGGAGAGTTCGCCAGCCTTTGCCAGTTTGAGTGCTGCTTCTCTCCCACCAAGAGACAGTTCTTAATCAAATATTGCTGGAGGCTCCTACCATTTGTTTTACATGCTGCCATCTGGAGCTGCCCCCAGATATGTCACATGACCATGGTGCTGCAGAGATGACTAGGGCTGCGGTTTTCCATCCACAAAGTTAATATTTACCCCACTGGGAGGAGAAGTGCAAGCACTTCTTCATGAATAATGATTTACAAACTTCTTCACCACCCCACCATACTCGAGCCAACTATTTAAAAATAATTCCTTGGAAATGACTTGGGTGTTGGGCAGTGTGGAGGGTGAAATTAGCTCTTTCACGGGCGCCCAACCCAGCCTGACCCCTAATTCCCATCAGAGAATCCCATAAGAGTTGCATTTGACTTGGCATCATCTGATACAGAGGTTGTGGGTTGTGATAAGTGAGCAATATCTTACGCAAATAAAGAAGAAATGCCATTTTAAAGGTTATTGGCCTCACTGTTTTTCTCCTAAACCACTATGGGATTTGGGGAGGAGGGAGTTTTATGGTTTGTTTTTGTTTCTGTTTCATCTTTGTTCAACAGAAGCCCCTGATCAGAATAGCCTCAAGCAAAATTGTCAGTAGAGGAGGTGAATTTAGACAGCATTTTCCACTTTGCACTACTCTCTGCCTTCCCAGCCTCCAACACCTGCACCTGATACTCTCTTGAAAACAGGAAAATGAGTGAACTAATTCCCAATAAGATTGAGTATGTGTGTTCTGGTGTAAGGCAGAGCCAGTCCCAGGGAAGCAGAGGTGATCTCAGACTCAGAGGACCCGAGGAATTTGCTGAAAAACATCAGGGTCGTGAAAATAGCAGGAGGAAGTGCAAGTCAGAGCCGGTTCAGTTGAGATCAATGTCCAGTCTGAGAGCCACAAACAGCAAATCTTCCTCCCCGACTCCCCTGGGCCATCCTCGTGCAACACTAACACTTAACCGCACAAACCTTCCCACACCCTAACTTCAGATCTTCAACGGCCAGGACTGTAGCAAGCTTCACCCCCATGTACTTATGCAAGAAGCCCTCTTGGCCAAAATTGGGTTAAATCATATCACTTGGAAATGTGCCTACTCCAAAATTATAAACTGATAATCCCTCTTTCTGAAAACAATGGCCTCAGACCTACACTTCAAGTTCGTGGAGACTTCAATCTTTACCCCTTTTCCCTATCTCGGCCCTTCCTAGCTTTAGGGCCTCTCTAATCTAACTGAAATCCATTTCCTCATTCACTGAACTAAATTAATTAGGTTTCCACTTTATGCTAGACACTGTTCTCGACCAGTTGTTCTCATCCTTGGCTGTACAGTGGAATCATCCAGAGATCTTTAAAAAATACTGTGCTGGGACCCACCCAGAGATTCCGATTTAATTGGTTCATGGTACAGTTTAGGCGTGAAGAACGTCTAAAGCTCTCCAGGCGACTCTAATGCACAGATAAGGTTAAGAACCACTGCTCCAGGTACTGGAGACACAGCAATGAACAAAACAAATAAGGCAGAGCTCATATTCTAACTAGTTCACATTCTGTCCCCCACTTATGACCAGCTGCCTCAGTTCTCCTGCCAGCTAATCCTTCTGCCCTTGCTCTTCTAGGTCCTGGTCCCGGATGAAACCGTCTGACCACGGTCTCTCCAAGCGCCCAGGTGTGCTGGCACCGCTGTGCTGAACAGACCTCTGCTGATGAGTTTCATTATAAATGCATGAGCTCCATTCTCAGCTGGGCACCCAACACTGGCAAATCGTTACTTATCTTTCAACATCTTCCTTTCTCATTTCTGACAGCAAACATTTCAAATCTTTCCCTCTCTTGTAAAACCCCATATTAAGATCCTGGCTCTCTCAGTCTCCCTCGATAACTCAATCTCTTTTTTTTTTTTTTTAAAGATTTTATTTTTTTTCCTTTTTCTCCCCAAAGCCCCCCAGTACATAGTTGCATATTCTTCGCTGTGGGTCCCTCTAGTTGTGGCATGTGGGACGCTGCCTCAGCGTGGTCTGACGAGCAGTGCCATGTCCGTGCCCAGGATTCGAACCAACGAAACACTGGGCCGCCTGCAGCGGAGCGCGCAAACTTAACCACTCAGCCACGGGGCCAGCCCCTCAATCTCTTTTTTAACAAAGAAAATAGTAGTCCGAGCAGTGAGCTCCCTCAGCACTCCTCTTTTCCACCGTAACATTATATACCTTTTCTCTCCTCTGGGTCTTTCATTTCTCTCTGTGCCCAGATCTTTTTCTATGTTCTACAAATGTGCTCAAGCATCTGCCTATTGAAACTGCTTAGAATCATTCTACTCCCTCTCTTGTCTTTCTTTCACTGACATATATCTTAAAAGAATTCTCGGGCCGGCCGGGTGGCATAATGGATAAGTTTGTGTGCTCTCCTTCAGTGGCCTAAGGTTCGCAGGCCTGGATTCCAGGTGCAGACCTAGCACCGCTGGTCAAGCCACACTGTGGAGACATCCCACATAAAATAGAGGAAGATTGGCACCGATGTTAGCTCAGGGCCAATCTTCCTCACAAAAAAAAAAGAAGAATTCTCTATACGTGCAGCCTCCACCTTCATTTCTCCACTTAGTCCTCCTGAATTGCAATTTGACTTCCACTGCTATCACTCTACAGCTGTGCTTTCCAAACTTTTCCATGTCATGGCAACCAGAAAAAATTCTTACATTTATTTAGTATCCTGAGGACAGTAATCAAGGTCACTTTAGCCCCTTCTGACCATGTCAGGAACTTACGGGGCTTGTTTTTCAGCTCGCTGGCCATTGCTTATGGCTCACCAGCCTGCCAGGCGGAAGCTCCGCTCCACTGGAATGGCTCTGGCAAAGGACACCAGTGACCTCCCTGACAAAGGCAACATCCGCTTCTCTGTCCTCATCCGTTCTATAGCAGAGTTTATTGATCATGGAGATTCTTTATTTAAAATGACCACAGTTTGGTCAAGATAATGTGGAATTGGAGGCCAGAAAGTAGATGGTGATGAGAAGAGCCGGCTGCTTTCCTTTCACTGTCTCCTTGATTAAAGCCCAGTTGTTTAGCAGAACTCTGCCATCAACAGGCGATGCCTGGGAATCCATGGTCAGATTAAGTGGCCTGAGAAAGTCGCTTGCTACAGGCAAAGGGCCCCAGAATCTTAATTGACTGAGCGATTGGTAAATCGTGACACACAAGAATCATTTTGTGTGTTATTGTACCCCTTGAATGTTTTCACAAATTAATTCTAATTAATTAAGACCCTGAGCATGGATTATTTGCATATTTCTGAGGAGAGGCGGTTAGGGAGTCTTTGCATTACAAATCTTAGGGTGATTTTTGTTGTGTGTTTGGTTTAACTTGGGATTGTCCTGGGTATACCTGCGTATCAGCTTACCCCCCTGCACGTTGCCTTCTCTTTTTCTCCGAGTTGGCCCTGACTATAAAGGCAAGGTTTGACCTGACTAATGAGCATTTTCCCACCGTCTGAGCAGGGAATGGACTGTTAACGACGTGGCCACAGTTAAGGTGTACAGTAGTTGGTGTAGTGGGAGACGGTGCAGGAGAGTGATTGGGTAAGCCAAATTCTGAGGTCATGGGTCTCTTCAGTTTGCCCTCTTACGCCTGTTCCCAAATGGGCTGAGGAGACTGGAGCCCCCTCCTTGGACTACCTCATTACAAACCCCGTCGTGGACTCCCAACTCTCTCCAGGGAGCTGTGCTGGCTCTTCTCCACTTGCCCTTGTAGAGCCCTTCTCAGCCCTGTCCTGTGCCCCTGGACATGGAACCTTTGCCGACCACACATCTGAGCTGCTCACCCTTCAGCTTCAGACGGCCCATCACGGGGTTAGGGTCGGTCACCAGCAGGAAGCCTGGGGCAGGAGGAGAGAGAGGTCAGGATCACTGTTCTCACTCTCTCCCCTCTTGCTGGAGTTCTGAGTCACTACATTCACCTAGGGCCACAGCTCCTGCCCGGCAGCCCCTTCTCCACAAGGGGCACTTATCTGGCACTGGAAACATCTTTCCCTCCCTTCCCCTTCAGGCCTAGTGGGAATAATGACGTCCCGGTGTTCCTGGGACATTTCTTGTTGTATCTTTGTACTGGCCTCTCTGACTACACGCTTTGTAAATAGTCCCTTCATTAAACTCTTTTTAGTGAAACTCTTTGGGTATGCCATCTTTTCCTGCCAAGACCCTGGCTATATGAGACTAGCCATATGTCTATGGTTCACCATTTCAGTGAATATAATTACTATTTTTTTTTTTAGGAAGATTAGCGCTGAGCTAACTACTGCCGATCTTCCTCTTTTTGCTGAGGAAGACTGGCCCTGAGCTAACATCCATACCCATCTTCCTCTTTTGCCAAGTGGTGCCATGTCCACACCAGGGATCCGAACCAGCGAACCCAGGGCCGCCAAGAAGTGGAACGTGCGCACTTTACCGCTGTACCACCGGGCCGGCCCCTATAATTACTATTATTATTCTGTTTTCCTCTTAACTTTTTCTATTAATTTACTTATCTACAACTGAAGTTACCCAGCGTGTTTCAAAGGGTGTTATCCAGGGATGGAAGGCAGCGGGAAACCAGAAGCCAGCAGCGAATGGCACTGGCAGACACAAAGTAGGTCCTAACTAGATTGGCATGTCATCCATGAGCTAGGTTGAAAACAGATGTGAAATAATTACATTAAGTTACTTCCAGGTGAAATAGGATCACATCATGATAAATGTAATTCTCATGTGTTCACTCTATTTTCCCAGCTGTACTGAGAACACTGAAACTAGCGATATACGCTACCCCTTTGTCTCCCTTGTGAGACTCAGCACATAGGAGATACTCGACATTTACGGGATAGATGGGCTCAAAATGAGTGAAAAGTACAATTAAACAAGTGTATTTATTGAGTAGCAACAGGTTGCTAAGTGGAGAAAACTAGAATAAATACCATAAAAATAAAATAAATTCTTTCCTTCAAACTTAATCAGAAGAAAAGTAAATAAAATGAATGAAACCAGACCAGAGGAAGAGAGGGTTAAAAGAAGGACAAGAATAATTTACAAGAACTAACTAAACTGGGCAGGGACTGGAGAGAATGAAGAATGCCAGATTGGGGGGGGGGTGAAATTAAAGAAATTAAATAAAAAATAAAGGATTTTAAAAGCACAAAAGAAAATAGGTAATATTTTAAAAAATTCTTATAGACAATTACTTTCTTCTGAATCTTAAGCATTTGAGATTAAATACTGGATTCAGACTAAGGAGTCACTGAACTTTAATTTGAGGATGTTATGAAGATACAGTAAATGAGTTAATCACATATGAAAGTACTCTGGATTCTTTTCAGTGACCAGATTAGCATAAAAGCAAAGTGTTATTTCATGTTGCATTTATAGGTTGCATATATGATACATACTTTAATGACCACTGTCTGAAAACACGCGTAAGATTAGAAGGTTTGACGAAACTGAGAAGTCAAAGATTTCATCTATTATTACTCATCTTCTATGTCTCTTTATGCCTGAGTATATCTATCTACTGGGAAGTTGTGGAGATGCTTGAGATAGTATTTACTACACTTGAGGTCATTGACTGGACACTTTCATATAGAAAGCACAGTGCTGTGCAATCATTACCTCCCTTCGTTACAGAAAGGCTTGGATCAACAGGTGGACTTCGTACCTTTCTCGTTAGACATTTCAGTTTGAGCTAACAGCTGGAAAGTCAGCTCTGCATAAAGTTAGCATGTCCTCCAGCAATATCATTATGCTTTACATTTTAAATTAGAGAATAAAAAAGTCTGTTTTAATTTGCAATTCAAGTCCCATCCCTTTTAGGAGGTCAAGTTGGAGTAAGGTGACAGAATCATGCACAGTGCCCTAACAAACTGCATGGAGGAAGACGTGTGTGCACGCCCTAACTGGAACAGAACTGGGGAAGCAACCGGAGAGGAAGCCAGCGAAGAAAGTGAGAGTGGCCTGGGAGCCTAGCAGGCTGTCCGGATGTGTCCTACAGGGAGTCACTTTCCTCATGTGGACACCAGTCTGTGAAGTCTGGTCTTATTTTGGTAGGCGTAAAATTCAACTTTTCTAGAATAGCAAAGTGACAGGTCTTCTAGAGACTGACTCACAAGAATTATAGTTACAGAACACCAAACATCAGAATATAACTCTTAAGCTAGGTAGTGAGTTCTCTTCCTCTGCACTAGAGACAGTGACCATCAAACAGAGGAGGAGGAGGCTGGGAGTGGGATGGATGACCCTCTCTATTGAGGAGCCTCAGTCCGGCGAAGCTGTTTAAAGCTACGTAAGTTGCTCTATCCTCCCCTCTCTCCTCCCTCTTACTCAACCCCTTGTCATTCTGATAGCCCCTTGCAAGATGACATGATCCCTGATTGAAAATTATAGCTATTATTTCTTTAGGAAGGGTATAATTTGCTCAACTATATAGAAAAAAGGCAGAGAATTGTTGCCTTAGGCTAAAATTTTCCAAATTTTTCTCAACATAAGAATTGTCTCAGGCACTTACTTAAAAAGGTATCTGGATGAGGGCCAGCCCCATGGCATAGTGATTAAGTTCACATACTCCACTTCAGTGGCCTGGGTTCACAGGTTCAGGTCCTGGGCACAGACCTACACCACTCGTCAGCCATGCTGCAGTGGCGACCCACATACAAAAGAGAGGAAGATTGGCACAGATGTTAGCGCAGGGCAAATCTTCCCTGGCAAAAAATAAATAAATAAAATAAAATAAAATGGCCTCTTGAATCCCTCTCCAGAAGATTCTTTAAGCTGTGGGTGGGCCCCACGTGATGATGCTGGTGAAACTGGCAAATTTGGGCAATCCTGCTCCAGGCTAATCTATCTGGAATCAAATCATTGTCATCACGCAGGCCTCCTTTTGCTACTGCTGAATTTTCCAAGGCAGCTGTTCCCTCTCCCCTCCAGTAGATTTTCAGAACTTTATCCATCATTTCTCATTCTCATTTCTTATGTGGCCCCAACACTTACTCCTTTATGCTGGAGGTGAGGGTCATGCTGTAAAAATAAAGCAATCCTGCTGTTAGCATATACACAGTCAAGCATATACACAGAACCCCAGAGGTTAGACCAGCCCTTACTTCTGGTTCAAGACTATATTTCAACCAACCAGATTCCCCCCAGTGATGGATATTTGGTACTCTCCAGCCCGATCAACTTACTCCCTTTCCAATCCTGCTCCATCCACAGCTGTATATTATCCTAGCAGACCCCATGGCTTCTTCTCTTGCTCAGCAGAGCATGGCTGTCCACCTCCACCCCTTCTGGAACTCTCTTCCCCTAGAACAGATGCTTAGTACGTTTTAACTAATTTTTTCCTGATTATTCCCCAAATATTTGTCATAATTTGTCATTCATATCAAGTATATCTTAGCGCAGCTGATTAGGGGTAGATTAGCGTTCTTTGGATCCTGAGGGAGGAAAAGGGGAGGGCAGAGATCCTCATAGCAGTTTGGCCTCTGAACGGAACAGCTAATATAAAATAAGACGATTTGCACTAAGATTAACCTCCTCTTGACATATCTCCTGAACTTTATCATGCTAAATAAGTATGTCTCCATTCCAGCCTTGAGTTACAATGCATAAGACCACCTTCCAAGACCCGGGCCTCGGGAAGGCTCAGGCTGTCAGCTCTGGGAAAGGTAGGGGGTGGGTTTAGGGAGAAAACCTACCCCACTCCCCCGGTCACATGCCTGCTCCTTCTCCATAGGCTTACTTCCGCAACACTGTGATTCCCTTCCCCTCGTCTCCCTGACTCTACCCATCACCCCCTAACCCTTCTCACGTACCCGCTCTCTACTTCACCATCAGAAACTCTTATATGCTCAATCGTTTCTCAGAATAGTCTCTATATTTTTTGGCCTTAACTGAACTCTGGGGACACACTTTCCCTGCAGTCTGTCAAGGATGTCTGATTATCTTCGCATGCTCTGTGCACCTTGGAGTTGAAAGGTAAATCTGTGTCCCTCTGATTTCTAGAGATACTTCTGGACAGAGATTGTGCCAGGCTTTTGTGAAATGCCCTGCTCCTTTGAGGCCTTCATGTCTTCTATCCCAACCACTTCCTTTCCTCATCCCACTCGATAGTAATTGTTTGGCACCTGGTTTAGTCTTCTTCTCTACCTCTCGTCTGGTCCTCATTCTGGGTGACTTCAGCATCCATGAGAATTACTCTCTAACACCCTGAACTCTGAAATGACCTCTTTTCTTCTCCTCCTTTCCTCCACCTCTCTCATCCACTCACAGCCACATTCCAGACCCTGCCATTGCCCCACACTTATCGGAAAAATAGCTCATAAATCTCACTACTTGATCGCTTGGGCTTCCAAATCCTTCATCTATTACCCTGGTTCACATGATCTGCGATGTCTCCAGGATCTCTAGGCCACTGGTCCTTTTACTTTTCCCTTGTCCATCAGCTCCCCACTCTATTCACTTCTCTCCTGAGTGTCGTTTATTCCCTAGGCCATTGTCTCATTTACACCATCCCAGACACCGCCACCAAATCCAATAGACTTTTCTGTCTTTATTTTACTTGCTCTCTCAGGAACATTTGATATAGATGGCCATTCCACCTTTCTCAAAAAGCCTTTTCCTGGCTTTCACTGACACTACAGACTCCTGGTTTTTTTCTCTCTAGTTATATATTTTCAGCCTCATCTATAGTGTTCTCCTTTACCAAACCTATAATATTGTTGGGCTATCTCTTGGACCTCTCCTCTTCACACTCTGTACTCTCTGTCCAGGCCATCTCATTCTTTCTCATGGCTTCCTTATCTGACTCTCCTCAAATTTATATCACCAGTTCATGCCTCTTTTCTGAGTTCCAGACTAATATCATCAGCTGCCCACTTGACATCTCCATTTATTTACACATCAAACATCCCAAACTCATCATGTTTAAATCTCATCATTTTCCTCCACAAACCTGTTCCTATCTTGGCATTCCCAGTCTTGCTTGGTAAAAGGCACCACCACTCACCCAAGTGCTCAAGTAAACAAACAAACAAAGTAGGAGTCATCTTTGGCTCCATCCCCACAGCTAATTGAACTGCAAAGTCTGTCCATTTTACTCCAAATCTGTTCTACTTCCTACATTCCCATCACTCTCCTAACCCAGCCCACTGCCATTCTGCACCTGAACTGCTGCAAAGCTGCTTATGGCTCTCCCCACACCCTCCCCATCTTCCTCCAGGTCAGATATAACATGGACAATAATGTTAGTAAAATATGGCACGTGGTACCTTTCATTTACTTTTCCAAATACCTAAAACACTTTTATTTAACATAGAACATTTGTATACATAGTGTAGTTGTACTAACTATAAAAAGATAGTGCAAGAGTTTTCATTAATAGGAAAATGTAAAAATATTATAGAACAGGGGCCAGCCTGGTGGCACAGCGGTTAAGTGTGCACGTTCCGCTTTGGCCACCCGGGGTTCGCCAGTTCTGATCCCAGGTGCGGACATGGCACCGCTTGTCAAGCCATGCTGTGGCAGGCGTCCCACATATAAAGTAGAGGAAGATGGGCATGGATGTTAGCTCAGGGCCAGTCTTCCTCGGCAAAAAGAAGAGGATTGGCAGCAGTTAGCTCAGGGCTAATCTTCCTCAAAAAAAAAAATTATAGAACTAAACTTCCAAATTAAGAATTAGACTACCAGATTTCAGAGAGATTAACTTCATTACACACACATACATGCACAAGCACGTACATTTTTTTTTTTTGGCAGACCGTGGAGCCACTAATATGATAATTGTGAGGAAGAAGCACATGATATAGTGCTAAATTTAAATTTTTTTTTTTTTAGGAAGATTAGCCCTGAGCTAACATCTGCCACCAATCCTCCTCTTTTTGCCGAGGAAGACTGGCCCTAAGCTAACATCCATTCCCATCTTCCTCTACTTTACATGTGGGACGCCTACCATAGCATGGCTTGTCAAGCGGTGCCATGTCCGCACCTGGGATCCGAGCTGGTGAACCCCGGGCCACCGAGAAGTGGAACGTGTGCACTTAACCGCTGCGCCACCAGGCCAGCCCCCATAAACATGTTTTAAAAATTAAAAAAATAAGAGTATTGTTACCTCAGAAAAGTTATATCGGCATAGGTTCAGTTTAAGGAGTAATGGTCAAAAGTAACAGCTTTGGGGCCAGAAGGTCCTGGTTTCACGCCCTGACGATGCCACTTATCTGAGTGTGATCCTGGGGAAACAACAATCCCTTACCTTTGGTTACGCCACATGTAGAGGAGGGCATCATGAGTACCTAGCTCAGAAGGTTGCTGACAGGATTGTGAGCTAACACAGGTGAAGCAATTTGAAGAGTCCATTCCGCACAATAAGCACTCAATCAACGGTAGGTGCTTGCTGTGTGGACGAGGCTGCACAGGAAGAGCTGAAACCCAGTTCCAGAGGGGGCGTGGCCTTAATCTCTAGTGGTTCTAGGTGTTATCGTCTCTCCAATTAGACAGTAAGCTCCCTGTGTCATGAACTTATTGTATTACTGCCTTCTAAGTTCTCCTACTGCTTATGTCTTTGTTTTTAGTTCAAAGGCAATGCAGGCTCATTGAAAAATTGTCCAGAAACACGTATTTCCCCTTACACTCCGCTTTTCTATAGTCCATTCCCAAGAGGTAATATATAGCTTCATTATTGAATTTTCAGGGGGTGGGCAGGAGTGGTGTTTGTTTCACAAAAACGGTGTGTGTGTGTGTGTGTGTGTGTGTGTGTGTGTGTGTATTTTCCCTCTGCTTAGATGCTTCACTTAACAAGGACAGTTTTCCAAGTCAGAGCCTATGAAATGAGCGTATTCTTTTTTTGTTCGCTACACAGTATCCCATCACAGGGAGTTACCTCACTATTGGTTTGCTCTTTAAGGCTTGTTCATTTGTTTATGTCAATCACTCAATAATTACATGCCAGGCACTATGCTGGATCCCGGGGAAATTATAAACAATGCTGCAATAAACATCTTCATGCAAATATTTTTATTTATTTTATTTTATTAATTTTATTTATTTATTTATTTTTTTGAGGAGGATCAGCCCTGAGCTAACATCTGCTGCCAATCCTCCTCTTTTCGCTGAGGAAGACTGGCCCTGAGCTAACATCCATGCCCATCTTCCTCTACTTTGTATGTGGGATGCCTGGCACAGCACGGCTTGCCAAGCAGTGCCATGTGCGCACCCAGGATCCGAACCAGTGAACCCTGGGCTGCCAAAGCAGGACATGTGAACTTAACCGCTATGCCACCAGGCCGGCCCCGCAAATATTTTTAAAAGCAAACTTTCCCATCGCTGAGACATATGTTTAGAAGACACACTGGTGATTCTCAGAAAAACAAAGTGGGACTAAAATGGGAACGCAATAGTCATTTGCTGGTTCAGTGGATGGCTTAGGAACATCCAGAGTAGGAGTTATTATAAGAGGAGATAACTACTACAGATATATATGTATATGTATACATATATATGCTAAAACATACTGATTAAGATAGGAAAACTTACGTTTCCTACCAAAGAAATATCTGTAAAACTTGATTTACATATGCACTGGTTGAGAAAAAACATTGACAAGAACCTGTCAGCACTTTCTCTCCCTTAGAGCATTCAGCATTATTGTTTTGGGAAGGTGACTAAACTTTGACACACTGTAAGAACAAAAATGTGCGGGTTAAAAAAAAGAGAAATCACCTCTCTCTATGAGATGGACAAGTCCCTATTTCTCAAAACAGAAATTAAGATGAATCCTTTGCTTTTCATATGTTGACAATAAGTAGAATGGACAAACTTCATGCAATTTGATCACAATTATACTATTATATTTACTGGAGGATATTCAACTGGTATAATAACATGACCTAATTATTTACTTCACAATATTTAAGCTAAGGCAAAATAGTAACCACAAACTCAAAATTATCCATTAAACAGCCTCCCACAGAGCCAGAGCCCCTCCTGTGATAGTGCTGTAGGACTGACATCATGCGACAGTGCAGAAAGGATGGCAGGCTTGCTTTCATCTTTTTTTCATCCATGTACATAGGCCCCAAAGCCCACAACATCATTTGTTAAGATTTGTAGAAAGTCTTATTTACACGTTATCTCCATAATGTCCAAATATTTGGGTCATAAAGGGTAGGTGGGATATTCACCCAAACTTGCCTGTGGCTACACATTTGAATCTAGTCCCTTTGTGTTACCAGTAGACGGGATACCCAAGCTTCTGATTAGATCTGTGATTGTCTAAAAAAATGTTGGTTTGAATTTCCATTTACTTTGCATCCTAGCAAACCAATCCATTTGCTATTGCCTTCTGGGCAAAATGCCTGGGCTTTGTAAAATTGAAAACGACTCCTACTGAAAAGGAAAAATAAACCCAAGGAAAGTAAATTTCAGTTGTTGGTGTTCTCTTCTGGGTCCTTACCTTTCTGTGGCTTTACATAAGTGCATTTCCCACAGCAATAATGTTGACCCTTTGGTGAAATTCAGGAGCATTTTCATTTCGGGGAGACTTCTGCAATGACATCTTACAGTTTTCTGTTTGAGAACTGCCCTGCGTTTTTTTTCTGTTACCGTTGTGTTTAATTGTCACAGATAAATGATTGTTTACCCACATGACTTCTGCACTAGGCACCCAGGATGCCTCTGGATTATTTTTGTTGATTATATGGAATCACCCATAAGCCAGTGCAAACCCTAAACACAATTACCTTGTCCCGATGTAGAAATTAACATAAAACATTTCTGTCAATTAAATTCAATAAAGATTTGGTCAAATTCCCTCTGATTCATCCTAGTTATACTCTCTGAGGCTGCCATCTTTTACTTTGAAAACCGCCCAGCAGGTGTATGAATAGCAACTCCAGGGAAACGTAGAGCCCTGACCATTTTTAAGAAGGCAACACCCCTTCTAAAAACACAACTGCTGAGCTCATCAAAGAAAGCACACAGGGCCGCCTTGTGCCCCCAAAGCTTCGGAAAAGCGCAGTGTTCCGCTGAGCAGAGAACTGACTTTCACTATTTATTTTGGTTACGGTGTCTAATGCTTAATGAGAAGCAAATCAATTAACAGGACAAATGACACGGTGGTTAGTCACCGGAGGGAAAGTATTATTAGCCTCATTAACTTGGAGCACCCTTCCAGCTCACACCCGGAGTTGCCACGCTGCGCACTGGTGACCAACCTGCCCAGGCACCCCCGTGAGCTCCGGACGCCCACCCCTTTGACCTCGCCCGGGGCAACACCCTCGGAACAGCCGCCGGGGCCCCCGGGCCCACCCCCACCGACGTCAGGAGGCAGCTCCCGAATCCGGCGAGGTGCGGGGGTGGGGGATCCCCGCCCGGCCCCACCCTCCAAAGTTGCAGGGAGTGGCAGCGAAGAACTTTCGCAGCCGGATCGCCGTGGGCACTCGGGGCCCGCAGCCAGTCCGCCCGCGCCGCCGCGCGCGCCAAGCCCCTCCTTCGCCGCACCTTTAAAGGCGGGGAGACGGAGGTCGGCGGCGCTCCCGGAGGGGCTGCGCGGGGAGCGCGGCGCGGAGCCGGCGGTGAGTCAGGGCCGGCGGCCGAGTGGGCGGGCGGGCGGCGGGGGTGATGTCAGGAGCGCGCGGCGGGCGGGAGCGCGGCCGCGGTCACCAGCGAGCGCCGCGCCGCGGCCCGAGACCCGCCCTGGGGCCCGAGCCGAGCCGGCTGGCTGCGGCGCCGCCGAGGGCCTGGGGGGCCGGAGGGCCCGGGCGGCGGCTGCCCCGCGGCCGCGGCGCGCAGGGCGAGACCCCGCCAACTTCGGCGGCCGGGCCCGGGCGGGGGCCGTGGGCGCGAGCGGAGCCGCCCGGAGCCGGCGCGTCGGCGGAGCGGTAAGGGGCGGGCGGCGGTGGCTGGGCGCCCGGCGCGGACGCGGACGCGGACTCGGCCCCGCGCGCCCGCACGGGCATCCCTCCGGGTGGGCGCGGGGTCCGTGCCCCGAGCACGGCGCTCATTCCTTCCCCCATCCCGGGGAGCTCGGTGCTGGCGCTGGAAGCGCCCGGGGCCACTCCAGGAGGAGGCCAGGGCTGGGGCGCAGGTGCGGGAGGGGACTGTCCCCTTCCCGCCCGCGAGGCGCTTGGGGATGCTGTGAGCGGTCCCAGCCCGGCCGGGCAGCCCACCTGCGCCTTCCGCCTGCCTTCCAGAGCGGCCGCCCGGAGCACGCGAGACCCGGCCCCTGGGCCCGCGGGTGGGAGTGGACCCGTCCACCCCGAGGCGCGGAGACTCGGACAGTCGTTCATGACCCGCGGCTCCGGCTGGAAGCGGCCCAAATGTTGTGTCCTGTAATCTTCGCCTTGTCCGTCTGTGCCATTCTCTTTCGTCTTGCCTGCCCCAATATGACCTTAACACCATTTTGACATGTTTTGAGTTTTTGCAGAGGTTCAGCTGTTTAGTGTCTCTGGGTCGGGCGTGGGTTTTGAATTTAAACGTCACTTTTCAAATCCTCGGTTCCCTCCTGGGCTCATCTGCTAACGGTGGGTTCCCAGTTACACTGAACGCTCTGAGTCAGTAGAATGGGACTATAACGAGCACTTTAGAGCATAATAATGAGGCTGGAGCGCAAAAGACCTCTCGCGGTGTCTGGCACAGAGCGGACCCCGACCCGTGGTAAGTGCGGTCCGTGGACGACGGTGTGCCCGCCGCCGCGGGTGAGGACCAGCTGGGCCCCCTGAGTTGCGCGGTGAAGCCTCTGGCGGGTCCCTCGGCGTGTGAAGTGATGCCTTCGGGAAGGTAAACACTTCGGTGTGGATGCCTGAGCGGTTCCCACCCGGTGTCCCGGAACCGCCCTTCGCTGTTTAAACACGGGCGGAGCCGCGGCCGAAAGTGACACACCTGGAGTCCGGGGAAGGCTGCGTGGAGAGGCTCTCGCTCGACCCGGAACTTTCTTTTCCTTTTTTTTCAATAAGCTGTGCAAGACTTCCTTTTTATAATCCTTTCCTTGGGTTGCTGATAGCCTTACTTCACCATAGCCTTCTGCTTGCAGTGTTTTTTACGAGTTAATATTTAACTGGGTTTCTCTAGTTTTCGTTTTGAGTCAAGCGGGTTGACTTATGGCCCTGGAGGGAACCCGGGGACTCTGCGCCGCTGCCTCTGTGCTCAGCTGCTCTTCTGGAGTCTCGTGAGAGCCCTGGGTGTTTGGAAGGGGCGTAAGCTTTTGCTCAGGTGTCACTGAAAACGTTTGTTCTGCCCTCTTACCGGATCTGCAGCCACCTTTAGGGTCAAAGGTCATGGGAGATGTTTTTCCGCCCGCCGCGCGATGGTAGAGAGAGCTTGGGCCTAGGAATCCAGAAGACCCGAGGCTCTCTGGGTGGTAATTACTAGCTGTGTTGCTTTGAGCAAGTTGCTTACACTCTCTGGGATTCTTGTGGTACTTTAAACATAGGGAAAACAGAAAGAATCTTACATCAGTTAAAACAGACAATGGAATACAAATGAGAACTTTTCTTTTTTAAAGGAGTGATACTTTGAAGTGAGATGTGTTTGTTTTCTTTTCTTTTTTTTTTTAAGGAACAATTACTGAGAATTCCAGACAGTTTCAGACTAAAGAGTAGCCTATCCACCTTTATCTCGTTCTCGTCTTCATTCAGTTGGTGAACATTTAGTGAGCAACTACTGCATGCCAGCCTCTGTGCCGGGTGCTGTGGCTGCTAAGATGGAGGAGACAGAGTTTCTGGTCCTGAGGCTGACAGTCCAGTGGAGAGCCCCTAGGCTTTGATTATGGAAAGGAAAAAAGAGTCAAGAGGGAGGAGAGCGGGTGGGAGTTGGGAAGACAAGTGACTGGGCTTCCTCCCCCGATACCCCCAGTCCTGGCAGCCTGCTGAAGGGTCTCAAACCGGGGCTCATAAATTCTTACGGGGCTGAACAGCGCAAGTATGCCTTTCTTTACCCAATAAAAATAGTGCAAACGAGTTTAGCCCTTAAGTTAAATAATTTTAAGCGTTCCAGGACAGACTTGTTTAAATGAAATCTGAAGGGTAAATTCAGCTCAGCCAAGGTTTATTTACTGTGAGCAAAGCACCTGTGGTAGACTTTTCGGAGAATAATCAGTGTGTGTGAATGTTCCAATTTATTAACATTTCCCCATTTGTAAGTGGTATGGTACATAGAGAAGTTTAAAAGTGTGGGTTAAACAAATCAGCCACCATGCATTAAACAATGTGGTAGCCTCAGGTTCGGTTTCACGCCCACAAGCATATAGCACAGAGAGCTCCCGTGCGCTGAGCCGAGCTGGGCCCGGCAGTGTGCCCGTTCCTTTATACAGACCCCCCTGGACCCCTCACTCCACCCCTGCGAGATGGGTACCATCATCAGCTCCTTTTTATGGAAGAGAAAACTGACTTAGAGAAGTTAAGTAACTTGCCTGAAGTCGCGCAGCTAGAAAGTTGCTCCCTACAAACTGGGTTCGTTTTCTGCATACTGTTTTCTTACTTTTCTCCACTCAAATATGGACATCCCCGTGCCCCCGAAGCGCCCTGCACCGCGCGGCACCGCTTAGTTTTCTATTGTATGGCTGCTTCTTGACTTGACCAGTCCCCTGTTGTGAGACAGTTAGTTTCCAAATTTTCACTATTTTAAGCAACGCTGCACAAAATATAGTTCTAGCTATATCTGTGTGCACATCCATGATTATTTTAGTCATTTTGCATTTTAAAAAGTGAATTATATGGGCCAGCCAGGTGGTAGTGGTTAAGTTTGCCTGGTCGACTTCAGCAGCCCAGGGTGTGCTGGTTCGGATCCCAGGCGTGCACCTGTACACTGCTTATTAAGCCATGCTGTGGCAGGTATCCCACATTCTTTTATAAAGAGAGGAAGATGGGCATGGATGTTAGCTCAGGGCCAATCTTCCTCACCAAAAAAAAAAAAAAAAGTGAATTATGATGTTTAATTAGCTGCTTTTTTTTTTACCATATTCAGAATTAGAAACTTTCTCCTTTCTCTTTAACATTTATGAGTTTTAATTTCTGTGTTCCTTTAGTGTTTCTCATAAGATTTCAGCAATAGGATCAACATTCTCTGTGGAGCTGCACAATAGGTCAGTAGCTCATTACGCAGGGGATTTATCTGATGAAAACGGAGCACACAGCCTTTCTTAAAGATATTTGTGTTTGTCTTATTGTTATTAGCCATAAAGCTCACCTTCTTTCGTGAGAAATATAGCAGAACAGAGCAATGCTAATTTTGTCAGGCAGCTCTCTAAAAGAAGGTCTCCTTGCACAGTTTGCTTCTTTAGTATCCGGGAGGATAGACAAGGGAACTTTCCAGATATTGCATTCAGCACATTTATTGCTAGGTTTAGAATAAGCTCCATCACTTTTAAATAGGTCACCTTTTTAAAAACCTTAGACATTGTTGTTTCATCTCTTTAAAAGAGATCGTTGGAGAGACATTTTGGGGTTGATTTAATGAAAGTGAAAGAAATTGCCATTAGCTAATTTTCATTATGGGTATAAAGCATTTCTTTATTTAAACATCCTCAAGTTTGACTATAATATCATACCCTCCTTGCTACCCTGAGTCAAAATTTTAATTTTGCTTTGGGTTTATATTTCCATTTCCAGTGCTGGTTGATTTCAGCCTTTCAGTTTTAATACCGCATGCTGGAATTTTGAGTGGTTCAATTCAGTCTCTTTATGCGGAAACCCAGATCAGTTCAATGTATTAATTTCTAATAATGACTTGTAATTCAAAGTGGAATTTAAAGAAATAGCTACTAGAATTAAAGTGTAAATAGGATAATCAGTTATTTGCTGATTCGTTTTTCCTTACTGCCAAACCCTAATTTGATGATTTGCTTGCAATTTAAAACTCACCCTTACAATTTTGTGTCTTAGTGTGATAGCCTCACTCAAAACTTTCAAACCAAACTTGTGCACATTCTTAGATTTTCTTTTTTGAAAGAAGCAGCATTAACTGGATTTACTTTAGTTACGTCTTTTCTTTCAATATGCCCTTTTGTACTATTAAAAAAAGAGTAAGTAAAACCACGTACTAAAGTTTCTAAAGACGGAAATGAAAGGAGGTGAAAGGTGACAAATCAAGGCCCGGGAGGCAGAAAAGACAGCCTCCGAAAAGACTCTGGAAGGGTCTTCAGGTCAGTGCTGGCCCTACCCCTCCCTGAGGCTCATTTATCCTCATACACTTCAGCTGTGGAAAGAGCTGCTCAGGGCCAGCCTCGGGCAAAACTGAGGAGGAGCTGAAATACCACCTTCGGCATCCTCAGCTCTCAGTTTACCTGGCGGGCTTGCCTGCACCAAGCAAGCGCTCAGGGAGCGTCTGACAAAAGGCAAATTGCTACAGAATTGAAACCACTGGCTTCGTATTTATGAGAAGTTTGGGGCTGAGTCTCTAGCCCTGGAATTTAACCGCCTCTTTTTGATTAGAAGTGCAGAATTACACTTTTAAAAAGTTTCTCTAGGGTCAGCCCAGTGTCAGAGTGGGTAAGTTCACGCGCTCTGCTTCAGCGCCTCGGGCTTCGTGGGTTCTGACCCCGGGTGTGGACCTACACATTGCTCATCAGCCATGCTGTGGCGGCCTCACACAAAGTAGGGGAAGATCGCCGCAGATGTTAGCTCAGTGACGATCTTCCTCCCCCCAAAAAAACTTCTCCAGAAATCGGAATAGACTGAAGGGAGAGCGAGGGGAGCCCTGGAGGCAGGAAAACAGCTGCAGAAAGAGAGAGAGGATGTGCTGCCGGTGGAGTCTGTCCTGAGGGTTGCACCTAATCTCAAAGCCTTGGGAACTCGGCCCTCCTCTGGGAACCGGGTCATGTTGTGTGACCCTGGAGGGCTGGCGGGGTGAAGATGTGCCAGGGGCATTCTCTCCTGCTCTGCAATGAGAGTCATCGGGGCAGCCGCCTCTTAACACACACCCCACCTAGATGGGTCGGGGTAGTTTCCCGTACCTGGGAATTTAATTAGGTGGTTTGATCTCACACCCAGAGCAAATGTGAAGGAATGAGTTGTAGTTAGGGGGAGGGAAGAGGGTGGAAGGAACAGTAAGTGGGTTTGGATCATGGACCGCTTAACTAAGTGGGGTGCCGTCAAGGGGTGCTTTTAGGTAGCACCCCATCTACAGAGAGAAGTGCAGGCCCTTCAGGAAAAGACTGGCAGCAGTGGTTGGAAGTGAAGCTGAGCCTTTGAAACACTGAGGCCAAGCGCTCGAGTTGGTTCTTCAAGCTTCACGATGGAAGCTAGAGGTAGGGCGGTCAAATTGTGATGGTTAAACAGTGGTAGGTACTCTGAGATGGGTGCTAGTGAAGACAAAATGAAGTGCTCTCTTCGTCTTCGCACAGCCCTGCAAAATAGAAATTATGGCGTCTCCACTGTGGATGTGGGAACATTCAGAAGGTTCAGGTCCTCAAGGCTGCAGAGCTGGCGGGAGGTGGAGTGGGGGTCCCAGCAGAGCCAGCTGCCTCTAACGGCCGTACTCTGCCGGGTCCCTCAGGGCTTGCTGTCACCTCTCCACTAGTTTTGGACATATGGCAGGATTTGGGGGTATATTCTGATATGGGATCATGTTCACCACCCCCTCTCCTGGACTGGTTCTCTGGGTGTGCTGAGTTGAGGTCTTGAAGTCCTGTCAGAGATAACACCCCCAGGTTTAGTCAGGCCAGCTTGGATTTGAGTCCCAAAACCACCACTCCCCTCTGGGTGACCTTGAGCAACTTCCTCAGATGAACCACTGCTTGGCTGCAAATTGGGAATAGCGTAGTATTTACTTCCTTAGGGGACTGAAGTCTGTAACTTGGTGTGCGTAGAACGTTGAGGATAATGCTTGGTTCGTGTGAACACGCAGTGGCTCAGCTATCATTGTGTTTTGCATATAAGCCACCCTTCTGACTTAAAACAAACGGTTCAATCCTATTACCTCAAAAATCGAAGGCTTGTTTCTCATGAAAGGAGCTGTGTCTTTTGTAACGGAATATCTGTGGCAGTTGCCTGTCCCTCACGCTCCCCTTCTCCTTGCCTTCAGAGTTAAATTAAAATTATTGAAGTCAGTTGTACCCTGCCACTGACTCCGAGAACTTTGGTGAGAAGCCTGTATCAGCTGTAGATGCTGAAAAGCTTTCCAGGCCGCAGTCTCAACGTGCCGGCCTCTCAGCAGATGCTGGTGGCGTTAGTGGGCACAACGCTCCTGTCGCTCACAGGCTCAGCCTTCTGAGGAGTATCGTACCATGGGCACCACTGTCCCAGAAATGCCGGGGCCATTAGGGATCACAGACCCTACTGTCCTCCCTGTGCTGGGCATCTTTCTTTAGGGGCCCTGGACGGCGTCTTTCACACAGCTGCTACTGTTTTCTCAGACGTGCGTTTGTTCAGTGAGTTGCTTAAACGTCCAGTTAGGGCCACGCCACTAGTGCTCCCAGACTTCCATAGCAACAAAGGGCAGTGTTTCTGTTAAACTCTGGATTCGCATGTGTGTGTGTGTATAACAGCGTATCCTCCATGTGGGTTAGTTAGTGCTGAGAGGGACGCTCCCTTGGAATATAGTTTGATTGGCAAGTTATAAGCAGCACGCAGGAATATTTGAAATTTTATTTAACAAGCACTTACGGTGCTCACTGTGCGCCAGGGTTTGTTTTGAGCACTCAGAACTGTTGTTCATTTACTCCTCCTAAACACTCTGAGGCAGACATTATTATGCCTACTTTAAGGATCCCTATTTGAGACACAGAGAGGTTAAGTGACTTTGCCTACAGTCACATGGCTAGTAGGCAGCAGCATTGGATTCTAAAGCAGACAGTCTGGCTGCAGCGTCTACCCACTACACTGTTGACTGTGGAATGCAGCCTGGATCTCACAGTTTGGGCCCCGTTGGTGTCTTTACACATGCGCTTTTATCAAAGGAGAAATCATACCTGTTCAGACAGGCCCTCAACTCCTGATTTACCATGTGGAGGAGGACAGCTAGGTTGTAGATTTCAGTATCACTACTGAAACGTACTGATGCTTGATTTTCAGTGTGGTATTGTCAAACATTTCTCTCACAGCTTCTGAGGGCTCTGTCAGGCCTGGTGGCGATCCAGAAAGGAGCAATGACCCCCCCCCATTCATTCCACTGATCCACACGCTCAGCTCACCAAGAAGAGCTGCCGTCATGCCGGCTGTTCTGGTGGAATTTATTTTTTTAGTTTTAGGGCTTCCACTTACTGTAAATTAAAAATAGCTAAATATCCTTATTTGAGGGGAGTAGCCTGTACGTGTGAGGTTTCTTTGACTGTTTTCTAATTACTATTGAAGATGGTAGTTGGCAGAATAAAGGTCCCCAAAAGATGTTCACATCTTCATCCCCGGGAGCTGTGAATCTTATTTTACATGGCAGGGGGAATTAAGGTTGCTAATCAGCTGATGTTAAGATAGAGAAATTGTCCTGGATTATTTGGGTGGATCCATGTAATCACGATCCTAAGTGGAAAAGGGAAACAGAAGAGTCAGAACCAGAGGGTCGGCCTTGTTAGAATAACTCAAACAGCCTTGCTGGCTTTGAGGACGGAAGGGGACCACGAGCCCAGGAATGCACAGGGTCTCTAGAAGCTGGAAAAGGCAGGCAACTCGGTTCTCCCCCAGGGCTCCCGGAGAGGAGTGTAGCCCTGCTGACGCTCTGACTCGAGCCCACTGAGACCCACTTTGTACTTCTGGGCTCTAGAACTGTAAGAAGATAAATCGGTGTTGTTTTAAGCCACTAAATTTGTAGCGACCTGTTACAGCAGCAACAGGAAGCTAACACAGAGTTACTAGAACAGTGTATGCTTTGATTTGATCCTCCCGCCAGCCCTGCGAAGGGGCTGCCTGATCTCGTGATGTGTTGTTAGGGACACACCAGGCGTAGCAGGTGTTTACATTTTGAAAGCTGTTTTATTTTACACGTAAAATTAACTGCTTTGGGGCAGAAGGAGTTGACGTTTGATAATTCTATACATTTCTATAACTAGCAAATATTTAAAAGGACAATACTAAAGTTTCAGCAAGAAAAAGAAGTCTTATTGATTGCGGAGCCTTTTCCATCAGAGCTGCCTGACAGAGATGTGCCCTGCATCACTGGTGGCGGCCGTCACAGCCTCATGTTTGTTTGAGGAAAGGTGACAGTCCAAATGTGGTGGTGTCACTGGGTGGAGGTTATCACTTGAGTTTTGACTCCAGATGCCCTTTAAATTTTTTTATTCTGTTATTTGCTCTGCTTGCCGAGCAACATTGTTACGAATTTTCTGAGAGGAGGGTATCTCTGTTGAAGGGCTTCCCAAACTGTAATGAATTAAATGAAAGGCGGTATCATTCATTGGATCATCTGTCTTAACTGCCTGGAGGGCTAGATGCCCCCAGAGTAGATGATGTCTTGGAAATCAAGTGTCAGTGACTGAAATTAAAATAACAAGAATTATCATAATGGATGGAGTTAGTTTTTTTCCTTAAGAAAAAGTTTTTTCTAGTAGCAATTTTACACTGTGGTTCGGAGACAACTTCCTTCAGTTAAGGGTCTCCCCTTTGTACAATGTAGGAATAACACTAGTATAAGAAATAAAAGCTTGGAAAGTTTCCTTTCTTAAGAAATGAAATGAGAAATATAGTATAGGACTTTTTTATAATTTTAAAGAAATATGAGTGGGCAATTAGCTGTATGGTATAAATATTTATAGCAGTTTCTAGGAGGAAGAGACTGTCTTGTGTAGAAGTATAAAAAAATTAGAAACTCTTAAAACCGTGGAGGTAAGATATTTTCATATTTGTAATTCTTTTAAATATACCCTTTTTAGATCTGGAGTGACTTCGTTAGTGTAGGGGAAAAATACACATATATAGGATCGATTTCCTTTTTAAATGCAAAGGTTTGGAAAAAACTCAAATGATGTGGGGAAAAGAAAGTTTTGGTCTGTGTTCTAAAATGCTTTCGGAGATTTTTTAGAAGGCCCTCACTTCGCTTGTCTAGAAACTTCCTGTGGCTCTGTGGGCATAGTGCCTCACAGGCCTCTGACTCCCTTGCTTGCATTTCATGCCCATCAAGCAGTTCTTGGTTAATAGTTTGCTTTTCCCTGCCGGCATCTCCACAGCAGGATGAGGATGCCTCGGCTGTGTATGTGGCTAGGTAACTTCCTTCACTGGTCTTCACCCCCTCAGCCATCACTGATAAGTTAATAGACCCATGTTTTCTGTTGCGTCTGTCATTAGTGTGAATCAGAGCTCAAGAGCATGTTTCTCCCAGGTGAACTGATGACATAGTTCCTGAGCTTGCAAAGACCAGACTCAGGGCTAATGTGCTGACCTGTCCCCAGGAGGTCACCATCCCCTCAGAACCACATGCTGTGCGGCGGAAGTATAACAGGAGCCACACATGGCAGCCACATATGTGATTTGAGTTTTCCAATAGCCCCCTTACAAAGAGTAAAAAGAAACAGGTGAAATTAATGTTAAAAGAACATTTTATTTAACCCAATATACAAAACGTTATCCTATTTAATATTATTGATTATGATCAATATAAAAGTTTTTGAAATTTTTCATAAGTCTTTGAAATCTGGAGTGTTTTCTGCACTTACAGCACGTCTCAGCTTGGATTGGCCACGTTTCGGGTGCTCAGTAGCCACATGCGGCTAGCAGCTACCATCCTGGGGGTGCAGCTCTCACGAGTCTTAAACTTAAGGAACCACACCCTGTATGAATCTGAGATAATCCTTCAAGAGTTGCCATCCAGTGACTTTGGTGTATTGTATTTAAAAATGGGATTGTGTCATGGAGTTGCCTTAGTGAGCACCAGGGATAACTGGTTCTAGTGCCTTTTGCTGGAGTGTGACAGCTCCAGCTGTTCATGTGAACAGTGAATGGGTGAACAGCTGCATGGCACAGGAAACATCTCTCCAAGGTTATCTGTAACGTAAATTTGTGAATTTCGACGCCAGAAGGTGTGCCTGGGCCTGTAAGTGAGATATTCAGATTATTCGATTCACGTTTATGAGAAAGATGGCTGCTCACGTGCCTTGGTGTGGAATAACAGTAGGATGTGGGCAGCATCTGGCCTGGTCTCAGCTCCAGTGCCTTACCACTCTTACCTCCTCTCGTCTGTCGCCTCACATCTACCTGTTCATCCGCCACCTTCGCCCTGTCCTTGCCTGTGTGCATGCATCACGCTGTGTGCTCATTTGTGCTCTTGTTCAGTTGCTTATTGTGACAAGTTGGGAAGCAAGGCCACTGTAAAACCTAGATCAGAGAAATCATTACTTGATATCAAATATCAGTCTGCCAGGAACCGAGGAGATGCGAATGTAAGAAGACGCAGGTACAGTACAAGAGGGCGAGAGCAGGGAGAGAGCAGTTCTGTGGGCGAAAGGACTAAACGCAGAGGAAGGATTTCATAGCGAAAATTCCCCAGCTGCAGGGCAAGCCGGGTTCTCACCAAGTTCTCAAGACAGGTTGCTTTGGGTTCCATCAGCATATTGACTTCATCAAATACCTACACGACACAGATGGCGGAGGAGAGTTCCTCTCTAATTCCTTCTGAAATGGCCTCGTGTGTTCAGCACGGTTTCTGGAGCACTTGCTGTGTGCCAGACGTTGTTCTTCGTTCCAGGGATTCAGTGAGCAACAGTCAAGCTTTCCACCTCAAAGGAGATTGTTTGAGTTTATCTGTTGAGAGGAAAAGGTGTTCAAAAGGGATGTTGCGCAGATGATAAGCAAGTAAAACTGACAAAGCTGGCTTTTGGGGCGGGGCCGATGGCGCAGTGGTTGTGTGTGCACGTTCCGCTTCACTGGCCCTGGGGTTCGCCAGTTCGGATCCCGGGTGTAGACATGGCACCACTTGGCGAGCCATGCTGTGGTAGGCGTCCCACATATAAAGTAGAGGAAGATGGGCATGGATGTTAGCTCAGGGCCAGTCTTCCTCAGCAAAGAGAAGAGGATTGGCAGCAGATGTTAGCTCACTGTTAGCTCAGGGCTAATCTTCCTCAAAAAAATAAATAAATAAAGCAAGTAAAACCAATAAATAGGATAAGTTCAGATTTGGAGCATTCTTTCAAGGAAACATGGTGATACAGTGGAGAGTGACTAGGGCAGCTGGCTCCAGCACCATCAGGAGGGTTTGCTGGAAGAGGTCAGACTGGCCCTGAGGTGTGAAGGATAAGAAGGAGCCAGCAGAGGGAACAGCACATGCATCCACCTAGGGAGAGGATGTGCCTGGTTACACCAGGAATAGCAGGGGCTCCAGTCTGGCTGCAGTGTCCAAGCAGGGGAAGTGGTGAGAGAGGAGGTGGCCAGGCAGCAGGACCAGGTGGGGTGGGCGTGCAAACCGTGCGGAGTGTGAGTCTTGTTTCCAGTGCAACGAGAAGGCGCCGTGAGGGGCATCTAGGAGGGGGAGGGCCGGGGTCTGATCTACGGTTGCAGCATCTCTGGAGGTGAGTAGAAGTAGTGGAGAGTGGAGCAGAGGGGCAGGAGTGGAAGCGGGCAGACAGTTAGGAAGCTGCCGGCAGCATCCTCCATGTGAAGTGATGCGGCCTGGCGGAGGGGCGGCCCTGGAGACGGGGAGCAGTAGGCAGGTTTGAGAGGCTTGGAGATGGCGTGGACAAAACTCACGGGTAGGTTTGGATGTGTGACATGAGGGAGGAGGAGGTGTCACACAGGCCTCCTGGTTTTTAGGGGTGAGGGGGTGGTAGGGAATAGAGTTCTGTTTGGGCCATTGGTTAGGTTGAGTTGTCTGTAACTCATCCTGGTGGCAGTAGATGTTGAATGCCCAGCCGTAGTCCAGAGACCTGCAGTCAGGGGTGAGATCAGGCCCAGAGGTGTGTCAGCACAGAAGCGCTCTGCATAAAGTTACGCACCTCGGGAGGTTTTATAGGCAGAGGAGAGAGGTGAAGAGCAGGCCCCGAGGGATGACAGGAGACCATGGAGTCACAGCGAGGCAGGAGGATGCGCAGAAGGGCCAGGGTCCTTATGCGGGAAGGCCCGCGTGTTGGAAGCAGGATGGGGTGATGAGCTGTGTCCTGAGTTCCTGAGGACTTGAACAGGAGGAGCACACACGCTGCGTTGGGTTTAGCCGTGTCCGGGGTGCTGGTGATCTTGATCTTGTCAGACATCTTTGGAGGAGGGGTTTCAAGCACAAAGGAACTGACCCTGGTGTCCCCTGCAGGACTCTCTCCTCACTTGCCCCCTCCTCCGCTCCACCCCCGTGGCTGGTGTCCCCTCTTGGCTCCAGAGCACTTAGGCCTTTCTCTGTCACTGGCTGCCATGTTGTAAACGGATGACTTTCTGTTGGTATTATGTTCCTTCCAGACTGTGAGCTCCTTGAGGGCAGAATTTATACTTTTTTCTTTTTTGTGTGTGTTTCCTAGCATGGTGCAGACACTCCATAAATGTTTTCTCAGCTAATGAGTTGACAATTCTTGAATACAACGTTTTCGCCTGTATTATTTACGTCTGTGTTGTGTCAGGTGGGGGCAAACAAAGAACCCAGGCTTTCTGATTCTCAGTCCGCCTGCTGCCCTCTGCCCTCGCCATCTGCTGTCCTCAGCTACTGACTTGCCTGGGCTGGAGATGTCTTTTGCCCAGGACCACCTCTCTCCGCCTCCCTCCCTGGGCCCCCCTCACTCCCCTCCTCGGTGGTTCATTCCGAAGGCGGGCATGGCTCGTCTGAGCTCCAGTCCTTCTCTTAGATGCTGTGCTTATGCCCTCTACCTTCTTGGGAGCCACGCGTGACAGCTTGTGGAAATCAGTTCTTAGCTATTTCAGAAACTACACCTATTCCCCACTTCTGGGTCCTTTGGGTGAAGTTACTGTAGTTATTCCATACAGTTGACCATTTTTGAACTTTCATTTGCCCCACTGCATACTTAACTTGGGTAAAGGGCTAGTAGCACCTGATGACAGCAACCTCAAAAGACTTCTTTTTAGCGCATTTTCCTTCTTTTTTTTTCTTGGCAGTTATTTTCCCACCGAGGCTGCGGGGAAGTGTTTTCTTCCACCCTGCTCCCATCACTTTGTTCTACTTCGTTATCCTCTGGTTGCAACACCCCAATTCTACCAGTTGCTGTGGAGATATTAAGTGTGTTGCTAATAATGGAGGATTATTCCTTTAGGTGCAAGAACACAAGAGGAAGATATAAATCTTGTTTTTGTGCATGTGTTTCCTGGTAACAAAAATGACTAAATGGTCCTAGAAACTGTGGTACAGAAATGTCTATATGGAGTTGGCTTATGTTTTTACAAAGGATTGGCTTTCTTAATTTAAGAAAATATTAAGTTAGGCTTCTGGTCTTATTGAAGATTAATTCCCTACTTTGATACTTCGCTATTCATTCTTTCATTCTATCTTTTGTTTAATAGGCTGTTGTCCCATATGGACAAAATCTTTTGTGGACTTCTGCTTCTAAAATTCATTTCTTAAAAACCTTTTTTATTTTTAACTTTACTAAAGGAGACACATTTTAATATTTTTCTTGCGGTTTTCCTTGGACTTTATATAGTCAAGGTCTCATGCCTGCTGGTTTGTCCGGGCTCGTCCCAGTGTCCACCTGTCGTCCCGGTGTGATGATCAGTGAGGCTCTCCTGCACTCTCAGAACTGGCCTGGTTAGAATGTTAGATTATGTGGTTACCCTAATGAATGAAGTGTTTTATGTGTTTTTTGCTTTAATCCACGTAAGTATTATATAGAGATAGAGATGGATATACGTATGTGGGTTGTGTGTACACATGCATACTTATACACGTGTGTATATGTATATTTTCTTTTACTTTTTCCAGCTAAACTTATACTATGGGACTTGCCAAATGTCTTGGTACTATAGAAGATATATATAGTGCTGTTGTAAACAAGTCAAAAGAATTTGTCTTCCTCGTTTCTTCATGTTACATTTTCAGTGAGATTCGTTTCGCTGTCATATTGTTGACCTGGCTCTTCCTAAATGGGCAGGAGCTGTTTTTGGGGGCCATAGTGTCCAAACTTAGCTGTTCCGATTTGAAATGACTCCCATACCTCAAGTTTGACTCCCTCTGCCCAGTGCACATGCTCACGTCTTGTTCACGTTGGATTTTGTCCCTCTGCGTGTGGAATGGGTTTATATCCATTTTGAATTCTAAGAATCCTTTGATTCCTTTTAACATGAAACTTGAAAGAAGGAAATATTGACAAAATGCTCCTTTTGAATCATTTGTCCTCAAAAAAATTTTATTCATTTAAAGGAGATTGGATAATATTCTGCAGAGAACTTGGATTGACTCTTTAAACACAACCAGAATTTAACAAATAAAGCTGTCTGATGAACCAGCTTTATTATTAAATATTTGTTTATAAGCCACAACTGTTACTAATAGTTTCTAAATATTGTGTCTGGAAACGGAAGTAGTGGAAGCATGTGGTGTCAGCTGTGAATTGCCTTGGATGCGGTTGTCAGCGAGAAGCAGGATCAGCTGAGGATGTGACCAAGGGAAACTGGAGGTGGCTGAGCTCTGAGGCCCTGGGGTCTCCCTCCGTTCTAAGGCTGCTCTCGCAGGAAACGGCTCCAAGATCCCACACCTTTTCGGTTGAGATTGAAGAGCAAAATCATCGTGATACTTTATGAAAGATTTTCAGGGTGACCAACCAGGTTCCATGTGCAATTCCAAACAGTTGATATAATTCACAGAACTAGCCTACTTAAGGCTGTTTGAAATTGAGATGTTTTAATTTAAAATCACAATGTAAAACTAACATGGAATTTTGCAAATGGCAGAAAAATATCTTTTGGGACCTAGCCATTATTTCTGTGGTCAAATGTCTGTCTTACTGGCAGATACGCTTCATGTTCATCTTCTCAGCTGATGGCAAAGCTCTTGGTAGCTAGATTCCTTGAGGCAAGAAGCTTGGGAACTTCACTTAGGGTTCCATTAAAGTGACTCTTTGGCTGTGAGAATGTTCTTAAGGGATGTCCTACAGATGTCATTTTGGAAGCAAAGCGAGTCTTCTCTTAGGTGTGGTTTCATCAGGGTACAATTTTGTAAACGGCACATTACAGAGTCGTGCTAAGCCCCTCCCTGTATGTGCTTATGCTGCACACTGAATGAAGCCTTTAATTTCCATAGGGATGGGTGTGCCCTGCCATTTGGTATACAAAGCATTGCCTTCATGTCTGCTGGGATGAATATGTACATAGGGTATGAGAACCAGTGGGGCAATGATGGAGTTACAGATCTAACCCTGGTACACCGCAAAGCGGGGAGCTGCCCTGACCACAAATGTTGCTTCTTCAACATTCAGTGGTGTTTAGAATGCTCCCTACATTTAGAAAGGCTCAATTACTTTTGAATTATAAGGCAAATTTGGATCAGTGGTTGTGTTTGAGCAAATTGTCATTGTCCTTAAAGGACATGACTCTGGACTGTTTTGCCATTAATGTTCAAGTATTGCTTTACTGCTTAAATCACAATACTTGGAGTATTTCTTGTTTTTAGTTGGGAAAAATTTTTGCTATCTTAAATATGAATGAGTTTATAGGTAATTCTGAGAAGTACTTTTTTGTAAATTAATATGCTTTATTATTTGGAGCAGTTTTAGGTTTACAGAAAAATTGAGCAGAGAGTACAGAGTTCCCATAAGCTGGGCCCCCTCCTCCCCATTTTCCGCTATGATTGACACCTTGCATTAGTGTGGTATGTTTGTTCTGATTAAGGCAATATTGATACATTATTAATTAAAGCCCACAGTTTACATTAGAGTTCACTCTTTGTGTTGTATATTCTATGGGTTTTGACAAATGTGTAATGACACATATCCACCATTACAGTATCATATAGAATAGTTTCACCACCCTAAAAATGCTCTGTGCTCCCCCTGTTCATCCCTGCCTCCCCCACCAACCCCTGGACCACTATCTTTTTACTGTCTCCATAGTTTTGCCTTTTCCAGAACGCCGTGTAGTTGGAATCATACATATGTAGCCTTTCAGACTGGCTTCTTTTACTTAACAATTTGCGTTTAAAATTCCTCCATGTCTTTTTGTGGCTAAAGACAGCTTGTATATTTTTATCACTGAGTAATATTCCATTGTACGATATATCACAGTTTGTTGATCCATTCACTTACTGAAAGACATCTTGGTTACCCCCAGTTTTTGGCAATTGTGAATAAACTTGCTATAAACATTTGTGTGAAGGCTTTTGTGTGGACATAATTTTCTAACTCTTTTGGGTAAATACCAAGGAATGCGCTTGTTTGATCATATGGTAGAAGTACGTTTAGTTTTGTAAGAAACCACCAGACTGTCTTCCCAAGTGGCTGTACGTTTGGAATTGTCACCAACAATGAATGAGGCTTCCTCTTGTTCTACATCCTCACCAGCATTTGGTTTGCCAGTGTTCTAGACTTTGCCCATTCCAATAGGTGTAGTGATATCTCGTTGTTGTTTTAATTTGCATTTCCCTGTGACATATGATGTGAAGTATCTTTTCATATGCTTATTTGCCATCTCTGTGTCTTTGGTGAGGTCTCTTCAGGTCTTTGACCCATTTATTAATTGGATTGTTTATTTTCTTATTGTTGAGTTTTAAGAGTTCTTTGTATATTTTGCTATTGTATTTTTTTTTCCCCAAGGAAGATTAGCCCTGAGCTAACATCCACCACCAATCCTCCTCCCTTTGCTGGGGAAGATTGGCCCTGAGCTAACATCTGTGCCTGTCTTCCTCTATTTTCTATGTGGGACGCCTGCCACAGCATGGCTTGATAAGCAGTGCATAGGTATGCACCCGGCATCCAAACTGGTAAACCTGGGCTACCGAAGCAGAGCATGTGAACTTAATTGCTGCACCACTGGGCTTGCCCCTCTATATTGTGGATAATAGTCCTGCATCAGATTTGTTTCTTGCAAATATGTTCTCCCATCTGTGGCTTGTCTTCTTGTTCTCTTGACATTGCCTTTCACGGAGTACAAATTTTTAATTTTAGTCAAGGCTAGCTTATTAGTTATTTCTTTGATGGACCATGCTTTTGGTGTTATGTCTAAAAATCATCTCCATGCCCAAGATCAATTAGTTTTCTTCTATGTTGTCTTCTAGGAGTTTTATAGTTTTGCATTTCTCATTTACATTTAGACCTATGATCCATTTTCAGTTAATTTTTGTGTGGGACGTAAAGTCTGTGTCTAGATTCATTTCTTTGCATGTGGATGACCATTTGCTCCGGTGCCATTTGTTGAAAAGACTCTTTTTGCTCCAAGGTATTATTTTTGCTTCTTTGTTAAAGATCAGCTGACTTTATTTATGTGGGTCTGTTTCCAGGCTCTCCGGTATGTTCCGTGGCTTTGTTTATCTGTTCTTTCACCAGTACCACACAGTCTTCATTTCTGTAGCTCTCTACTAAGTCTTGAAGTCAGGTAGCATCAGTCTTCCGACTTTGTTCTCTTCTTCAAACTGAGTTGGTTGTTCTGGGTCTTTTGCCTCTAAAACTGGAGAATCAGTTTGTCAATATTCACAAAATAACTTGCTGGGATTTTGGTTGGGATTGCATTGACTCTGTAGTTCAAGTTGGGAAGAACTGACATCTTGACAATATTGAGGCCTTTTATCCAGTAACATGGAATATCTCTCCATTTATTTAGTTCTTCTTTGATCCCTTTCATCGGAATTTTGTAGTTTTCCTCATATAGATCTTATACATATTTTGTTAGATTATACCTAAGTATTTGATCTTTGGGGGATGCAAATATAAGTAGTATTGTGTATTAAATTACAAATTCCAGCTGTTTGTTGCTGGTATATAGGAAAGTGATTGATTTTTGTATATTAACCTTGTATCCTGCAACCTTGGTATAATTGCTTATGAGTTCCGGGAATGTTTTTTTGCCAGTTCCCTGTGATTTTCTATGTAGATGATCATGTTGTCTACAAACAAAGACATATTTCTTTCTTTCTTCCCAATCTATTAACCTTTTATTTCCTTTTTTTTAACAGCTGTTGCCAATCTTCTCCCCCCCTCCAACTTTTCCCCCCCAAATCCCACCAGTACATAGTTGTACATTTTAGTTGTGGGTCCTTCTAGTTGTGGCATGTGGGACACCACCTCAGTGTGGCCTGATGAGCGGTGCCATGTCCACGCCCAGGATCCGAACCAGCGAAACCCTGGGACCGCCAAAGCGGATGAGTGAACTTAACCACTCAGCCACGGGGCCGGCCTCTCCTTTTCTTATTTTATTGCATTAACTGGGATTTCCAGTTTGATATTAAAAAGAGAGGTGAGAAGGAATATCTTTGCCTTTTTCCTGACCTTAGTGGTAGAGCTTTGAGCTGAGAACATTAAGGAGGATGTTAGCGGTAGGTTTTTTCTAGATATTCCTTATCAAGTTGAGGAAGTTCCCATCTATTGTTAGTTTTCTGAGAGTTTTTATCATGAACTGGTCCTGGATTTTGTCAAATGCCTTTTCTGCATCTATTGATATGATTACGTGATTTTTCTTCTTTAGCCTGTTGATGTGTTGGATTACATTAATTGATTTTCAAATGTTTAATCAGCCTTGCATTTTGTTGTTAGTGCCATCAAGTCAATTTTGACTCCCAGCAAAGCAACCGTGTGTAGAGCAGAGTGGAAGCCTGCCCGCTATTTTCACGCCGTCCTCTCCCTTAGGCGCTATAGCAGATAGTGCCCCACTGCTGTTCACAGGGTTTTCATGGGCTTCTTCCTAGTCTGTCTGAGTCTGGAAGCTCCACTAAAACTTGTCCACCATGGATGACCCTGCTGGTGTTTGAAATACCGGTGGCATAGCTTTCAACAACACAAGCTGCTGCAGTATGACAACCAACAGATGGGTGGTGTGGTTCCCTGGGAAATGAACCCGGCTGTGGTGGTAAGAGTGCCAGATCTTAGCTACTAAACCACCAGGGCTGGCTTAGCCTTGCATACCTGATATAAATCTCACTTAGTCATGGTGTATAATTCTGTTTATATATTGTTGGATTCCACATGCTAATATGTTGTTGAAAGTTTTTGGATCTATGCTTATGAGAGATAGATATTGGTCTTTAGTTTTCTTTTCTTGTAATGTCCTTGTCTGGTTTTTGTGTTAGGGTAATACTGGCCTCATAGAAAGAGTTAGGAAGTATTCCCTCTGCTTCTATCCTCTGAAAGAGATTGTAGAACTGGTATAATTTCTTCCGTAAGTGTTTGGTAGAAATCACCAGTGAACCTGTCTAGGCCTGGTGCGTTCTATTTTGGAAAGTTATTAATTATTGATTCAATGTCTTTAATAGATAATAAGCCTGTTCAGATGGTCTGTTTCTTGTGTGAGTTTTAGAACTTGTGTCTTTCAAGGAATTGGTCCATTTCACCTAGGTTATCAAATTTGTGGGCATAGAGTTATTCACAGTGTTCTTTTGTTGTCTTTGTAATGTCCGTGGGATCTCTAAGAATGTCCTCTCTTATTTCTGTGCTAGTAATTTGTGTCTTCTCTCTCTTTTTTTTGTTAGTCTGCCTAGAGGCTTATTGATCTTTTCCAAGAACCAGCTTTTGGTTTTGTTGATTGTTGATTTCCTGTTTTCAATTTCATTGATTTATGCTCTAATTTTTTATTATTTCTTTTCTTCTACTTACTTTGGATATAAATTACTCTTCTTTTTTTAGTTTTCTAAGGTATAAGCTTAGATTATTGATCTTTTCTTTTTTTTTTTAGATTGGCACCTGAGCTAACATCTGTTGCCAATTTTTTTCTTCTTCTTCTCCCCAAAGCCCCCCAGTACATAGCTGTATATTCTGGTTGTAGGTCCTTCTGGTTGTGCTATGTGGGATGCCACCTCAGTGTGGCTTGATGAGTGGTGCCATGTCTGCACCCAGGATCTGAACCGGCGAAACCCTGGGCTACCGGAGTAGAGCACATGAACTTAACCACTTGGCCACGGGGCCGGCCCCTACTTTCTTTCTTTTATTTGGTGTCCAAATAAAAGAGGGTTTGGGGGTCCTGAGAATTTGGGGTCCTGAGTTTACTTTCTCAACTCTGATTTTGTTCTCTGAACATCATCCTTCCTCCAAGACTTAAAGGAAGACCTTGGAAGAGATGGCTCTGTGAAGTAGAGGATTATGGAAATATGCCAATGCATAATTTGCTTTGAGATTGTTTGGAAGGGATGCTGGAAACCTGTTGGGTGAGGTTGTCTGAGATGGGTAATGAAGCACAAGGTAAACTCTATAAGAAAGTTAAAGTAAATACAAATTATTAAATTTTTAGAACAAGTTTCTTACAAGAGAAGCAAACTGCTAACTAGTGAGGAGGCTGGAGTAAACAACCTCTTAGACAACAAAAGACAACAAGAGATTAGGAGAGAGAAAAACAAAAACTAGAGAGAACGGTTTGTAGAGCCGAGAGACTTGAATGGCTGGGAGTCTGAAGGAGACTTCGTAAGCAAGAGCCGGGAGTTAGCGCACGCGCAGCTCTAGCTGAGTCACTCAGGGATGGCCCCCGCAGGTGCACCTATTGTGGGATCCTTGTGGTGGTGATTATCATACTGTGTGTCTGCTGAGGAGTCACTGCCTCCCTGACCAGAGGTGAACTCCGTCTGGCAGCCTCTTTCGGATAGTACCTCCCTCCCAAATTTGTTTCTATCCTAATTCATATTTATTCATGTCTAGTTTCATTTTTATTTTCAAAGACAGGATTTTATTTGAGCAAGAGTAATCATCATAGTAAAATGTGTACGTTTTAGTTTAATTTTATGAACTATGTAATTATGCTATGTTTAACCGGAGAGGCTGACCTCTGTGCTGCCTGGTGGTACATCACCACAAATGGCATCTTCCTAAAAAAGAAAACTTCTAAATTTTCAAGACAGAATATTTTTATTTGCTTACCCCACACACAGTGACCAAAATGAAAAATGAGGTTTACTATTTTTATCCTTAGTACATGATGATATTAAACAGACTATGTGCTTATCATAATAAATATTTTTTTAGAGACTGTTAATGCGGTAGCTATTTGGAAATTTGTATTGGGAGTTTTAGCCTTATCTTTTCTCTTTAACTTTTTAATTATAATGACAACTCATGTTTATTTTAGGAAATTTTAAACCTGGATAAGCAGAAGGAAAATTTGTGTCATCTATAAATTTATCACCTGTTAACGTTTTGCATTATCTTTCCAGCATTTATGTTTACACATGAAACTTTTAAAAATAGGATAAATAGGGTCATACACAAATCATTGTTTTGTATTCATGAATATATCATGAGCCCCTTGTCATTCTCCACTAAACATTATAAAGAAATATTTCAGTATTCCATTGTACCCATCCACCACAGGTTATTTAAGTAATCCCCTGTTGTTGGACACTTAGTTATTTCCAGTTTTTTCACTGTTATTAACAGTGTCATAGGCTCAGAGGTAAATCTTTGTTCACATTCTTAGGGTGTTTGTAAAATATAAGAAATGTATTTTACACTAGTCCTGAAGAGCAGCTTGATGATTGGGTTTTTTTTTTTTTTTTAGCCAATTTCATGTGAAAACATGGTATCTTCGCTTTTTGATTTGAGTTTCTTTGCTCACCAGTAAGGTTAAACACTCCCTTTCAGTATTAAAGTATAAAGGGGTTATTTTCTTTTGTCACAGAAGGTCTGAAAGCATTTCTTAAAATTAAATAATTAAGTTTCACTGTTATGATACTGTGTGACCTTCTTGTAATTTCTTATGGCTTTTACTCTAAGGAGTTTAGGAGTTTGGTTATAGCAATAGCAACTTTGTGTCATGAAGGAAAGAACTGGATTGGCAATTGTTTCTTATGGAAGACCTAACAGAAAACTGTAGAAAGCAGAGGTTGTGAGACTCAGGGCTTTTAAATCTTCCTCTCTGGGCTTAAAAAAGAGAGAAGACTCCTATTTCTGGGATGTTTGCATGCAGTCTGTATTAGGCAGAGGGAAGCACAGAGGGACCTTTCAAGATATTTTAAATTTGAGTCTATAATTAGAAACACTATTTGAGTTCTCGTAATATAATTTTACTCTCAAAGAACCCATCTGAATTAGTGGGTCGTTCCTCCCCCTCCTTATTTCTCTCCCTCTCTCGTTCATATCTGCACATGTCCATCCAAGGACCCTGCTTCTGAAAATCTTCAAGGTATTAAATGTGTGGGTTTTATAATATTAAAGTGCTTTCCTTTTTTCCGCCTTTGTAGGGTGACTTCATTATCTTGCTTGCAAGGAGCTTACATGGGCCCCTTTAGGAACACAGCTGGGTGTCCTAAAAAGAGGGAGTTAGTGAAGAAGTAACCATCGACTGTGTGCCAGGAAGACAGCAGAAAACCTGACAGATGTGGTCCCTTCCCTCATGGAGTTTACAGTCTGACAAAAGAGACGAGTGAATCTGTACCAATAATTGTGTACGTAATTACAATTAGCAGACTCTTGTGATGGAGAAGTATAGAGTCGTGTGGAGCAGGTGAAGGGGCCGTGATTCAGCCTGGAAGGGTCAGGAAAGGCTTCTCTAAGCAGTGATGTTTGTCCAGGGATGCGTGGGGACCGATTGCACCTGCCACCCCTCCTTCCTTGCAGAATGCTGCATTTAGTGCCTGGGAACTGCAAGGAATCAATCTATTTCTGTTTTCTTCTGGTGGCTTTAGCAATACCCCACAAGTATGAAAATGAAAATACATTGCTGTAGTTAATTAACAACTTTCAGATGACGCCATTTTATCTGAAGAAAGACTTTGCCTGATGGAATGAAAAGCTTGACAGACCTCTGGGGGCGTCGGCTTATTCACAAGACTTGCAGGAAGGCCGTGGACGCCCACCTGCCCCACGTCTCCCGTGTCCAGTGTGGGAACACCTGAACGGACGGAGGGCCTTTGCTAGCTAATCGGCTCTCTGATAACTAGTCTTTAAAAATAAAAATTCGTCTATTTTCCAACTTACAATGAAATGTGCCTTAGCCACCATAGCTTTTGTGATTTGGAAAAGCTCCACGTTTAACTGTGGGGTAGAGCCTGAGACGACTATGACAAATAGCAACATTCTTCTGAGTTGTTTAATCCCCTGAGATGATTATGGCTGTTCTTTTGCCAGACAATGACTCTCAAGTCCATTAGACTTAAAAACAGATGCTTCTGGGGAAAGTGGCTTCGATGCATCAGGTTACTTAGTATTTTTATGTGGCGTTGTTATGGCCATCTCCTAATGTTAGATAATTTGTTCCACAAATCTGGAACTGTCTCCTCCTCAGCTCTTATCAGAAGCCTGGCTGTGGGACGTGGAAGTCAAGGGTGGATTTCTGGTACAGCTGTGCCCCTGGACGCCAGACCATCAGAGTTGCTCATTAGATCTCATTGCCTTTGCTTCCTACCAAAGAGACTCTAGAGAGTTATGCTGTGGAGTTTGTTGAGGGACACAATGTAAAACTACCCCGTGACGTCACACGGGGGTCTGCCTGGTCTGCGCCATTGCTTACTGCCTCCTGTGGACAGACCCACAGTGAGCATTTGAGAGGTAGGTGCTGGGAGAAGCTTTTTTCCCCTGGGCTGCAAAACATGGTTCCCCATTCCCCCTCCTCCTGAGACACCCAGACATGGAGATGTACACTCTCTCTGAGTTTGGAAAATCACGAGATTACTGTAATCCGGGGGAAATGTGATGGCAGCTGGAAACAGGGCAGGTTAGTGGGCATGTGGGTGGAGTCAAGAGAGAGGGTCAGAGCTGGAGTAAGGCTCCAAGTGAAACGAGAAAAATGTCCTCCAGGTGTGTTGTGGTCTTTCCTGAGGGGTGAACGTGTCCCACTGAGAGGATTGTACGGCCGGTGAAGAATAAAACTGAGCTGCTTACCTCTCCCCCTGGGCCCTGCTGGAATGTAGCATTTTTGACCCATAGATGTTTATTTCATTTCTACAGAGCATTTCAGATGCACTTTTGGTCTTTTATTTTCATAACAGCTTTGTTGAGATATAATTCACATATCATAACATTCACCTTTTTAAAAAATTTTTTAATTTATTTTTATTTATTATTTTTTGAGGAAGATTAGCCCTGAGCTAACATCTGCTGCCAGTCCTCCTCTTTTTGCTGAGGAAGACTGGCCCTGAGCTAACATCCGTGCCCATCTTCCTCGACTTTATATGTGGGACGCCTACCACAGCGTGGCTTGCCAAGTGGTGCCATGTCCACACCCAGGATCCAAACTGGCAAACCCTGGGCTGCCGAAGTGGAACACGCGAACTTAACCACTGCGCCACTGGGCCAGCCTCACATTCACCCTGTTAAAGAGTACAATTCAGTGATTTTAGTGTATTTACCGAGTTGTGCAACCATCACCACTAATTTTAGAACATTTACATCAACCCCCGAAAGAAACCCCATACCCGTTAGCATTCTGTCGCCATACCCCTCTGCCCCGCCCCTGGGACCCACTAATGTACTTTCTGTCTCTATGGACCTGCCTGTTCTGCACATTTCATATAAATGGAACCAAACAGTGTGTGGTCTTTGGTAACGGGCCTCTTGCATCCAGCATAGTGTTTTCAGGGCTCATCCACACTGTGGCCTGCATCACTGCTTCATCTTTTTGCAATGCCAGACAATATTTTGGGATATGGATGGACCACATTTTCTTTAGCCGTTCGTCAGCTGATGCACATTTGGATTGTCTCCACTCTTGGGCTGTTGTGAACAATGCTGCTGTGAACATTGTTGTGAAAGGTTTTGTGTGGACTAGTGGTTTTGTTTTTCTTGGGTATGTACCTGGGACTGACACACTCGTTCTTGAGTCTCTTCCAACAGTTGAGTATTTTGGGTGAAAGTGGGATCTCGATTGAAAATCAGTTTCTGGTTGCAGATGATCATATATCCTATAATTGTGTTTTTTGGGCTTTTTAAAAAGATTTTATTTTTTTCTTCTTTTTCTCCCAAAGCCCCCTGGTACATAGTTATGTATTTTTTAGTTGTGGGTCCTTCTGGTTGTGGCATGTGGGATGCCGCCTCAGCATGGCCTGATGAGCGGTGCTGTGTCTATGCCCAGGATTCGAACTGGCGAAACCCTGGGCCGCCGAAACAGAGTGTGTGAACTTAACCGCTTGGCCATGAGGCGGCCCCAATATATCCTGTAATTGTTCAACATAGATTTTAATGAAATTTGTTAGGCAGTTAAAGATACATCCGTCAACTACTAAGTTGTGTGTATGCCAAGTACAGTTTGGTGGTTGATCTGAGGCTGTTGTCTTAGGATATTCATACTGCAGTTCTGTCAGCTGTAGGCCTCTGGACAACAGCATATATTTTACTTCCACCCACAAACCAAATTTCAGCTACTTAAAAGCCATTAAAAGGAGGGGAGGGAGGGAGGGCTAGGTGGAGCACAGAGGATTTTTCGGACAGTGAAGCTACTCTGTGTGATTCAGTGGTAGCTACACATCATTGTAAATTCGTCCAAACTCAGAGAATGTACAACACCGAGAGTGAAGCCTCACGTGCGGTGTGTGATTCTGGGAGATGACGATGTGTCAGTGTAGGTTCATCGATTATAACAAATGTACCACTCTGTGGGGGATGTTGGTGGTGGAGGAGGCTGTGCACGTGTGTGGGCAGAGGAAATAGGGTAAGTCTCTGTACTTTCTGCTTTATTTCACTGTGAATCTAAAACTACTCTGAAAAATAGTCTAGTAAAACAATCCATGAAAAGAGCAAGCAGCTCTGTGCATTTCAAAGGGAATCTTCTGCCATTTGGTCTGAAGGTCCCAGCTTGTACACTGTGCAGCAGCCTGAGTTTGCTGGATACTTTGTTTCCCTGCTTGTCGGCAGTCCCTCTGCCTGGTCCCAGAGCCCTTGGGGGACTGGCCTCTGCCCTCCTCTGCGCCTCTCTACTCCTCGATCCCAGCGCTTTAGCAGTGCTGGCCTTTCCATTGCTTAAACCTCTCTAGCTCATTCCTGCCTCCCAGCCTTTGAACCAGCTGCTCCCTCAGCCTCGATGCAGTGCTGCCCTCCCATTATTATCAAGTCTTAAACAGCCTCCCCTCAGAGAGACTCCCTGGCCTCTTGCTCTGAATCAGCCACACCGACCTTGCCCTGATTCTGGCTGACTGCTCTGAGTGGCCTTTATCAGTCCCCTTGTTTATCTACGTGTTTGTTCCCACGTGGAATGAGCATCCCCACGAGGGAAGGGAATCTGCTTCCTGTGCTGCCCCACCTCTGAACAGCAGCTGTAAGGCGTTACGTAAATGTCAGTGGGTGAATGGCCAAGTTCCTTTCCTCCTCCTGAGATGCTGGTGCCCGTTAGAGCCAATGTTTTCCTGGGGGACAGTAACCAGTAACCCCCAGACAACCAACAAAGCAAAACCACAAAGCATCGTTGTAATTTAACCTCTCGCTTTTTCCCTCCTTTAGAGTGATCACCCTCTGCCCCATCCCACTCTTCGCAGAAAGGAGCTGCCACGAGACTGTGAGTGTTGACCGTGCGAGGACCAAGGTAGGAGTCACTATGCTGCCGTCTTCAAACAGCAGGGTGGGGCTTCCTGGTGGAGAGCGGAGGTAGAGTTCGCATCAGCTGAAGGCGGGCTGCCTCCCAGTTGTCCTGTATCTTCTCTGCTGTCTTCTCTTTTCCAGTGAAGACATTTCATAAATACCTTAGCTCTGAAAATTTCTATTTTATCTTCAGGAGAGTCTTAGATTTCAAGCTGTTTCAGGTGAGTGCATGCTTCCTCACTCATTGGATCGTTGTCTTAAATGACCGCACGAAAAACAGGGATAACATCAAAATTTCCTAACCTCTCTGCATTAGTGCCGAAAGACAGCACCCGTGCCTGCCTCAGCCAAGCCTTGAGGAAGTTTGGTGGCATTAGAAATCTTCAAAGAAACCTCAGTCAGCTGTGCGCCTTTTCAGCAGCGTTACTGACATTGTTACTGGCAGTTCTTCCCTGTGTATGGTAATTGAAGCCAAGGCTAAGAGATGTGCTGGTTAGACCTGTTCTGTGCCCACTGAGGAGGAAGGAAGGCGTCTGCTTGGCAGTTGACGTTGTGCAACTCAGCTCACTGTCTTTACTAACTTTTATTTAACCTTACGGGCAATCTTATTCTTGAGGATAAAAACAGCGCTTGTGTTTTTAATGTTCTCTTCCTTCTCTGCAGCTCTGGCCGCCTTGTGACTGGGCTCACGTGGCTCTTAGGGTGGCCGTGCTTTTTCATCGTTGCTAGTGTGCTGTTTGCCTGAGAAGACTCAGCCCTCCGATGGACCCCAGGGCCGTGTAATCCCAAGTTAATTAAAAATAAACTTTTATGAATATTTAAGAGTCATTGTTCAGCACAGCATTCTATAGGCTTGTTTGTTTGTCTTCCGTAGAATTCACAATAATTCTAGGAATGTGGCTAGGATTAGAATGCCTGTATTGGGCTGATACCAGGAATGACAACTATTTCTAAATATTTGACCCCCGAGATGTCTCTCCCCTTGTCTGGTAGTGTCTGTCCCATCGAGGCTGGGTGAAGAAAATAATTCATTTATTCAACAAATACTCACTGAACGGTTTCTGTGTGCCAGATGCTCTTTTCAGCGTTGCGAATAAGGCCGTGAACAAAACAAAATCCCTGCTCTCCTGGAGCTTTTAAAAAGCTCCTGACCTCGTCAGTAAACGGGTGGGAGAGGGGAGGCTCTGAGCACCTGGCCCCTCAGGTGTTGGGGGCAAGCCCCTCCAGGTGGCAGACGGATACAAGACGAGAAGGAGAGAGTGGAACTTGATATGGAAAAGAGGATAAAGCAATCTTCTGCCCTAGTTTAATCACTGCAAAAATACAGAATCTTATTAAAACAACAAAGAAACAAAAAGATGCCAGGTTGATATAACTTGGGCTTAGAAGAGAAAGAAGGATTGCTTTCCAAGTATACCATTTTTATACATTTTTTTCAGATTGACAGATTTTGCCTAAATTCTGCATCTCCCATCCCCTCCCAGCCTCGGTGGTCAGTGTCTAAGGTACCCTTCCAGAGTTTCTCTGTGCACAAATGAATATGACTTCAAGTGTGAATATGAAGTCCTATTTGCCCCCTTCATAAGGTCAAAGATGGCAAACTACGCTTCTCTGCAATGTATGTTTTTCCCCAGGGTGTGTAAGAGGGTTTAACACATCAGGACTGAGAGAGCGTCCTCATTCTTTTGTTTCTCAGCAGTTACAGAGTAAGCCATTGTATGGATGTACCACAATTTAAATAGTGACCTATTGATGGACATTTGGGTTGTGGCCAATCCTCTGCGCTTAAACAATGCTGCAAGAAACAACTTTATACATAAGGTATTCTGCATGTATGCAGTTACAACTGCAGAAATGTGCAGAACAGAATGGCAAGTCACAAGGTGTACGTATGATTTTGATAGATGTTGTCAAATGACCTCCCAGAGGGCGTTTTTCTTGTTCTTATCTCTCATAGAAACCTGTGAGAGCAACTCTCACCAGGGTCTGGACTTTTTGCCAATCTGGTAGGTTCAATGGTTTCTCAAAGTAGTTTCAATTTGGGAGAACTCTTTGTTCAGAATTTTCAGTGGTATTCTTTTAAAGAAAAAAAATGCTCAGAAAATTAAACAGGATGAGGATTCATCTCTTTTTATTGTACAAAAGGACCACTAAAAGCCATCTTAGATCTTTTGTTCTGTAATTTAAGACAAGGTTTGTCCATGTTAAAAATGCTGCATTTTAAATACTGAAACCACCCAGGATAGAAGTGTTTCTCAGGCTCGTGGTGTACCTCGGTGACCTGCTGAGAAGAGTAAGGCCTTTCTCCCATAGTTTGGTGCTGTATTATAGCAAATTGAAATAGGACAGGGTACAAAAATGAGTTAACACCACAGGCCTGAGACGGCTCTCCTTCGAAAGGCCTGCTTGCAAGGTTGGCCCTTGGGTGGCATCTGGGAACTCGATTTGGGGAAGGTCCCCACCATCCCCTGATAATGGCTCACTGTGCCCGACTGTTTGTGCAGCCAGTATGGTTTATGTTGAATACCTGCTTGCATTCCAGGAGTATAGGATTTGGGTACATGCCCAGCAGAAAGTGCCTATGTGACCAACCCCAATAAAAACCCCAGACACTGAGTCATGAATGAGCTTCCCTGGTAGATGACATTTCACAGGCGTTGTCACAGCTCATTGCTGGGGAATTAAGCGTGACCTGTGTGACTCCACTGGGAGAGGACTCTGAGCTTGAGCCTGGTCTCCTCCACGCTGTGTCCCCTGTGCCTTTTGCCTTTGCTGACTTTGCTCGTATCCTTTTGCTGTAATAAATCTTAGCCATGAGTGTGGCTAGATGCTGGGTCCTGAGTCCTCCTAGTGAATCATCAAACTAGAAGTGGTCTTGGAGACCCAACACAATCAGCTTTGCAAAGATTTTAATATTCTATTTAATATGTCTATATTAATGGCGGGTGACACAAATATTTTTAGTATGCACTTAACTGATCTTTGGCATTATATCTTGACTTGTATTCTGTGTTCAGTTGTAAAGTGTGTAATACTTCAGATTTCTGAACACTGGTTCAGCGTTTGCTTCTACAGATGGAGGCGGCAAGAAGGCCACCGGGTGTGAATGTTTTTGTGTTTAGTGGTGAACCCACAGCTTCTTTGGTCCCCCCAATGTCGTATTTAGGCTTAAAAGCTTCTTGCTTTAATTTTCTATAATTTGATTATTAGATAAATGGACTTACTCAAACTCCTTTGGATTCATAGCCACAGAATTTTAGTTAAGCAGTCTGATTTCTAAGTATGCCCTGATTCTGAAGCGTGTCTGCAGATAGAGTCCTAAAAACTTCACTCCAGACAGCAGATCTTTGTCCAAATAGGATGTAAAACCTTGCAATTTTTTTTTTTTTTTGGTTGGGAGGTCGGCCCTGAGCTAACATCTGTGACCAATCCTCCTCTTTTTCGCTTGAGGAAGATTGGCCCTGAGCTAACATCTGTGCCCATCTTCCTCCATTTTATGTGGGACACTGCCACAGCACGGCTTGATGAGCAGTGCATAGGTTCGCGCCTGGGATCTGAACCCACCAACCCCAGGCCACCAAAGCAGAGTGCACAGACTTAACCACTACACCACCAGGCTGGCCTCAAAGCTCTCAAATTTTGAAATAAAGCTTTCTTTTTGTATAATTGTGTATTAGCATCTCATTTAAAATTCTTGCATATTCGAGTAGAAAACTGATAAAAGTGTTAAACATAAAGATTTATTTGTTTAAGCTGCTTTTCCTAAAGAAATTCGATGGTGTCTAAAGAGAAGAGTTTCTATTTACATGGTTTAAGTCTTAAATGTAGTCGAGAGCACTGGGTCTTGGTGCTCACAGTTGACCCGTATATTTTTGATGATAATAACTAAGATTGACCCTGTGGCAGCCACTGTTCTTAATGTTTTACATATAGTACCTCATTTAATTGTCACAGCAACCTTATGAGGTAGCTACCATTAATTCCACTTTGAGACATAGAGGGTTTAAATGAGTTGCCCAAAGTGAAGTGGCTTGCTAGAACGGTGTAGAACCATAATTTGAATTCAGGTCGTCGCCTTCATAGGCCGAGTTCTTAGCCGCTCTGCTTTCCTGGGTCACATGGTAATATCTCATTGGTGCTGCGGAAAGTTGGTTGAATAAAGAACTTTATACACTTATCCTTGGCTATAGGGATGCACTGATTGTTTTCTGCTGAGTGTAAGAAATGCTCATCTCCTTGGTTTCTAAGTGTGAGGAATCATAAGTGGGATCCGTATAAAACACAAAACGGAGCATGTTACTCCCTGATCCCATTATCCAGGGGGCAAGATCCAAATGTCATAACAAGGCCCTATGAGGCTCTTCAGGAGCCAGCCTCTCCCCACTTCAGCCAGGCTGACTTTCCTTCTGTTCCCATACATACAAACCACATTCTCCTTTGCTCCTCAAGGTCCTTGCATATGCTATTCCTTCTGCCTTAAATAACCCCGTCCCAACTTGCCAGACTCATCTTCATCCTTCAGATCTGAGTTGAGAGGCCCTTTTTCTTCCCGGAAGTCTTCCCAGACCTTCCCAGACTGGGGGGATGTGCCTTGGCAATGTGTTCCTATAGCTTCTTGAACTTCTACTTATCCACACATTTATCTCCCTGTGTTATGGTTGCTTCCCCAGCTGGACTGCAAACTCTTTGAGGTCAGGGACAGGTCTGTCTGCTTGACTTGGTGCAACAGACCTTCACATGTCTAACTGAAGGCTAAATAAGGTTTCAAAAGATGAGAGAGGGGGCCAGCCAGTGGCATAGTGGTTAACTTCATGCACTCCTCCTTGGCGGCCCAGAGTTCGTGGGTTTGGATCCTGGGCATGGACATAACAGACCGCTCATCAAGCCATGCTGTGGTGGCGTTCCACATTACGAAATAGAGGAAGGTTGGCACAGATGTTAGCTCAGTGACAATCTTTCTCAAGCAAAAAGAGGAAGATTGGCAACAGATGTTGGCTCAGGGCCAATCTTCCTCACCAAAAATTAAAATTAAAAAAAAAGGGTGAGACAGAATCAATAGTAATTTAGCTCTCAGAGTAGAGAAATGCAAGAAACTGTGCTCTCTATGAGATGAGGCTCTACTCCCATTTAATTATCAGAAACCTTTAGTTATAGCATGGGAACAAATATTCTTGTTTTGTTACTGAAACTCGCATTAAGCAGGTAGTCAGCCACAAAACTGAACTTAAATCCTGAGCTTTCTGCTGGTAGTTTCGTTCCCTGTGACTACTCTAGTTTGCAAATCTGAAGAAGGGAGCTTTCTGTCTCCAGTTATATTCATGAGCCCAAACATGTTATAGGGCTGCCGTAGATCCACTTACCGCCTGTGAACCCCAGATTGGGAGAACCTGCCTTAGACACGGTTAAGGACTTTAAAACACTTTGGAGAGCAATTTACGCCCACATTGCTTGCCAGTAGTAATTGTAACTCACAGTAAGCCAGTTCTAGATGGTGAGTGCCCTTTTCTTAAAGCTGTTATGGAGCTTGTCTGCTGGACTTTAAGAAATTTTTAGACATGAAAAGATTTTTTTCCCTAAAAGATGCCTTTCAAAAAGAAAATATTTTGGAGAAGATAAAGTTTTAACGTATGTTTAAGATGAAAATCTTTGCTAAATGAACTTATATACATGCCGATTTTGTAGCTGTCAAAGACAAAGTAAAATTTATATCATCTATTAGACTTTTAATAATACGCATCCATATCAGGCATACTGTAACCCCTATTGTAGGATGAATATTATTTGATGAGGGGAAGAACAAAGAAAACTTTCTAAATTACTACTTTGCATCCTTCAGTCTATAAACATAAGTAAATTTAGGATTCTGGATTTTCCTGTGAAGATGGGAGGTGACATGTAGGCATGCCTGTAGGTCTTACTTTCTGGGTCTTCAGCAGACATGGGTGGACAAAAACACAGTGTCTGGTGTGTGTGTGTGTATGTGTGTCTGCCTTTGTTTAACCACTTTTCCTCCTTTGAATAGTTAATGCATAGAAATGACTAGGAAAAATAGTCAGTGGGAGCCACAAAGTATTAGGGAATAGCAGTAAGTGGTGGAGAATTTATATGGAACGCAAGCCCAGAGCATTTCATTCTAGATTCTTGACTTCTGGAGTGTCCCGGGTGTGCTAACTGAAGTCTGAAGATAAAGGTGGCAAGGTGACCTTAGGCCAAGTCTGATATCTTTATATTCATTATGGCATTTGAGAGTGAACCCCGTCAATTCTGAAGCTGCTTATATGTGCTTATCAATTCTTTCTTGTTATCAAAAAACAAAAAGAAAGAGACAGGTGTGTGTATAACAGTTTTTCTGGCCTGGAATGTAGCCTACCGAATGAGTCAACCCCACGGTTGCCTGGAAAAAATTCTTTCTGGACTCGGAGGTCACAATTAGTGACTGAGTGCTGATTAGGAGTAGGTTACGTTAACTGTGAATTCATGGGAGACCTGTTCCTCAGAGGGATGGCAAGTCACTTCTGTGGCACTGTATAATTCCAGTTCTCTTTTATATGAAGATTCCTGTAATTACCTTTTGTCTTAAAGTTCTCTTCAGAACTCAATAGGAAAAATAGCGTAGCATGTATTTTAGCGACAAGGGGTCTGTTGACTCTGTGCACAGCACACCTTTTGAATTGCCCTGACTTGAAAAGAATTGGAGGAGCCTCTACAAACTGTGACCTGGGAAAGAACAGCTTCCAGGTGAAGTGTGAAATCAACAGTCTAGTGCTGGGAGGAATTCGTGCTGAGTCAACATCTGACTGTACCTGGGCCTGAGTCACCTTCCTCCTGCCACACACAAACAGGTTTCTAGGCAACAGGAGTGATGCACACTCTAAACACCTCACCACAGTGAAATGTCCCTCCGCGGTATTTCCAGGAAATGTCCCTCTTAGAAGTCACTGGGGAGCTGGGTAAACACTCTCACGGATACCGAGGGCATCGGATGACCCAGAGCTGGTAGCTGTGTGTTAGAGGGTGGGGATGGCTAGCATTTGGGAGGAAATCACCTCACAGGGAAAACACACTGTTACCTGCGTAGTGACTGGGGCAGGGGGTGAAGCACTCCCCAGAAGGACTCAGAGGGAAGGGAAATCCATTTCTCTTAGGGAAGAAAAAATAATGGCACATTCCTAATTGTAAAAAGTAAGACCAAGATTCTGGAAAATTGCAACATAGCATAGTGGCTAAGAGCATAAATTCTGGACCCAGATTTCCTGGGTTCAAATCCCACCTCTGCCCACTTGCTAGATTCTAGGTTCCACTTTCTCCTGCCTCACATGGTGGAGATAGTGGTACCTACCCCATAAAGTGGTTGTCCATGTTAACATGTAAATGCTTGGGAAGCACGAGTGTCTGTAATCCTAAACTGTGGGGACATGTTGTCATGCCCTCCACCCTCCAGAGAACTCTAAGAAGTGGAAGCAGATTTGTGAAGGAATGAAGGAAACCCCAAGATGGGTGAGAACTTTTCAAGGATTTATCTGTTCTTTTATGATTTTGAGAACTGCAATTATAGAAATTATAGCATCATTTAAGAAACCTCTCCAAAGGTTTTCAACATTAGGTACTTTGAAAATTATAATACATTGAAAGACGAGATCAGGCTTATGCAGGTGCTGAGGTGTGCTCACGGAGAGTGGCTTGGGGTCTTCCAAGGTACCCGGAACTTTCTGAAGCTGGACGAAGTTTTGCTTTACTATTTTTTATACTTTGTGTTATATCTCCTTTTTTATATAAGATACGTTATAGTAAAAAATGTAGTCACTCTAAGTAAACCACCGTAAATTGAATGAAATTTTTGGGCCTTTGTGTCACATATGGAAATCCTAGTTATGCAGACTCATTATTGACTCATGGAGAAACAGAAAGGCACCTGAGGTTCTCTGGAGAAGGGTAAGCTGGATTTGGTGTGTTTGTGTGGGCGGACACATTCATTGGCAGCCGTTCGAGGCCTCTGGATGCCAGGCACTTGGCTGGTGGTCAGCGACATGGTGGTGGGGACTGCCCTCGCTCCTCCTAACCCAGCAGTGGAGGTCGCCCTGTGTAGGCTGCAGACTCCAGAACCACGTGCTGGACTGAAGAAATGGGGGGGCATAGGTGCGGGGAGAAAGCCATGGCATCTGATCTTAGAGTTCTGACTTGCCTTGAGTTTATTTTTGAAGGGAAAGCAGAGTGTCAGTGGTTCGTGTGGAGTGTCTGTCGCTGCCCGTGGGCTGGCAGGGCAGCAGAGCCTGGACGATGCCCTGCACTGATCCAGCAGCGCTGTGAGCAGCCGGGAGATTAGCAACCTCTCTGCCTCCTGGACTCGCAGGGAGTCTGGTTCTGTCAGGTGCAGGGGTTTCCCAAGGAGGGATATGCTGTACAGCCAAGAGGAAGAAAGGGATTAGGGGACGGGTTCTCAGGGTATCTCAGTACCTATGGAGCTTTCTTTATCACCAAAATAATAGCCTACTGACTTAAGGTTAACTTTTGGATCTCCATCAAAGTAGCAGAAAAACCCGTTTAACTCTAAAATTTTCTGACTTTCCTGGAAGCCACAATACATAGTGCTTCACTGGATTCAGCATTGAAGGTATACAACCTTATACCTTGGATAACTTTCTATGAGTGTAGACTGTTGAGTTAGGGGAAATGCTTTTAAGTTTGGTTTGTTTTATAAAGAACCTAGAGTTTTCTGTTAACTTTGATTCGCAATTTTTCATCAGGAACCTTTATGTTTCTGGATGGAAAACAGTATTAACCATTATTCATAATGAACAAACATAACTTATTTTTAAAAACCGAGGAAGCCATAAAACATGCTTCAAATGATTCAAATAAATAAACTTTGATGGAGTTCACTTACTTTATTTATATTTATTTGTTCCAAAACTATTTCAGGTAGGAATTATTTTATTAACAAAGTTTTGTTTTGTTTTTGGTGAGGAAGATTGTCACTGAGACACATCTGTGCCTGTCTTCCTCTATTTTGCATGTGGGACCCTGCCACAGCATGGCTTGATGAGCCATGCACAGGTCTGCACCCAGGATCTGAACCTGCAAAGCCTGGGCCATTGAAATGGAGCCCACAAACATAACCACTATGCCACCAGGCTGGCCCTAAAAAGTTCTAATACACGATCAGCTGCTTTTCCAAAGTTATTTGGCTCAGGTGTATGTGTGTCATGTCTGGAGTAAAAACTGGAATCGGCTGCTACCCAGGAAAAGAACATCTATGATTGCTAATGCATTCCCAGAGAAGTCCAGTCTTGTTTGATGCTGTAAATGTCTTCTGCCTTTAAACATTAATCCTAGTGGACTAGATTAACTCTTTAAATCAAAATATACAATTCCAGATTACTTGGAATATTTTTATTTCTCAATTTTAAATATTTCAGAAGAGAACTTTTTAAACACCAACTATTTTAAACATAGTTTATGCTAACTTGTGTTATATTATTTCCTAATTTTGAATCTGCGTCCATATTATGGTCAGTTCGTATGATAAAGCACAGTACTTTCTCCTTCTCTGTCCTTTGCTGTTGGCCTCTGAGCTCACCCAGTAGCCTCCTGTTGTTGACCTTGCATCTAATTAACCACCTGTTGTTCCAGGGATATGACCTTTCACCTTCAACCTCATAAAATTATTTTTTTCAGTTTTAATGTCATTTCTTCTCTAATAAACCTGAAATCAGGAGCTCTCCCTTAAGATCTTACTTGTTGGCTTTAGCCCTGGTGGGAAAGGGGGTTCTGCATCGGGTTCCCAGTAGTAGTCTCCTTCATTCAGATGCCTAAATAGTGAGTGGAACCTAATACTCTCCCATAAATTTCTCTGTTCGCGTGGCCTATTCTGACAGTGTGATTTCTGACCATGGGAAATAAAGATGCAAGATAAACCATGTTTTTAACTGTAATATGCCAGTGGCCAGTGATTTACCGTATCCCTTCTTTGAGAACATGAGGAAGGCAGGGCAGAAGAAGCTGAGGAGCAAGGGCGTGGCGCTGCTTCTCATCCCGCGGTCAAGTCAGGCTTAGACGCTGGCTCTTAGAATTCCAAGATGCTACCACCAGAGTCGACCCGTGTTTCATTTGCTCCTGATATCAGCAAGGGCATGTTGTAGGGCCATGCCTTTGAAGGAACTTTTGTTGTTCATTGTCTTAATACACCCACGTGGACCTGTTACCCTTAAATTGTCTATATGAAGCTAGGGTAAAACACCCCAAATTTTTAAATCTTTGAGGACCAGTCTCACGATGGTGTCCTGAGCACCACGAGGAAACACCTGGTGCGTTGATGGTTCATCCACTCCTTATCCATAAGTACCTCACCTACTGCTTTTCTTTCTGTGAGAAACGGGGATTTTGTTTACCTTCTTGAACTGTCTTTGAGGCCATCACGAACATATCTTTTTTTTCTTTTTCATATTTTAATATCGGAAAGAGTCTTCAAAATCTGTAAAATGATGGAGTCGTATTAAATGAGACAGCTGAAGACTGCTCTGTTACGTACCTAGGACTGGCTGTGGCTTGTTTCTGCTAAACAGAGACGAGGATTCTCGTCTCTTAACTTAGGATCCAGGGCCTTGCGGTGACACCGTTAGTTTTAAAACTTTTAAGCCATGGAACCCAGATTTCAGATGAGATTTTGGTAACCCTCCAACATAGAAAGAAAAGCAGAGCTCCTCTGGGTGAAGCAAGATGGGAGCCTGGAGACATGTCCCCGTGGTCTCCCTGAGACACTGCCCTGTAACTCGTTTCTTCCCAGCGTGGCTCCTAGCACAGATAGGGTGTGTGGCCCATCTCTCTCTCCCCCCAGTTAAACCTGGTCTTGTTCTTGTTCTACTTCTCTAGAGCATTTCTGGCCCCAGATCTGAAAATGAACACAAATGGCAAAGTGTGAGGAGGTGAGTTGACCCAGCCTGGGATCCCAGCTATGAAGGAGATGCTGGCTCCTCCCGGTTGACCCTGGAACGTTTTCACGTGTCCAGAGGAAGCTGCAGGGGAGATCTGGCCGTGAGACTCCTCTGATCTCCGAGGCCGGTGCTCCTGACTTGGCAGGGCTGTGCCGTCCGTTTCCTTTCCTTTGCTGTAAGAATTCATCCTGAAGCTCTGTGCTCATCTGTAGATGCTTTTTGCAGAATGGGGAATGACGTGCTGAATCAGACACTACCGAAGTACCAAATGCTGGCTCTGCTACTTACTAGCTGGTGACGTAGGGCAATTTACTTAACCTCCCTGTGTTCATCTGTAAAATGTGGGTAGTAATATCTACCTCATAGAGTCATGGCGAAGATTAAATAAGTCATGCATTTGGAATAGTGTTCGGGCAATAGTAGGTACTCTACAAGTGTTAGCTGTAACATTAGTAAGTCTAGGCCACAGAAATTTAAATCACTAATGGGATACAAATTCAAAAATTTTTTAACACTTAAATATTCCAATTTAGCATTGTTAAGTAAAAATATATATTTTCTTGGCAAAGAGAATATAGCATGATAGTGGTAAATCCCAGTTAGCTTTGCATGATTATAATCTTGATAAAAATGACTTAAAGTGTATATTTGTAAGTACTTTTCTGAACAAAAGCTTTCTTAAAATAACTACAAAGCCAAAAATATAATAATTAATTGGCTTCACAATATAAATTCGATTTGCTAAGGCCCCTGAGAAATTTCCCCTTCTCTCTAATTATTACACATGCCCTTGTTGTGGGTAAGGAGAGCTACGCGAAGTGGTCAACCTGCATTTCCTAGAAGACTCTTTTTGACAGTTCGTCTGCAAATACAGGTTTCTGGTTGCACTTTGGTGAAAATATTTGCAGGGAAAGCCTGTTTATTTAGGCAGTTATCTGTTGAAGAAACAGCAGTGTCCTTGATGGGTGCATTTTTGTGTGTTGGCGTTGGTGCCACTTGCAGAATGAAATGAAGCGGTTTTCTGCCTCTGTGACAACAGGAGCCTGGAGCCTTGCTTAGGGTCAGGGTCTCCTTTTCCCACTAGCTCTTTATCATCCCCAGATATTTGCCAAATATCTAATTCACATTTGAAAGCCTTTATGATTATTAAATATAATGTTTAAGTAATTCTGGGATTTTCTTGCTATTGACAGTCTTTGAACTAAAGTCTGATTCGCACTGTGGAACACCGTTGATAAGAGGTTTGCATAATAATCATGCATGAATATACAGGTCAAAAGGTAAATGTGAAAAAGGGTAACTAGGGGCCCACCCTATGGCCGAGTGCTGAAGTTTGCACGCTCTGCTTCGGAGGCCCAGGGTTTCGCCAGTTCGGATCCTGGGCGCAGACATGGCAACACTCGTCAGGCCGCCACGCTGAGGTGGCATCCCACATGCCACAGCTGGAAGGACCCACAACTAAAATATACAACTGTGTACTAGGGGGACTTGGGGAGAAAAAGCAGGGGGAAAAAAAAGGGTAACCATTCCCTGAAAATGCTGGACAAGAAGTGGCCCAGAAGGAAAGGTTAGTGTCTAACCAGCCAGAAGTTATAAATTGGCATTTGTTTTGAAATGGGAGCTTGGGGAGAGGGGACACTGGGTTTTGCCCTCGCTGGGCAGTGAGCACTGTATCTGATGGTACATTTCTGGGTCCAGGAGTTGCAGCAGGACAGGTTTCCTGGAGAAAGTGGCAGCTCAGCTGAGAGGCAGCTATGGAAGCAGGAGGGTGGGTTGGGAGGGAGTTTGGGCCGCTGCACATGATGTGGAAAGGCCTACTGAGAGGGGGGACTGCCTGTGGAGGACACAGGAGTTAAGTACACATGGCTGAAAGCACAGGATTTAGGGAAAGAAAGAAAACAAGTCTCAAAAAAGCCTGAAAAGGAGACAGAGGCCAGATTGTGAGGGTCCTTGTCAGTAGTGTCAGCTGTAAGAAGGATGCACCACCATTTAAGAAGCAATCTGGAGAAAAAATAAGATAACCAGGGAAAGGTGACCTGGATATTTGTTATTTCGGAAATTGTGTTCGTTTTGTTTAGGGTGACAACAGCGTTCAGGTTTTTTTTAGAGAGCCTTTATCTTAAAGAGGCCTTCTGAAATATTTACAGATGAAATGACATGATCTCTGGGATTGCTTCCCCAAAATCCAGGGTAGAAGATAGATGACAAGGATTTTCCATGATGATTGTAGCTGATGAGGTTCACTATGCTGTTCTTCCTACTTCCGATATGCCGTGTTTGAAATTTTCTCTTACAAGTTCTTTTCTTTTAAAGTCAAAATAAGCAATGGACCTTTGGCCATGAGGAGCCGTTTAAGGGCTCTAAAGAAGCTGGTAAAGCAGGAAACGGACTGGGAACACAAGGAGAGAGGGAGCAAGTGCTGCATTAAACGCTCCGTCAGTCGCCTCCCACGGCTGTGCTGGTGCTTCAGTTTCTCTCTGTGTGGAGTGCTGGTGACAGCCTATCTTCCCGTGAACTGATCTCTGGGACCCATTTTCTCCCAACACTTTGACTCTGTGCTCTAGTAGTACAAAATACTAGGTATTCCTTGTACTATGTCAGCTTTCTTTTTGTTAAAAAAATGACTGTGTAATGTCTCTTTCCAGTGGATGGATTTAATTTGCTGTGGCTGTTGATATATCTGGCCTAATTCCTGCCCTGTTTGTGAACCGAAGTAAGCTAGACAGAGCGGAGGTGAGAAATAGGCAGGAGATGACAGTGGATAGGACCAGGAGGGACGAGGGGGGATTGTCAGGGGCGCCAAGGAGCGAGGCTTCGTTCACCCCGAGTAACGGGTGCATGGGGGTACAGTTTCCTGAGATAAGAGACAGAGGAGGGGCTGCACGGTCTGCTGGCGCAAGTGACAGGTGCCGTTTGGACATGAGTTATGAGCATCTGCTTTTCCTGTTCTCAGGGCAGTGAACCCTTCAAGATGGAATTCACTCTTTTCCTTTAAAGAGACCCCATCAACCCATAATCTTTTTTGACATTCTTAAAATGTGCCTCTAAAGTGTGGGTACATAGTAACCAGAATGTCATTTTTGGTCTTGTTCAGTCTAGCGTTTGGAAATGGGCTCCCAGTCTCTTAATCTGTTTATTGCTGCAGATTATACTACAGGAAATATTTTAGAACCAAAAAAACCCCTAAACCAGAAAACAAATAACTTCTCATTTTCTAGCCTGTTACTTTGGGTTTTTTTTTCAATCCAGGTTTTGGATAGCAAATGTATGTTTAAAAAAAATTCAGGTGCCAGCCTCATGGTGTAGCGGTTAAGTTCACTCACTCCACTTTGGCGCCCTGGGATTTATGGGTTCGGATCCCGGGCGAGGACCTCACACACCACTTGTCAAGCCATGCTGTGGCAGGTGTCCCACATATAAAGTAGAGGAAGATGGGCATGGATGTTAGCTCAGGGCCAATCTTCCTCGGCAAAAAGAGGAGGATTGGTGGTAAATGTTAGCTCAGGGCTAATTTTCCTCCACCAAAAAAAAATTCAAATGATTATTTATAGTCAAATACTGTTATTTATGTAGGGTCATCAATGAACATTAGATTGAATGGAAATGAGATTAAATACGGAATTACCTCTTTTAGCTTCCTGATGCTCATTGAGCATTGGGCTTGTGGCGTTTCCTGAGTGCCTTTTGTGCGAGGTTCAGGTGTAGACGGCACTGTCAGTCATCCTGTGTTTTTTCAAACCTGCTTCACTCTATGGAAGACAGTTCTGACCATCGTTTACTCCCCAGGATAGACCGGTGCTAAACTGAGAACAACACTGATTTCTATTCACTACTGATTTACAGAGCGTGGCGTTTTTAAAGGCTATTTAAAAAAAAAGGAATTTTCAATTAAAAATTTCTACTTTAATTAAAAACTTTTACTTTTTAAAATTTCATTTTCAGTTTCATCTATATACCCTAGACTTTTAAAATTCCTGCGTAAGTTATATATAATCAGTCTCTTTTTTTCTTTACCTTTTGTGTTCATTATTTGAATTTTCATTTTTATTTCTATCTGGTATATGGTTTTACTGAACCTCAGATGTTATTTCAGATTCTTCTGTGATTTATAAAAGTTGTTTTTATTGCTCATTGGTCTTTTAAAGTGACTCTTGGTTGGAAAGGGTGGGGGGAGTTATTTGCTCAAAACTCCCTTGAGGATAGGAGCCAGCCTTCTCTTCTACCTTCCTTGGCACTTGGAGTGCAAGTCTGCACGGAATGTAAGGCCAGAAATAGTCCTGCCTTCTCTGCTGGCCGACCGTTTACTTGTCTTACAGCCCAGGCTTTCAGCAGTGAGTACAACAGCTGCTTCATATTTAACCCTCGAGTACTGCGTGTCTGGAGGTTGTCATTTTGTGTCATTAAACTCAGGGTACAGTTTAAAAAGTTTTCTATGTCTCACCTATTTAAGATAAAATTATAAAATTTCTGCATTGAAAGTCAAATTGAATTCTGAATCCTCATTAGAGATTTGACAGCTTCAACTTTTCTGTCCCCATATAATGTCCTTGTTTTTATTCTTCCTGTGTTTATGAAATTGCATCTTTAACCTTTTCTTAAAAGCCTCGCGTGGGTTCAACATTTGTGAGAAGACAGCACTGGGGTAGTCAATTACATGAAAGTCTATTAGGACCAATATAATTAGAATATTAGCCATACACATTATTTTGATCTATTAGAAACGGAAAAGAACTCAAAGACAAAAATCCATAATTGAGTAAGTATGGGAACATTTTCAGTGGAAACCCCTCTTAGTTTTAAAAAGCTCTATTTGTATAGGTTTCTAGAAGCTACTTACTATAATTGGGTCTCAGCAGGTTGGATGTTCTTTTTTTTCTTTGAGGAAGATTAGCCCTGAGCTAACTGCTGCCAATCCTCCTCTTTTTGCTGAGGAAGACTGGCCCTGAGCTAACATCCATGCCCATCTTCCTCTACTTTATACATGGGACGCCTACCACAGTATGGCTTTTGCCAAGCGGTGCCGTGTCCACACCCAGGATCTGAACTGGTGAACCCTGGGCCGCCGAGAAGCGGAGCATGCCAACTTAACCGCTGCGCCACCAGGTCGGCCCCTTGAACATAGATGCTCTTGATATTCTTTTGACTTGATGGTGCACTGATTTTTTTCCTGATAATGAATATTCATAAGTTGAGTGTTACCTCATAAATCTGGTGATCCTATTTTGAATGCCCTCCCATTACTCGATTGCTCCATCCTGCATTATTTTTCTTTATAGCACTTTTAGTCTTTGTGTTATTATTATTGCTGTTACTGTCGATTAGCAAAATGTGAGAATGGGGTAAGTGCCTTTTTTTACACTGTCGTGTCCCTTCAGCAGTGCCTAGGACAGAGTAGATAGGTCCTCACTAAATATTGTGGAATGAATAGTCCTTTTAGTCAGTAATAGTCTTTGTCCTTTTAGGCAGTACAATCAAAACATGTTGCTTACTTGTTTTTTCAGTACAAAAGGGAAAAAGTAAAGTAAATGTTCCAGGTAGTATCACCTTCCAGGTAACCATGTAACTTATTTATACATAACACAGTTTTTCCCCACAATAAAGAGTCCGGGCTGTGCACACCATTTTACAACTTACTTTCTTCACCTAACATTGTATGATAGTATGTTATGGTGCAAATAAAACATTTATAATGTAACCACTCCCATCTCGATGGACAGTGTGGCTTCAGCCTAACAGGTCCAGAATCATGTATCTGCAGTTTCAAAATCTAAACGTCTGAAAACAAAAGGTCCTTCCTTCCTTCCATCCCTCCCTCCCTACTTCCCTTGATAACCTGTGATGTCAAAACCCTTCTTGAGCTGACCGGAAGTTCTTTATAGTCTTTATTCATCCACCTTAGTGTGAGTGTACCCGTATGCGTCATTCACATGTCTTCATGTTTGAATATCTGCTGTTTCCCAGCCCAGGAGGGTGGGCGGTGGTCGTGGTGAGCTGTGTGAGCTAGCATCTGCTCCGTGTACCCACAGTCTGTCCAAAATCCAAAGCGCGGAATTGTAAAATGCATCTGTCCCCCAAAATCCTGCCGCGTGGATTTGGAAAACAATCTTTTCATGCTTATGCGAGTATCTTTTTTTTTTTTTTTTTAAAGATTTTATTATTTCCTTTTTCTCCCCAAAGCCCCCCGGTACATAGTTGTATATTCTTCGTTGTGGGTCCTTCTAGTTGTGGCATGTGGGACGCCGCCTCAGCGTGGTCTGACGAGCAGTGCCATGTCCGCGCCCAGGATTCGAACCAACGAAACACTGGGCCGCCTGCAGCGGAGCGCGCGAACTTAACCACTCGGCCACGGGGCCAGCCCCCTTATTCGAGTATCTTTAATATACATTCCAAGAAGTGATTCAAAGGAGGTATCGTGCAGCTTTTGAAATTAGGGAGAAAAGTAGTATATACGTTTTTTAGAAAGAAGAAATGGAATTAGAATTTTGGAGCACCTTGGATTGTTATTCAGTAATATGTTAATGAATTTTTTGCAAACTGGTTTAAATTAATGTTTCCAATCATTCAATTTTTAAAAGTAATTTTTGTATATAGTGTACATACTCTTTTGAAAGCCATAATTTATTTAACCAAGCATTTTGGTAATTTTAGCTTATCTCCAAAGTTTTGTTGTCACAGAGAGCAGAGGACAGAAACTGTTAGCTGATAATGAGTACAATAAAGCAAAAATCACCAAATGTCAGGCAGGTTTCTAAAATGTTTAAGTACACAAGCTGACTCAAATATCCATGGTGCACAGCAAGTACCAATATTTGCGAAAGAGGGCTTGGGGATTTGTGTTTTTGACTGAATTGTCTCCTCCCTCAAATCTGGTTCCGTCTGGTTCTCTGCTGTTTGGCGGCTGATTGTGTTCAGGGAAACAACAGCAAAGAAGCAACTGGTTTTGTTTTGTGAAATATTGAGTGACATCTATTATATGGAAACAATTCATTTTTAAAGTGGTCCTCACCCCTCTCTTGCTCATAAACCCTGCAAAAGATGTCACACTCTACCGCAGTGAAGTCTCTTTTTGGAAGGGGACACTAGGTAAAGGCTGCCTTAACTGTGTGTGCACCTCATGGTAGGGCTGTAACATCCAAGTCGTTACTAGTTTACTGGGCTTTCTAAAGCAGCAGCAATAATGCAGACTTCTCCAAAACACAGCACTCTAAACATATATTTTTTATTGCAGTTAATTGAGGCTGAGTGAAAACCCAAAATAGAGATTTTGGTTAATAAATGCTTCTATAAACGCAACAACAACAACCATCCATGGTTTCTGACACTTTCAGCTATAAAATAACACATTTACAATGAGACTATTTTTAAATGCGGGCTATACACAAATGTAGGAAGGAAAAAATCTCCTACTCCTACCACTTGGACAACCAGTGTTAATATTTTCGTGTACTAGTGCTCTGACTTTTCTGTACATGCATTGTTTACATACTTGAAATTGTGCAAAACACAATACCTTTTTAAAACAAAAGCACATTCTCCCTGTTAACTCTGTCAGTGCTTTTATAGTTAAAATAGCCATTAGTATTTTCCTGATTATAAGAATGATTATTGTGGAAAATTAGGAAAGTAATCCAGAATAAAGAAAAAAATCACCCATAAATTCATCAGGCAGTGTTGTATATGTATATTTTCTTCATATATGTAATATACGTCTTTACATCGCAGAACTCATACTGCGATGTCCTCACCATTCCAAACTTAAACATAATTTTTATAAACTATTTGAAAATACCTTTGCATGCAGATACGTGGATGAATGCTTTTACTGGGGAAAATAGGAAAGTACAAAAGAGAATTAAAATCACTGGTTCATCTTCCCACCAGCAGTAACATCTGATATTCTTCTGGTGTATTTATTAACTCAGTCTTTTTAAAATGCATACATTTACATTTTTATGAAAAGAATATCATACTGTTTTTTAAACAATAAATTTAATGTATTTCATAGATACTTCAGCCTCTTACTGGAGACATTTGGATTATTTTCATGTTTCACCGAGTATATTTTTGGTAATGTTTTTTCTGTATTTTAGACTTGTTCCAAAGTAAATTCTAAGTAATAGAGTTACTTTGTCAAGAGGTGTAAGCATTTTAAAATCTTATCGTTTAAAAAAAGAGAGAAGGATTTTCAAAAGAACTGTACCGACTTAACGACCCTCCCAGCAGCTCATGGCGGTTTTTACGCTCCTTGCCGACTGTAGCTTCAATGACGTTTCAGCGCGCTTTGTTTCGGGGTAGCTTTCCCTGTACTCACGCAGAAGCCTGAGTGTGAATTTGTCAGTGAGATACTCTGCAGGAGGCTTCTGTCATTAATAATTGGGAGACATTCAGTCACAGGACCTCTTTTGCCTGCATTTGTCAGCGGAGGTGCAGGGGAAGCCAGTGCCGCGTGGAGAGTAGGGAGGGGAGCTCTGGCCCGAGCCCGTGTTCCGTCCTCTCCCAGCTTCCTGTCTGCCGTGGGTGTCGCAGCTGCGGTCACTCTCTGCGCCTCTTGCTCCTTCCATGTTCTCCTGATGGCATTTGAGGGTGGACTTCAGGTTGGGTCCTGAGAACGCCTGCCCTACTGCGAAGAACGAGCATGAAAAGCTGGCTTGATGTGCAAAGGAAAAGCAGAGCTGAGGCCCCACGTGAAAAGCATTGATTAAATAATCATAATATATTAATATATGATTTACGTACCATTTATATTTATGTTATGATTATATGGTTATTTGTTTATTGACATAGTTTCTGCTACATAGAATAGCTGCCCCTTTTTACGTGTCACATTAACTAACTGTGGTTGTGTTTACCGTTGGAAGTGTTTCGGCATAGGCGGCCGGGTTCTCAGTGCTGTGGTGTTGTGAACAGCATCTGCCCCTCAGCCCTACCAGTTTGGTTTTCCATCCAAACACTCAGGGCTCTCCTGCCTGTCCTGATGACAGAGACTGATGCTCACCTTCACTGCCTCTCTGCTCCCCAGGCTTTTACAGAACGTGCCTTCGTTTGGGACTTCAGAGCCTTTGAGGTGCAGCTCTGATGTCTGTCTCTACTTTCCCATATTTTCTTTCTCTTTTAAGGCTTCATGCAAAACTCTTACTCTTGTTCTGCTATCCCTTTTCTTTTCCAAACTCTTTTTCCATTCTTTAATTGTCTCCTGGAGGCACAGCTTGGGAATATTGGGACCAAATTTCTCATGTTATGTTACTCCCAAAAGAAATGCAAAGAGCCGTGCATCCTGTTCTCCTTTTTTGCTTAAGGGAAATGGGCAGTTGGCTAAGGATCACTACATAATCAACCGTGTGCAAACAGCCACTCCAGGATCCTTGTTATACCAACAGCCGCCCACACTCTGGTGGAGTGTTCAAGTTCCAGACAGGGACATTTAGTAGAGTAGGCAACAAAAGGCATGTTTGTTTATTAGAAACTTTGCTTTGCAACTTTGTGAACCAGCACAGTTGGTCATAATTAGAAAAAGTCTTGAGTGAGCTGTTCTCCCTGTTTTGAGAGACAAATGCTTCAAAACGTTTTGATGTATCTGGACCACTTGCTCTTGCTAAAGACATCAGATTTACTTCTGAAGAACCTCATTGTCCCCTCGCAAGCATATGTCTGTTAGCAGTCATTCTGAATATCCAGATACTTACCCACTAGTATTTTCTAAAACAATATTTAAATAGTATGCTGTATAAACCACATTTCTTTATTTCCTTCAAATGAGCCTTTTTTCATATATAAACTTTCTGGTGAAAATGATAGAAATGGACACTTTGTGGCAGTTTCTTTTCCTTAATTTATTAGGGTAGGCGAAAATTCAATAGATAAATATGGCATATGTATATTTCAGATGCCAATATAACAGTCACTTGAGTTCCTTACGCTTGTTACAGTGGCATTCGGTTAGACCCAGGATGTTAATCGTTATGTCCTTCTTTTGCCACCTCTTCACCACGTGAGCTATTCCTTGTGTTGGGTTTGCTGGGGAAGCTGGCTTCCTCTTCATAGACCCAAGTTTAGGAAACATAAATCACCATTAGTAGGTTATTTGCAGAAACCAAAGCCTAGATTGGAAGAATTGATCAAATAAGTGCTTTTGAGAGACAAATAATTTGTTTAAATACAACATAGCAGTTTAAATTCTGGGGAAATCTAGAGCCAAATACCCTGACCTTAATGGCTTTGGAGAAAGTATTGCTTTTCATAGTCTCCAACCCTTGGAAAGCAATGGCTTCTTCAGCCAGTCATGCAAAAGCAGTTCCAGAACACACACAGCCCCGTGTTTTTGATGGAAGCTGAAAACAGCAATACCATGTATGAGTGGAATACATTCTTTATTACTTCATCTGTAGAACATTTTTGTGGTGGGTATAAGAGAATGAGAAACATAGGCTGCACAGTGCTTTCCAGGTCTTCCACGGTCTCTTTCTTTGCCTATTTTTTCATTTCTTTATGATGAAAACCGTGATCCTCCTTGAGGAAGCCAGGTGGGCTGAGGCACAGGATTTAAGGCACAAAGAGTCGTCTTGGCTGCACGCTCCTGCTCGCATTTGCCCTCTGCCATGTCCTTTGTAACATCACACCTAAGGTGCAACAAGCAGGTGGGACTAACCTGCTGAAGGTGCAAATTCTAGAACTTTCCTTCTCCCTAATTCTTCAATGTTTAATTCTTGCTACCAGGAAGTACTACCCTAAATCTCTCAGGCTGTCTTCAGTTATTTCTTGAACTTGTTTTTTTTGACACAGAGCACTAAGCAGAAATATAATAACCAGCAACCATTTCTTTTAAATACGTATCAAAATGTCTAATTCTGGACTTTACACCTCTACAAGGAAATTGTATTAGAGTGTATCTAGGTGTCATTTCTGCAGGAGCACTGGAGACTGAGTAAGCTTCCTGTTCTGAGGCATCTGCCTCCTGCTGGAACCACGTGTACCAACTGCAGGGGTCTGGTTAAATGTTTCTTCTAGTCTTGCCTCTGCCTCCACACTATAACAGGATTTTTTTTTTTTTTTTAAAGATTTTTTTTTTTAATTTTTTCCTTTTTCTCCCCAAAGCCCCCCGGTACATAGTTGTGTATTCTTCGTTGTGGGTTCCTCTAGTTGTGGCATGTGGGACGCTGCCTCAGCGTGGTCTGATGAGCAGTGCCATGTCCGCACCCAGGATTCGAACCGACGAAACACTGGGCCGCCTGCAGCGGAGCGCGCGAACTTAACCACTCGGCCACCGGGCCAGCCCTATAACAGGATTTTTTAACTCCTTTCTATAGATTCTTGCTTAAAGGTAAATCTCAAAAGAAAATGCTAATATTCTCCTCTTATGCACTGGTAAACAGCAAGCAACATTTCAAGCTGTCGCTTTTAAATACCTGTTTAAGTAGCCTGTTTATATTATTCTGTGCAAACTTTTTTGAAATCGTATAAAATATACACACAGTTTGGTCACCATGTGGTAGAGAGAGAAATCAATAGGTGTCATTTCTAAATAATCTGAAGGGCATGGAAGAAATGAGCTTTATTAATAAAAGTAGAGAATTATGAAATTATTTTTAAGGAACTATTTTTTTCTTATTATTACTTATCAAGGTTTTCCTGTAATAAGATACTATGCTTCCAAATCTAGAAACATTTTTGTTGTTGTTGGCAAGGAAATATACTGTTGACTTTGATTGTAATCTATTTACTTAGAATGAGATCTCCAATATCATTTAGAAAATGTCGTGTGGTCTGGGGAGTATAAAGTTAGGCTGTCAGACCCAGCTCCTGCTTCTCTCTCAGACCAGCCGCTGTTCTTGGGAGAAAATATAAGCTCCGCTATCAGACTTAAATGTCTTGTAAAACTATTGAGTGGTTTATTTTATGGTTTTCAGAAACCTCTCACTTCAGTAGGTAATCTGTGCAAACTCCTATTACAGAGTAATAAGTCCTAAAACCTACGGGAGTCGGTTTCTAGGTGTATAAATCTTTGGGGTATATAAGGGAGGCTAGGAAGGTAGAAGCAGATAATTATCACTGTGGTGCAGGTAGGCTGTTAGCTTTAACCTTTCTGATAAAGCCCCCAGGGCGTTCATGCTAAGCAAGCACTGGCTGCTTTTGTTTGACCATTAAATCTGGAACAGGTAGTGCCTGTTAGTGCAGAACGATTCTTGTGACCAGACGTCCATTCTGCACGGTTTCTCGTGAATTAACAGAATTACACTCATATTATTAAAAGCACAAATATCTGTTTAAATTATAGGGGACTTCCGTTGCTCTCCTGCTAAAGTGAATAAGTATTTTAACACAAAGACAAGCCTTCAACCCATCTTATTCTTTGAGGCCATGGGAATATCATCCTTCACTGGCAGAAAGATCAGAGAGGTGGGGGAGGGTGGGAAATAGAAAACTCCAGCCTGGTTCTTTCTACTAAACACTGAATACACCTAGATAAAGGAGGAAGAAACCTCCTGGGGAGTCCCCCAACTCCCACCCTCCAGAAATTCTCTGAGCTCTTGCAGATGTATCAGGAATGGAGTGGGGAAGGGAGTTTGGGGCAAGCGAGAGGCAGCATTTGGGAAAATGGGGATGTGTGTCTGTCTAGTCTGTCTGTCTACCCATTCACTCATTTGTTCCGTCACCCGCCTTACCAAGTGTTCCATGTCGTCCACGGATCCTTCAGTTGTCTTTCCCTGTGACGCCTCCTCTCTCTGAGATTCCTCTCCTCCTGCAGGCTAGCTTCTGTCCTTCAACCCCAGGGCTGCAGTTTTGTCTTTCCAAACTCGACTGGAATCAGATCTGATCATCGGAATTCTCCCGTCTCCAATAAAAAGATTAACAGCTAGGACATAGAAGCCGAGTTTTAAAACATCCTGTGAAACATTTTGCAAGTCACGTTCTAGTGAAAGCACTTTATTGTTTCTAGTTAAGTCAGAAATAGTTGATGCAGGCTGAGTACTATTCTACTCTCTCCGACATGCCGTACTTTGGACCTCGGATTATCGCTTCTTAGGAAATACTCCCAGTCCTACAATCTATCTTCAAATATGCACAGCTAATATTTGCCCTGTGTAAATAAGTATTCATTGCAACAAGTGTAAATTGTCTACCTTGCCAAAGTGATCATTTTTTTTAGTGAGAAAGAAAACAGATCATCTTTTTTTCCTTTTAATCCAACTCCTAGATTTTGATGAATTGTTAGAAAATCCATCTGTTTTTTGTCACTTCCTATTATTTAGTTACAAGTTTATTTTTAGAGCACAGTTTACACAAGTTTTATTAAACAGTTTGCTTTTTATTGGCTGGTTCTTGATCTTGTCTGTAGAAAACTTAGAAGTGTGTATTTCAGAATCACAGCTAAAGAAGCGCTCAGCTGATAAGCACAACAGTGGACAGAGATAAGTGAGCGTGGAGGATGAGAACAGAGCATGGAATATTCCTTGCTTTTCTAATTATTTAGAAACTGTGTATCTCAGTGGGCTATAGCTTTTTTTAAATAAAACAGCTTAATTGAGTTATAACTTACATCCTATAAAATTCATTTGTTTTAAGGGTACAATTAAATCATTTTTAGTAAGTTTACAGCATTGTGCAAACACATCACTATCTAATTTAGAACATTTCTGTCATCCCAGAAAGAAGCTTCTGGCCTATTTGCAGTCACTCTCCATTCCCACCAGCAGCCACAGGCAACCACTGTTGATAGGCTGTGTCTTTCTCTAACAACTGGATGCAGAGCTGAAGTTGTCCGATCTTCCTTAACACAGGATAATAAATAAGTACCAGGAATCAAAATGTCTCTTCTCCACCCAAGCATCTGTCTCCCAAGGTTCAGAAGTGCATGACTGGTAGCTGCTTTTTCAATTCTATCTTTTACATTAAAAAAATTTTTTTTCTCAATCCATTTTCAGAATAGTGTCACTAAGCTCTCTTACAAGCCTGCCCCTTTCCCTAATTTCGATCTCTCATAGCTATGCAGATGTGAGAGCTAGAATGATCTAAAACAGACTCTTTTTCACGTTACTTTTGTTGGGAAAGTATTTTACAAATATCCGTGATAAGTTTTTAGTAAGCAGTGGGATCTCCTTTTCAGTTTTCAAGAACTTCTTAGTAAAAATATTTAACAAATTTTGTGGGTGCTTCTGGAATAGAAGGCTGCGACTCGCAAGGCCCCTTGCACCTGTAAGCATGTTAATGCACAGCTGTTTTAGGTGGGAAAATTTGTACAAGCAAGTTAAGCTCTAACACTGTTAATAAGGAAAAGTTGAGATGTGCTGGTCTCTGAAGAAATTTTATAGGTATGAAATTTAGTTAAACTAGATCCTGTTAACATAGAGATATATCTGTATTATGAACTTAATGTGATTTATTAGTAACAGTAACTATAATTAAATGGCACATAGGGTAACAGAGACATGCTTAACAGACTCCTTCCTCCTCCCCGTAAGAGATGGGAATTATATATTAAATTTTTTCTGAAAAAAAGTTCAGTTTTCTGAATAAAAATTGCTGTGGCAGGTATCCCATGTATAAAGTAGAGGAAGATGGGCACGGATGTTAGCTCAGGGCCAGTCTTCCTCAGCAAAAAGAGGAGGATTGGCAGCAGATGTTAACTCAGGGCTAATCTTCCTCAAAAAAAGAACAGGGGCTCCTGAGGTCTGATTTCTGGTTCAAATCGGGGCCATGCCACTTCTTACCTGCCCGACCTTGGACGTCTCATTTTATCTCAATTTCTTTTCTTTGAAATATTTCCTAGGGTTGTTATGAGGATTAATTAGATAATACACAAAACACAGTACCTGGCACATAAGTAACATCGGCTGAGAATGTTACATTGTGGCTGTTTGATTCTACAACTTGACTTTTTAATGGCTTTATGGTGACAACTGGGTTTTCTTTTTTAAAATTTGAGAAAGATTGTGTGTGTCTGTTAAACTCGTCAGTTCTTTGTTTCCATTGATATTTAATTCAGTTCTGTTTTAAGACCTAGTTTTTCTCAAGCCTTTAAACACTGTATAATTTTTATTCATAATTCCAATTTGTAAATAGTAGAAATATTTTCTTTCAACAACGTTTAACTTCTGTCTTCAACAGATTACATTTTTTAAATATTACAAACCATATATAAACTTAGATAAGTTTCCTTGATTTTTAAACTATACTTACACATTTAATACATCTTACCTTCTTATCTACTGCAAATGCACAACCAGGCCAACATAGAAATTTAGCAAAGTGTTTGTAAGCCCTCGGGCAGGAGCTCCTGTCTGTGCTCAGTGTCCTCTGCGGATGCCATCAGTGAGCCTCAGGTCAGAACTGCTGTGGGAGCCTCACGGGGTGGGGGGGGTTATGAGTCACACTTGGACCTTTTCTCATAGCCTTGAGTATCTGCCATGTGGCCCCTGACCTGTTTTTCGTAAACCATAACCTCTGATATGAATGATTTACATTCTACATGTCCTATTCAGATCTAAGTGTGAACTTAATTGGATACTGTGTCCGTCTTATGTGGTATTTATATACTTGTCTCACTGTTTCGTGCAGTTACTATATCAAAATACAGGTTTTATAATATTAAGATAACTATAATTTATCTAATTATAATTTAACCAATACCCTGTTGTTGGATACTAGGCCATTTCCAATTTTCTCTTATAAATAACTGTGTTGAAAGCATACTTATAGAAATATTTTGTGTACATCCATCCTTATTTCCTTTGGATAAACTCCCAAAATGGAATAACTGGCTGCCATTTCCCCGATATTAGTTATATAATGTAGTCTGACATCTACGGGGCAAACCCTCTGCTGCTGCTCCCATTTTACTCCCTGGTAAACCTTAGAATCATTTTGTCAAATTACAGGAAAAGCCTGTTGGTATTGTTAAGAGAAAATGACTAATGTTGTATTAATATGGTAATGCCAAACCCTTTATGGTATAATAGAGGTGGTGGCAATAAAACAGAAGCAGAACAATATGTTTTCTTGTAAAGTTCCCTTAAGGATGAAGACAGGAGCACCAGTGGAGGACTTTTCCTCTAAATGTTAGAATGCATACTCCACAGCTACGATGTGATATTGGCATTGAAAGAGTGTAGCTATATACGCCTCTATTCCTCCTATTGAATACTTTCTCTCCCAACAATCCAGGTGGATGTTGAATTTTATCAAATGCCTTTTTGACTTTACTCAAGATGATCATCATATCTTCGTTTGTTTTTTGCTGAGGAAGATTGGCCCTGAGCTAACATTGGTACCAATCTTCTTCCACTTTATATGTCGGTTGTCGTGACAGCATGGCTGACGAGTGGTGTTTGTCTGTGCCTGAGACCCAAACCCACGAACCCAGGCCGCCAAAGCAGAGTGCGCCAAACTTAACCACTATGCCATGGGGCCAGCCCCGAAGATGACCATGTCTTTTCTTTTTATATATGTTTGTATTGTATTACAATAATTTTCTAATTTGAAACCTTCCTTGCATTTCTGGAATAAATCATACTTAATTCTAAAAAAAATACTAACAAAACATCAGTGTACTAAAAGTTTCAGAGTTTTGCACTTGCCTACAAAAGGAAGATTAGTTTAACTTTTAAACATCATCCAGGTTAACTTCCAGTATTTTGCAATGTAAGAGAACTTGGAAAGCTTTTCCTCTGCTTTGTGCTCTGGCATAGACAAATGAACTAATGGGATTGCCATCCTCCAAGAGGAACTATTGTGGCTTTTGTCATTTTCCCAGATACTTACCGGTAGGAAAGGATCAGCATAGGAATGGCTATGTTGTAATCATCACCTTGATGAGAAACACTGCGTCTCAAGATTGGTTGACACATGATGAGTGTGCCTTGTATATTTAATCTTCTTAATGAAATCCCAAGGAAAATACCAACCCTGCCACTAATGACAGTAAACGGGCTTGGCTCTCACAGAGTGCTCCTACTCCTGGGAGCACAAAGCGCTTCATGATTAATTATTTCAGTCATTCTCACCGTTGTCCCATGAGGTGGGTGACTGAGTGCTTCCTTTAAAAAAAAAAAAAAAAAGAAATTAATTGTACTTTCTTCTGTTCTACATTCTGTGTTCTAGAACTAAGTAGCTACCTTATAAAGAGCCTCCGTATGTCCACGGGTGGCCCTGGCTTTCAGAGTCACCAGCCGCTTTTGGATACAAACCCCAAGCTCAGAGCAGATGTGGGGGAGTAAAGTCGGAGGGAGTTTGGATGGGAGGTTGGCAGGATGCCACGCGTTGGATGGCCTGGAGCTGGTGAAGACAGAGGGCGATGGCCGAGCTGGTGCTTTGGGACCTCCGTTAGAAGTGGTGATCTGGGCCGTGGAAGGTTTGCCTTTGAAAATATCTTCCTGAGGCCCTTCTTCATTATGCTGACTCTTCCCACAACATTGTTGCTGGGGTCCTGGAGAAAGCTGCCAGTCCAGTTTTCCAGAGAGGACGCTGGTCCTTTCTCATCCTGCTCTGATCTTAGCAGCTGGGGGCTTCACAGGGACAAGAGGAAGGTGAGGTGTCGGAAACCCTCAGTAATGCCTCTCAGCCCGTCTCCATCCTCCGGCGAGCCTCCGTTTCTCTGCCAGGCTCGCCGTCCTCTTGCTTCCACCTCCTCAAAAATGGACGGCCGCCTCTCGGGATGCCTCTTGCCGGGGAGCAGGGATGCTCGAAAGCTCCGGCCCTGCCTGGTGCTCGCCGCCTCCTTCCTTTACACTGTGCCATTCAGTTCTAGTTCTGTCTCTTCAGTTAGACGGCCAGGTCTGGGGCCATGTTTAGGTCACTGTATTTTTGGTTTCCACTCCTTTTAATTAATTGCCCCTGCGTAGCCCTCAGCGCTGGGGCATGAGGTGCACAGTGAACACTTGTGGTGGATCTCCTTGCCGTTCACCACTGTCCACAGATACCGCCTGTTCGGATTGACTGGGCCATGCTAACTTCTTTTTTCTTTGATTAAAAAAGGCTTAGCTGTCACCACTTTGAGTTTTTCCTCCCCCTTATTTTTTCTCTAAGTTACTGAAAGGGAAGCCTTTGAAATGCAAAGGATTATGCTTAAATTGTGCAGTGTTCTCTGGGTGGGGACTAATTACGAGGTTTGCAAACCTCTTCAGGTGGTTGGGTTCTGCAGCACGACTAAAATACTGCTTTCCTAAATTGAGAACAGCTGGGGCCGTGTGGCCAGCAAGTATAAAAGAGCTGGTGCTGGCGCCCGGGCTGGGGAGCAGGCTTAGCTCTTTGGAGCCTGTGGAGCTGAAGCCGAAGGCGCCCGGTCCTCCTCGATGTCGTGGTGGGTAAGGGCCCGAGCAGGGCCTCTGGGGACCAGTTTCTCTTGTTTGGTGGAAATTGTGGTGGCTGCATCAAAATGTTGTTAGTTACTAATCCACCTTTTCGATCGTAGTAAATTATTTTATCCTCCAGGTAACAGGTAGAATTTGTTACCTAAGTGAGACATGGCGAAGGCTTTATCTTTTCACTGTGTTGCTTTGAAGGCTGTCAGCTTTCCTCTTGTATGATGTGCATCTCTGAATATAAAAGAATAAACTGAAGCAGTGCCATTTCAAATATCTTGAGTGCATAGTTCTTAGATCATTTCTTAAAAGTGGTCACTTAAAAAGACTCCAGTTTTTAATAAGAAAACAGAGTTGACTATTTTGACAAGTGCAGAGAGTAACAATTATTCAATGCATGTGAGCAACCCATCACAGTTTTCTATTCTTTCTTTAAGGTTTGTAGAAAAGGTCCAGCCTTGGGAAGGAATGATGAGACCCGAGGGGAGGTTCTGGCTTATTATGACTTCATGGTTAGCAACAAGCAGCAGCGTCTGGTGCAGTGTTTGTAATGTTGGGTCCTGACTTTTAGTTAAAGAAACTTAAAAGGAATTGATTTCTAAAATGTTCCTATTTATACTGACTCCAGCTCAAAAAGACAAGAATTCCAAGAGAAAACAATTCAATATTTTATAAATAAACTCCATCTCAGCAGCTTTAACTATGTTCTGACGATATATTTATAAAGCAAATGGCTCTGGTATTTGTTTCCTTATTTTGATAATGTTTTTCTTTTGGGTGGTTGGCAATTGGACGAGCACAGTTTCTGAAGATACTTTTGTTTTGTTTTTACAGGTGGGGTAGTAACATCTTTTGGGGAAAGAGAGTTGGCTTCCTTTCCTGAAGGTGGTGAATGTACAGCAGAGATGCATGGCAGGAACGATAATCAGTTGACCGCCTTCTCTGTTTTGTGCTAGAAAACAGAATCAGTTGTAAGAATCCATGTTGATCTTGGAAATAGAAGGATTAAAAAAAGTTAAGTTTCCACCAAGAACAAGAACTTTCCCATCTCCCTTTTGATCTGAAGACTGGGGACAATGGATATCATAGAAACAGCAAAACTTGAAGAACACATAGAAAATCAAACCAATGATCCTGCAAACACTTACACGAGACCTGCAGAACCTGCTGAAGAGGAAAACAAAAATGGCAACAGTAAACCTAAGAGCTTGTCCAATGGGCTGCGGAAAGGTGCCAAAAAGTACCCGGACTACATCCAAATTGCCATGCCCACTGACTCAAGGAGCAAATATCCCCTTGAGTGGTGGAAAACAGGCATTGCCTTTGTGTACGCACTTTTCAACCTCGTCCTGACAACCGTCATGATCACAGTTGTACACGAGAGGGTCCCTCCCAAGGAGCTCAGCCCTCCACTCCCAGACAAGTTTTTTGATTACATTGATCGGGTGAAATGGGCATTTTCTGTATCAGAAATAAATGGGATTATATTAGTTGGATTATGGATCACCCAGTGGCTGTTTCTGAGATACAAGTAAGTAGGTCTAAGGTGTTTTTTGGGTTCGCTGCTAGTGTGTATTTAACTGAGAAGATATGTAATTGAAACAACGCTCTTGGTTTTATCTGGTAAATTCGGTCTTACCCAGGCATTTGATGAAAGGAAGCAATAGAAAGATCTACCACATTGAGCAAATCCAGTCCCTATTCAAGAAGCACGTACTGAGCAGCTGTGTAGGAATGTACAGAAGTGCTGTGGCGGCTGATTCAGTTTATGATTGAAGGTGTAGTTCCTGATTTCACGCACCTTGGCGCTGTGCTACTTGTGTGATAAAGCAGGAGGCTTGGAAAGGAGTGACACTCACTTCTCGTGTATTGTAGGCTCTTGGCGGGCGTGGAAGGAGTTGGCCAGGGAGCTGCTTCCTCCATTGCTCATAATATGATGACTACGTGGGCCCACAGTCTATAGCATGTGTTGAGGTTCACTTCTAATCAGGAGTTCTCAGATTTTACGTTTCTTTTCCTTTTGCCTATTGGCAATCCGGTCTCCAGGGTTTGTTTAAGAAACTGAATTTAGAAATGGGTCCTTGCGGTTTTGGTTTCAGATTTCTAAAGTAAACGTGCTGTCTGGTTTCCCTGTGGCACCACAAAGGAGCTCTCAGTTCACTGGTTTCCGTCTCCCCACTTTGGAACAGCAGGAGTCAGGAAGTAGGAAGCCAGGTGCTCTGGCTTTGAAGACACGTTAAAATAGGACGTAGCTCTGAAGTGGGTATTTTTGCTTCCCGGTGAATTCTGAGTGCTGGTCCGTAAAAGATAAGGCCCTGCAGTTCCCGTTTTCCTCTCACTCATCATTCAGATGTTTGTTCTCTACTTAGATTTTAGTAATTAAATCACTAAAATATGTTTGATCAAAACATTGCCCGTAAACTGAGGCTTTTGAAAATGTAATGTAGGCTTAGTCGATAAAATTCAAAAATTCAAAGTCAATAGGATTTCAGCATTAATGCCACAAGATCATTTTTAGAAGAGAATTTATGCTATATTGTTCTTTCAGTTCGTTGTTGCTTTGAGATTAGACGAATTCGATTTATGTTTGCTAAAGAATTCCCCAAGTGCAAGTTTGCAGTTTTGAAAACTTATTCCATAAACTGAAGTCATTCCTCAGCATTTTCCTTAATATGTGTAGAGACATAGCTATCAATTGTCTTTTACTTAGTACGGGAACTTTCTGCTGCTGAAGTTGTTGGTTATGGCATGCTTTATGCTAAAAGCAAAAAATGTGTTGAACTTTAGCATTTTTCTTTTTAGTGTCTGGAATTGACACTGAATACAAGAGAGCCTCCTTGGGCCAAAGACGTTTGCTTTCTCCTTTAATTTAGAGCAACGTTTTATTCACGTGTGTGTGAAGAGGGAAAGTTTGAAGCGTCTGGTGAGGAGCTTCTCCTGCCCTAAGTACAGTCTGTTTCTTTGCCTCTCCATCCAGAGAGTTGCTGTTCACTGCCTGTCCACTGCCGCCTGAGATTTCACCATGGCAAAACTTGGGGTCACACAGCTGGCCACACAACCCATCATCCAAAACTTGTTGGGGAAATCACACTAATTTTCTTTTTTACTTTTGAGGTAGAACTGGGTCTTATATTTTAGTAACTAGCAGAGTAATTTTTATAACCTGTTTTGAACATCCCAGCTGAATGAGAAATCCTACTTGCTCTCTCTCTTTTAAAAGCACCTTCAAAGCTATGGAAAAAAAAGTCATTAGCAGTGGGTATTTTTCTAAATAAGGCTGCAGAGTACATGTTTCACCTTCTAAGTTAGTTTTCTGTTCTGAGTACGGCTGAGCTCAGTGCTGGACTGAACAGAACTAACATACTTCCTCCTCACTCCTTCGCCTCGTCTGACAGCATGGAGCGCAAGCGAACACTCCTCTGGGACCGGGGGGTGAATCAAGGGGTGAATTGTTTTTCACTTAACCAAATGGAGAGACTCAGCTCTGTTTATCACCTGTTCTTTTTCGGTTCTAGAAAAGGCAGAGCTAGAGTAGCAGGCCTTTGAGAGGAATGCCTTGCAACAAATAAATGCTTTCATCTGCTAGTCCAGGTGGCGTTCCTCTCTATATTTTGACCCCAGAAACCCTGGAATCTTCTTAAAATAGCTACTGGAGCCAGGCAGCTAAAATTAGATTTGTGCATAATTCTTTAAATGAGAAGTCCCAACAGTTACCTGAATTAGGCCTCAATCCATGTCAGACCACAGTCTTGGAGAAAACTTAAAATACGCCACATGCCTGAAGTCTTTGATCAGTACTAGTTTGAAAGTTTGAGAGCTCTGAGAACGGGAGGCCTGGAGTGCTGTAGTTGGTGAGCTGGGGAAGTTACAGCTGGCAATTCCAGGGCTTTACGGATCCCCCCTTCTCTAGTCCCCAGAGCCCAGAGTTCATAGACTCGTCCCCTAACTACACAACAGAAAAGGAGTTGCCATCTCCAGCTGGAAGTGAGGCCCCTCGGAAGCCCCCATGCCCACTCAGGGACCCACGGGCAGGGGTGCACCTGGGCAGAGCCCTCCCCACACTGAGGACCATGTGCTCGGAGTCAGCCCCGGGGCGCTGCCTCAGCCTGAGGCCTCAGGGCCAAAGGGCAGGGACTGATGTCAGTCAAACGGCTGTCTCCACCCAAAAGTATAAAATGGAAGAGGACTTGTGGGGTGGGGTGTTTTTGCCTTTTCTGATAAAGATTGAATAAAATAAGGGTAAACTAATCAGCTTACAGCCTCACTTTAAATGTCTTTAAACACATGAGGACACTTTGGACATCTTCGAAATATAATTCTCTGAAAAATCTATATATCAGAGACAAAACAGCTCATGGCCAAGTTGTCAGAATACTTTTGGATGGTCCCCAAATAAACCTTGCTCATGTCACTTAGGTTGAATGAGTCATCCCGTTTCCTCTGTGTCGTATCACCTTAGCTCATTAGTTGATTCCTTTGAGACTGTGCTCGCTTATACCTTTGACACATTCTCAAGAGAGGATTTTAAAACGCAGCCAGTTGACTGACAACATCGAGGGGTTCATTGAGTTCTCCGGCAAAGAGTGCCTTTTTAGGAGGGCTGGTTATCTAGAAGCCTTAGTCTGCTTTCACTCCCCGCCCCCCACAGCCCCGTGACTTGTGGGCCATCCCAGCCGCGTTCGTTGCAGTGTGTGAGTCTCATTGCTGAAAGCGGCAGGGCAGCCTCTCCGTGGGATGGTGGGGATGGGCAGCTCACAAACACGCCTTTGACTGGGAAGCTGGTCTGTTAATGTCATTCTGTGTTAATCCTTCTTTATTCTGTTAAACATTGCTTTATATTGCGTTAGGAACAGAAACAACCAGTGAACTTATTTGTTCCCGTGCCTGTTTTTCCTTTAGGTCAATAGTGGGGCGCAGATTCTTTTTTATCATTGGAACTTTATACCTGTATCGCTGTGTTACCATGTACGTCACTACTCTGCCTGTGCCCGGAATGCATTTCCAGTGTGCTCCGAAGGTAAGCCCCTCTCCTGACCATTTAGAGGAAACCAAGCAAGCACTTGTTGGACACCTGCTCTCTAGTATGCACTCTCATTGTTTGTTAGCGCTGTCCAGTGGGTTCCGACTCCCAGCGCCCCTGTGGACAGCACAGGGAGCCCTGCCTGTCTTTCCATCCGCTCACCTTCCAGCACTGTTTCAGACAGTGCTCCTCTGCTGTTCACAGGGTTTTCATGGCCAGTTTTTTTTTGAGGAAGTGGCTCAGGTCCTTCTTCCTAGTCTGTCTAGTCTGGAAGCTCTAGTGAAACCTGTCCACCATGGGTGACCCTGCTGGTATTTGAAATTCCACTAGCACAGCTGTCAGCATCAGAGCAACACGCAGCCACCACAGTGTGACAACCGATAGACGGGTGGTGTGGTTCCCTGATCAGGAAACAAAACCAGGAGCGCCCACTCTTAACCACTAGACCACCAGGGCTGGCTTTACATTCTTCTAGACATTTGCATATGTGTTAACTGAAATCTAGCATATTTTGTTTTTCTTTAGATCTTTTGGGAAGAAATTAAAACGTTCATAAAATGTATATCTTTGTCCATAAAAACTTCATTTTCTGCTAACTGAGAGTTACAATGGAGTGTTTGACCCTTTGCCCTCTTGCCCTCTCACTTACTCTTTCATGCATTCACTCTACAGTCATGAAGCTCCTGTTGTGCACCAGGCACTGTAGGAATGGCAACGACCCAAACAAAGTCCTTATCCTCCTCGAGCTTATATTCTATTGAGGGATGATAACTGATAAGTAAACTCATGGCTTGTCACATGGCGTAAGTCGGGCGCTGTCAGATGAAGGACAGGAAGGCCGAGTGAGGTGAAAGGGACGCTGAGGGTGGATGCTCTTTTATGGTGAGGTCAGAAAGGCTTCTTTAATGAGAAAGCGTCTGGGCAGGAACCAAGATGAGGAGTGAGCCACGTGGATGGGGTGAGAGCTCCAGGCCAAGGAAGCGGCTTAGTCACAGTGGGTTCAGGGGAGAGCAGGAGGCCAGTGTGGCTGAATAGAGTTGTGAAGTTTCGAGGAGGTGCAGCTGCAGATCCTGTAGGGCCTTGTGGCCTGCTGTAGGAACTTGAACCTCAGTGGTGGCAGCGGAACTGAGATGTTCAGTTCAGGATGCATTTTGAAAGTAGGGCCAACAAGATGTACTAATAAGTTGGACATGGGTTTAAGAGAAAGAAGTCAAGGATGACCCCAAAGTTTTTAGCAATTGAAAAGATGAGTGGCCTTTTGCTGTGAGAATGTATGCTGAAACCGTCACAAGCAAGATTGTAGTTTCTCCAGGTAGAGTCATTTCTTGAGACAGCTGTTGATCATCTTAGACCCCTGTGTGCTCTGGTTTATAAAAAAGGAAACTTGCAGATCATGTGCTTTCTGGACAAGGGAATGACATCTAACATATTTTACTGAACGCCGAGCAGATGTCCGGAGTGGAAGGAGAAATAGAGTCATTCCGAAGAAGTCGACCGTCTCCCTCACCAAATACAGGTGTAATTTGGAGAAGCAGTAGTTTCCCAAAGCCATCAAAGCAGAAAGTATCTGTGGTTAAAACAGGGTCCATATTGAATTTGAACATTGGCTGATTTTTAGTGAAACCAATTTAAGGCATGGGAGAAGTTCAAAAGCATAATAAACACTTCTAAGGAGTTATTGCAATGTGTTAAATGAAGAAATGGCCACAGAAGAGAAGGCAAGCCCATCCGAGTAATGGGTAGGTTTGCAGGGATGAATCGCTGTGATCACAGACAGAAAGTAAATTACAGGTCATCCTCCGTGGAAGAGTTGCAATTTTCGGAAGCCACAGGAGTAAACATACCCCTAGATAACCGAGCTACAAATACTCACGACAGACGCTGTAGTGGCATCCTTACTAATCGGCTCCCATGTTCAGTCGTCAGGACCTCTTCCTGACGCAGAAGCGGGCTATAGGTGCTGAGTCGTGTTCAGTAAAACCACCACAAACCACTCTGTTTGACTAGAGGTGACGTGGTGTTGGAGGAGTCAGAACTGCGCTCTCAGTGCTGTGAGCGCTCCTCAGATGTCTGTGGTTATAGGCTGTTGGATAGGCTCCTCGTCTCCTTTGTTGCTGACTCTGTAGAACACCCTTGGTGACTGAGCAATAACCGCGTGTGTATACTGAAACCACGCGCTGTGGGAGGGGGTCAGACCTAGTCATGGGCCTAAGTCCACTTGCCCTCCCTGGATGCGACCACCACAAGGGCCATCGCAGGGACAGGCCCTGGTGAAATCCTTGGCCTTCGGTTTTCCAGCTGCCTCCTCCCTTATGTCCCATGGTTCACTTTAGGTCTTTTGCTTACGACTTGCTTCAACTCACCAACCCAAGCTTTAGCTTAAGACACAACGTTTGTGTTCTGAAAAGTGTGTTTAAATTTTGGCCCAGTTATTAGGACTCACGTGAAATGATTTAGCTTTTTAAACCCATTTTGCCACATTCAGGAATGTTGGGCCGACACTGCTGCATTCCTTCCCCTGAGAAAGCTTGCCTCACCCTGGCCATCGATGTCCAAAGGGCTTCTCTTCTTAATTGAAGGGGCAGTGTGGATGGTAAGGCTTCTGGTTTGGCAGCAGCCACGTTGGACTCTTGTGCCTGGTTTACTTTTTGGGAACTGGTGTGTGGAGGTCACAGTTGGAGGAACCCTAGAGCACCGGGCCCCTGTCTGCTTTGGCCACTGTGACAGCTGTTTCTCCTGCTTTCCTACAGCTGCGTTAATGGCACAGAGAGGGTGTGAAGAATGAGGGGATTAACAGGATATAGGATAAGGGTGACAGGAGTGGGGGTGGTGGTCCCAGGGAACCAGAACAGAACTGGAAACAATCTGTTAATCCTGACTCTCACTGTTGTCCCCTTGCTCAGCTTGCCTTCTGCCCTCCTCTTTTCTTCCTCTCCTGAGGTTCTGCTGACGTTTATACTGAGCATGATCTGACGTCTCAGGACAGCAGGGGCAGGACTGAGGGATGGAGAGAGTCCTTTGGTCTGAGATGGCATACCCTGTCAGCGGCTGTCAGAGGCCTCCTGACAAAAGAGGGGAAGAGAAAGCATGGGGCTCGGGGTAGCTCCTCTGTGTGTATACCTTTGCTCCATGTCACCCTGAGTCTTAAAGGGACTGATGGCTTTAAGCGTCTCTGCCCTTAGAAAATTACGGTATTGAGTCAGGATGGGTGAGTGGATAAAACATTATGATGGTTTTGGAATGAAGAATAAGGCATCCTTTTAAACCAGAACACGATGGCCAGGCAGAGTGTCTGTACCTTTCTGTTTGATCTCAGTGTTGACGGTTGTTTCTACTAGCCGCGTGACAAGACGTTCCTGAAGTGCTGTGGGTGGTCTGATGGAGCGCAGGGCTAGAGTCTGTCCCCACAACAAGGGCATGTCGCACTAGCGTGTGCAGCCGGCAAGTCCTTCCTTGCTGGGGGACACCTGAAATGCCCCTGCAGCTCTGTCAGAGTCCTTCCCTCGGTGTAGGTCCCAGGCTGCCCTCTACCTCCTGTCTTCTCAGGGCAGGATCGCCTGTTACTTGGCATGTTTGCTTTAAGGACTGTCAGCTCTTGATAAAATACTTACATTCTCTTGGCTTTTGCCACCTGGGCTTGCCCTAAGCAAACTTTTGAAGAAGGTCAAGTTTCTTCGTAGCCTCCAGTTTCTCACCTTGCCCTCTAATCCTGCTTTCCGTCATTTTCTGTTGTACAGCCTTATTCTCAACTGCCAACCAGTCATGGTGTGTTTGCTTTTTGACAAGGGTCACCCGAATTCCAGAAAGCTTTCCAGATCCGTAAGACTTTTTTAATTGGGAAAGTTCTAGGCACCCTGATATGGATGTTGTAGGCAAGGAATCCTGCCCCGGTTCCTTGTTGTACTGGTCAGAGTGGTTTTCCCTGTGCTTTGGAGGCTGACACTTTCTCTACTCCTTGACTCTCTTCCCGTCCATCTCTACACATCTTACCCTCCTTCACCACCATGCATCCACTTGGACAAGACACTGCCGTCTTCCCCACCAAACAGTTTAACCACTATCATGGCTGGGCGGGCTGGGCTTCAGGGGCCAGTTGCCCAGAAGGATCATCACTGAGTATAAAAGGCAGCATGTCCTTCAGCTGTCCCCCACGTCCCAAATGAATGGTCATTAATTCTCTTCTATATTTCTGTTCTCATGCGTTCTGTCACTTGATCTTATTTCTGAGTATTGTTCTTTGATTTTCTAAGCCAACTCACTTGATACTACGCTGATCTGCAGCCCTCCAGCTGGCCCGCAACATTTCAGTATTCCACTTTTCCACACCTACCATTTTGACAAACTCAGTCCACTCCTCCTTCCTATTCGCTTAAATTTTAATCGGATGTAAACTTTTGACTATTGCTTAAAACTCCTGCCCTCGCCCATCATGTTTCCCATGTCATCATGATGGCTTTGAGGGCCTTCTAACCCTCTTTCAAGGGAGCTCCCTCCTGACCCTCTGCCACAGCACATGGGTTATTTCTTTGAGGGTTGTTTTTCCTGATCAACGCTTTTTCCATGTTTCCATTTCAGTTTTTCCATTTTTAAAGCTGCCAGCACATCCCTAATACATCATTTTCCAACCTATTTCAATTATGTAATGTGTTGCAGCTCACTTTTTGACTGTAAGTGTTTTGATCAGATGTTAGTACAGCTATAGGCTGCCCACTGAACGCAAGGTACGGGTCCACTGTGGAATCTCAGTAACGTGGTATGCAGCTGAATCAAATATTGACCCTGGAAGCCCTGACTTCCTCTGCAAAGGGGAAAGAAAGTGGCTTTCATCTTTTAGTGCATAACTGTGGTGAAGTCATTGGTTAATAATATTTTTAAAAGCTTTGCCCAAGGACACAACACCACCAAAACATATTATTAGTAACATACTGAATAATTTAAAATGTGTCACTAAAACTCGCCAATACAGTGCATAAAACCCAGCTTGAGGAGCTTCCCCATTGCATTCTTTTTGACTTTTTAAGTGAAAAAGAAAAAAAATCGCAACCTGGTGACGTTTCTGAGTATCACACAAATTAGGCTGAAACATGATTTTATCAGCTTGTAAATTCTCTTCCTGATCTTCTTGTGTCACTCAGCTCAACGGAGACTCCCAGGCGAAAGTGCAGCGGATTCTGCGGTTGATTTCCGGCGGGGGACTGTCCATAACTGGATCGCATATCTTGTGCGGAGACTTCCTCTTCAGCGGTCACACGGTTGTGCTGACACTAACTTATTTGTTCATCAAAGAATGTAAGTGATAACTCATTCCCACTTGATCGTTTGCTGTAGTGGGAGGGATCCTAAGGCCCCGAAACTGCTGGGAGCCCTGATTCTGTTGGAATTCTAGCTGTGAAAGAGACATACGTGTGGGGGGTTAAGTCGCTTCAACTAGTCACGTGTGATGGGAGCACTGAAGGCTTAGAACCGGCCCTGGCTTCTCTCAGACGTGGAGCATGCCTCCCGAAGGTTAGTACTTCTTGAGGTGTGAAAAGCTGTTTCAATGTTAGAACTAAGAAGAACAACTGTTGACTTTATTGCAACAAGAATCAGTGTGCTCTAAAGCCAAATGTAAAGGACTTTTGAATGAACTTGCGTTCTGTGAAACTTCCGTTCCATCATTCCAGATAATTTTCTCCCTTTTAAAGCGTTTCCTTGTCCCACTTTATTGCAGTTTCATCATTTTCCCACTGCCTTCTATGCTTTCATAGGCGTCTTCATGGGAGGAACACTTTGCCAATACTGGTCATTTTCTTCTTAGAAGCAACAAGGAGGCCAGACTGTGAAGAGATGTCTTTCCATACTCACACACTCAGTTCCCACTATAAGACATCCTGGTGCATCCAGCAGCTTCAGTGGCGGGAACAATGTCTTGTTCATCGTGCGGCTGTATTTGGTTTTAGCTGCCTGGCAGATCCCCTTCTTGTAGACTTCTGAGGTTTATACATGTAGGTCCATCTTCTCAAAATCCTTTTGAAGTGCTGATGCTTCTCCCTCCATTTTGCAAAGCTGGTCCGGGTTAACCTTCATCCTTAGTTCAGAGATGCCCCATGCCCGTGTTTTCCGAGGTTGATCTCAGTTCTCTTCACTTACCTGGCTTGTTGCAAAGGAGCTCTTTCTGCAGAGACCAGCAGAAGGCGGGCCCCTTCTCTGTCCTGCCGCCTCTTCCGTCCTCTCCTGGCTGTCATCCATCCGAACAGGTGTAGCCATCAAGGTTTACCTTCCAGTGGGGTCAAAGTGAGTTCTTGCACCATAGGTCACCCGGGGTTTTAGGCTTAAGTTCTGCTTTGAGGGTAATATGACAGAGTTGAGATTCTCTCTAGTAAAGGAGGTAGAGTCTTTTTGGGTAAGAATTGTATAGCTTCCAAGTTGTTTCCTTTGTAAATGCTACATAGGAACTTGGAGTGGGGAGCAGCGTGTTAAGTGTGCGGCCTTCACCCTACGTGACTTCAAGGCACAGGGTGGCCTTCTGCACCTCTCCCCTTGTTTCTACTCTCGTGCTATTTGGGAGGTGGCGCTGGGGAGGAACCCAGGTCTGTCTCTGCCCCGGGGTCTCTTCCTTACATTTCGAATACCTAGTTACTGGTTGTGGGGAGTGGCTGGAGGATTTGTGCTCTGTGTGCTTCTGACTCGAACTTTTGCTGAGGAAGGTTCCATCTGTGTGGAAGAGCAATCGCTCCCAGTGCAGAGGTGTGTTTGAGTTGTGGGATCGTCTCTCTCATCTGAGGATCATAAGACGCTTGATGAGGATGGGGACGGGCAGGGCTTACACGTCAAGCAAAGCCCCTGGAGGTTGAAAACCATAGAGTGATGAAGAGAAGACACCCAGGGAACTGAGAGTCAGCTTTATAAAATAACCGAAGACCAAGTGACATTAACAGTACCAGCAAATAGACACAGTACTTACTCTGTGCCAGGAGCTGTTGTAAGCCCTTGATGCAAGTGAGCTCATTGATCCTGCAGCCACCCTAGGAGGGAGACCCTGATTAGCCCCATTTGTCAGAGAGGACGCTTAAGTGTGGAGATAGTGAGCTGGCCACGGGCACAGTGGGAATTGGGGGATGTGGCATTCAGACTCAAGCAGGACAATCCAGAGGCCACGCTATTAATTTCTGGGCTGTCGAGGATTTTTGGAAACTCAAGTTTTCTGATGTTACAGATGCCGGGGAACTGTCTGGGTGTATTGCTTGTTCCGGTTCTTTGTTTCACCTCATGGCAGGGCCACCTGTGACTCCTTCTGTCCTTTAATGAAGACAGTGCACTATGTAGACACATTTTCTTCCCAAGACGTGATTTTTGCTTGAGGATTTTAAAATTGTGTAAGTTTACATATATGTCAGGGAAAGAATTGCATTCTGGTTTTTCCAATCTTTGGTGAGAAATAAAATGGCAAATCTGTACTGCTTACTACAGACTCCACTTTAGAGTCAATTCTGGGCATAAACAGGGCATTCCATGTTTATACCCGTTTCCTATGCAATTAGGAGAAACAATCGCCTTCTAAATTATACCGTGTCTTACTGTTCTGAGTCAGCACTGGTTCCAGTGGTTTCTGTGAAGAGTCGGCTTCTAGAATTAGATGCATCATTTATGTAGTTTTTGCTTTCCTGCCTTTGATCAGTTTGGACTCTTTCCTTGTTTGCTCCGTTGTCATGAGTAGATTTGAATTTCATCATGAGAACATGGGACCAGGATGATTTGGCGGGTTCACAGGAGAGGGCTTTGCACAGTTGTGCAGATGTTACCACTGGGGCCTACGTTCCTTATAAAATTAGCCTGAGAAAGCAGCGTACCTGAAGGACCCAGAGCCTTGCCAGCTGAGAGAACTATTTTTTTTTACCTTGCTGCCACGTAAAGTCCGTGGTGTCTGTTCTTCAGTGATGCCTGGGGCAGGATCCCCCACAGACAGTAGAGTTATTAGTACTTGTCATCATCTTTTAGCTCAGTGTTATCTCTATGGGTAAAATGAGAGAGCAGAGGATTACCATTTTGCTGTTTTCATCCCAAAATAGTTTCTATTAAATCTTTTCTTTGGGTCAGCCAGAGTTCTCAGTTAATGAGCACCAGTGTGGTAGCCTAAAGGGGAAGCGTTTTTACCGGAGAGCTGTGCTAGTGTTTGCAGCCATCCTTAAACCTCGTTTTCAATTCCCCTGGTAGTAAAATGACCATCAGGCCACCTTCTCACTCCTTACTGCCTTTGGCTTTGCTTCTTGTGGATAAACAAATAAAAATAGTTCTGGTTCGCCGAACATTTTGAACTTTTAAGGTAAATACCACATGACTCATAAGCAAGGGAATCAGGGTTGGTGTGAGACTTTAGGGAGGGGTGAGGTCTGTGGTGCTGGAGAATGCATATTTAGTGAAATCTCCAGGTGGCTAAGTGTTAGTTCAATTTTTAACATTTGGAGCCTAACAGAACAGTTACAGGACGGGGTCTGGCCCCTCAGGCTACAACAGTAGGGCCTCTCTCAGCTTTAAAGTTCTAGGATTCTGTGAGTTATCTGCCAGAACGTAGTGGCAGCATGGACCAAATGAGAAATAATGAATTGCACATTTAGAATTAGAAAATCAGACTTTCAAATGCAAATACAGGTTTATTGTCTTACTGTTCCACTTGAGACCAAAAGAGCAACAGCTATTTTACCAAAAAATATTTTTTATTTGAAGGATACCCGATTTGATATTTCATCTAAAGTTCTGAAAATGGATCCTTTTGCTATTCAACCATTCTTCAACACTTGAAAGTAAATATCACTATAAATGTAAACACAGTTAAATACGAAATGAATTTCAGTTTATTAGATCATTAACTTTGATTATGAGCTAATAAAGCTTTAAAATAGGAAAAAAAGACAGCGTTACTAGCAGTGGACTCTGGTCCTGTTCATGCCCGTGGCACTGTCACTGCTGTGGGGAGACCGTGGGTGTAGGATCGCATTTAGCCTGGTGAGTGTTCTCCTTCTCTCTCACCACCGATCAGTGTAGGGAGCCTCAGTGGGAAGGCTGAAATCCATAAGCGAATGGGCAAGAATCCTAAGCTTTTCATTGGGAGTGTTTTATAGTTGCTGTTATAAAGCTCTGTGTACAATTGCTGAGAATCAAAATATTGCCAGCCACAATGCCATTTTTCTCCCCCTGGAGAAATCAAAGTTTATATAAAAGCTGAAATTGCTCCTGCTTTCTCATTTTCCCCATTTTTGTAGACAACTACCTTGTCTTCTGACCCCTACTGTTTTCCTTTCCAGTAGGGTCCCTTATGTGAGCCAGTCTGAGCCGATTCCAACCAACCTAATAAGAAACAATTCTGTCCTCCTTGTTGAGCAGCTTAGCAGTGGGCAAGGCCAGGCGTGTCTAGTGTTGCCAGCCTCCCCAGTGAGTGACTGTTACCTGCCGCCAGTGGTCCCCCTTCCCCCTTCCTACCTGAGCAAATCCTGGGCAGTTCATGGTGACTCGTTTGGGTTATCAATTTTCTCCTTCCCTTGACTTCCTGGTCCTAGATTATTCTGCTTAAGGTCATCAGGTTAGGCTGTAACCATTAAATTCCTTTCAGGCAATCTTATTAATTCTGTGATTCTTCCCCCGTCCAGATTCGCCTCGTCACTTCTGGTGGTACCATCTAATCTGCTGGCTGCTGAGTGCCGCCGGGATCATCTGCATTCTTGTAGCACATGAACACTATACTGTCGATGTGATCGTTGCTTACTATGTCACAACACGGCTCTTCTGGTGGTACCACTCAATGGCCAATGAAAAGGTGAGAGCAGTGAAATTGTCCTTGGGTAATTTCTTTTCTTTGAACGCAGTGGACCACTTTTCATATAGCAGGGTTTTAGAGAGATTAATGGGAGTAACTGCTCTTGCCACACAATTGTATGGTTTAGGCGAATTCACTTATACTTATATCCAATTACTGCTTCTTAAAATAAAGAACATGATAGAGGCCAGCCCAGTGGCATAGTGGTTAAGCTCCCACGCTCTGCTTCAGCAGCCTGGGGTTCCCCAGTTCAGATCCTGGGTGCAGACCTACACACCACTCGTCAAGCCACGCTGTGGTGGCATCCCACAGACAAGAACTAGAAGGACTTAGAACTGGAACATACAACTATGTACTGGGGCTGTGGGGAGAAGAAGAAAGAAAGAAGGTCACAAATATGCATGACATTTAAGGATAAAGATGCTTTATAATTAGCAGTGTTGTCCTAATTCAACTATTTATGCGAGAGTTGAAGTAGTGTATACGGGAAATTAAAATTTAGGAACCTTCTCTAGAAGCGTTGTGGTGCAGCTATGTAAGACACTCCCTGCCCTCAAAGAACTTAATTTTGAGGAAAAGATGGCAACTATTTGAAAAAGTCAGGCGAAATGAGTAACTTGTGAGTTCCTGGATCTGGGGCGTGTCTTGGCGGTGCTGTGCTCTCTGCCTTCCCTTCTTATCCTTCCTTATTTGTTTCTGCTGCCTCCTGTTCCTGGATGACCCTTGTTTCCTCACCTATTCATTCTGAAAAGAGCTCGCTCCAATGCCACCTCTTCTGGGAAGCCTTCCCTAACTGCTGCTCTCTTCCTCTCGTCCCGAAATGGAATGATTCCTCCCCTTCTCTGAGTTTTCCTGGCCTTGGTGTACGTCCTTGGTGTAATAGAGTGAGTCTGTGTACCGTGACTTACTTATCTTTGGATAGTCTTGCCATGTTGTCTGATGCATATAATGTTTGGAGAATTTGTGAGGGATTGAAATAGCGTTTTCCCAAAGGATCTAAATCCAACTCTCACGTAGTGCTGTCCACTAATAAATGCCTTTTCTGGGATTTCCTTGTCTTTGTAGCTCTGTTTCCTATTTTGTAGTCTCCTGTTGCCATCTTCCTTCTTAGACTTCCATCTAGACGTCTAATGACGCCACTGAACCAAACTTTTCCTCTTTCCTCTGAAATATGCAACCTTGTCGGCCCTCCTTTCCCTCTTCCATCTTCCTTGGCCATAGATCTGACCACTCACACATCCTGAGCATCGTTCCTTGTGGATAGCTCACATTCGCTCTTGAGTTTCCACTCTTACTAGAGGTGCAGGCAGAAGAAATGGCTGGAGCCACCAAGAGAGAGGAGAAAGGGCATTTGGGACAGTCATTGTCAGAGTTAGGGAAGAGGCACGAAGAGTTTCTGCCTCGTGATCCAGATTCCACTACTTTCTCTGCTACGTTACAACGAATGACGGTTTAATTAAGAAAAAAATTAGGATGCAAATCATGAAAGATATGCCTCATTTTACTTTTTTCCTGCCTTTTACAGAACTTGAAGGTCTCTTCACAGACTAACTTCTTGTCTCGAGCATGGTGGTTCCCCATCTTTTATTTTTTTGAGAAAAACGTACAAGGCTCAATTCCTTGCTGCTTTTCCTGGCCCCTCTCCTGGCCTCCTGGCTGCTTTAAATCTTCGTGCAAAAAGTATTCACGGGTTCAGAAGATCGGTGAAGATAATGAGAAATCTACCTGAAAAGCAAAACAAAGGCACCAGCTCTGATACCAAAAGCGTTTACGCTGTAACCAAAGGTATAGTTTTGTCTTTTTATTTTAGGAGAACTTGACTGGTAAATGAAGAAGTGGACCAAATTTTGTGCAAATGATTAGAAAGATGAACGAAGTATTAGCCTTTGACTGGTTTTTATTAATCCTGAGAAAGACGTATTTTGCTGCAGCTTTTCCTCCGCTGGTGACGAGCCCACGCTGGGAGTTTACTCAGGAGCTTGTTAAAGACGGGCCAGAGGACGCAGTCCTCTCCTCGCTCTTTCCCCACTAAAGCCCTCGACGGAAGTTTTTCGGGATTTTTTTCTTCCAAGGTCAGAAGAATTTGTTAACATTTTAAATAAAATATCTGGATATATACAGCTACTATGTGAATAGAATAACCTACGTTGAGAGTGGTTTTTGGCATCAGGCTCGTTAGTGAGGGGAGATGCTGGGTTGCAAATAAGCCTCAAGAGAACTCTGTTTCTGCCTTCTCGTGGGCGAGGCCGGGCTCAGATCTGGGAAGGTGCGCTGCGGCCGCCCCATGCACTATGTGTCACTTTTACTTTTTTTTTAACTGATAATTTTATTTTAAGAAAATGATCTAAGTAAATATGGAAGTATTTGCCTCACCCCATGGCTTTTACATGTGTAAATATTTCACTTTAAAATCTGACAGATACATAGGAAACTGAGGGCTATTTCTGTTACCGGGGGGCCCTGTGTATGCACCTGTACGCTGTCTGCCCGGTACATTTGCACCTGGTACCCACAGGCAGCCCACTGCTCGAGCACAGGCTGGAAACCCCTCTGTGCCGAGCCGATGGCCCTGCCACCTGGGGACAAGCCCACGTTTCTCTCCCAGATCTGTTTTAGAGCTGCTAATTGGAACTCAAATACAATTGGTCACACTTCACTGAAAACGATTTCTTCCCAGTTACATTGTGCTTTGTGAAAAAACTGAGATGGAGTCCAAAAGTTGAATGCATCCTTGCCTTTTAGCAAGAGACTCAGCCTCTTACAAACTGGTCCTGAGGACATACGCCACAACCGAGCAGTTTTGCTCTGACCCTGAGATTACACCACGGTGCTGCACTATAACCTCCACTTGGGCCGGCGTGTTAGACAGCTACGCTGTGAAGGGGATTAAGGGGGATAATTGTTTCTAAAGTTCTTTGAGGTGATGCAAAAAAAGATGGAGTTTTAGAAATCTGATCAGATTTAATGCCATCAGTTTTAGTGCATTGTTTAATGCTATTGAATCTTTTGGATAATTCTTGGCTTAATTTCTTAAGACTTCTAGTAACCTTAGAAAAAGATTTAAGGTTACAAAATCACCAACCCTAGGTCAGAGGGCAGAGAGGCCAATGGGGTGGAAGGAGGCAGTAACATTTCTATTGAAGGTGAGGATTTCCCTCCACTTAGAATGAAAAACATCCCTAAATCTGTCATCATAAACTGGTCAACCTTGGTTCGGTACACAAAATTGAACTTTTCATTGTTCGAGAGAAGCACAATACAGATCTGTTCAGAAGGGTCATTATCCTTTGGTGCTAAAATTCTGGGTGTGTTTTCCATATGGCTTTCTCTGAGTAACAGAAGCATCACTAAAGGAAAGGTAGTTGAATTCAAAGGCAGGAAGAAAAACTCTCTAATCTGGTTATTTAAAACAAGAATTAAAACCCAAAACATCCTTGGCAGGCTTTGAAATGCAGATTTTTCCAGTATTAATTATTAAACCAATAAGAAACATATCTGTGGCTTACCTGGTGCCTTCAGCCATCACTCTACATCATTTTCCCTTGTTAAACACTGACGTGGGGTAGAACAGGTGCTGTGCTTGAACACACAGAGTTGAAACTCCTGCGGTCTGGGTGCAGGAAGAGCCCGGACCCCAAGGCCTGGGTTTGCCCTCCTGACACTGGGGTATTTCAGAGCCTCTCACTCACATGAAACAGCCTGAGGGACCGGCGAGCCTTATTCAGAGGCCTTCGGATAACCCACTTTTCTTCAAATTAAATAAGGAAAAGTGTTTAAGCTTTAAAACTTGTGGTGTATTGATTGTTGGAGACCCTTTGAAACAGTCAGCTTGCATTTTAGTCAAATAATCCAGTTTAAAAATAATAATAATAATACCATCACCTTTTAAAGAACTTTAAAAACATCTATGACCCCCCCCCACGTGGACATACTGCTCCCATGTTCTTTATGCATATGTGTCATCGCTTTCTAATAGATGCTGTGGAAGCATGTGGTTTGAAAATAAGGGGGGACATATCAAAGTTTCAGGATGGGAAAATAAGAGAAATAGTGAAACTCGTTTACATTTGGGAAAGCAAACTTGAGGTTTACCCCAACATGCCGCCTGGGGACATGAAACATACACATGACCCAGCCTTTGAAACGGTAAATTTTCAGAGCCCCCATTCCTTGCTAATTAAATAAGATACCAGATTTCATGCATTATCCTTGTTTTTGTAAACCAGTGCTCCTGTTTGAAGCTTTTCCCGTAATTTAGTCCTTCTGTGCAATATCTATAACATATAATTCTTATAAATTATGCCATATTTTTTTCTAAATTCTTTCACATGGAAATAAGTTCCTCTCAGATTCGATTTTTTGAGCTCCTCCACTAGCTCTGAAAAGAAAGCATTCATCCCCAGTTCCACCCAAAGAAACTGTGAATTTGTTGTTTAATTGACTGGCATCCCGGGACACAAGTTTTGCTGTGGAAGAAAGGCTGTTTTAAGAGACCCTGGTCTCTAGTCTGGCCACGGACCACGTTACACAAGCGTGTTTGCTGTGTTCCAGTGCCCCCTTGTGGAAATATGTTCTATGACTTGGAGCACAAACTTGCCACTTGAAGTTTTTAAAAGGCATTTGTTTTTCATTAGTTTTGCCAATAATCTGAAAGCATCATGTGAAAGGAATTATTTGAAAGGCATTTTAAACCTTTCCCAAAGGGAAAATGTGCTTAGACCCCAGGGAGGTGCAATTCTCATCTCGTATCCATTCGATCAAAGAAGACCTGCAGACTGTTTACCTCTCACCGCCACAATCAGTGATGTCTCCCTTTATAACCCCTGCACGCTGTGTGCTTGGAAACACCAAGTTGGCTGTCTGTCGTTTTTCTCTTTTTGTGTGCTGGAACTCACGCAGTTTCTTTTTTAATTGGAAATTCCCTTCTTGTTCTTTGAATATTTTGAACGTTTCTTTCTTAATCCCTTTTTTGTGGTTTTTGTTTTGCACTGTAAAACTGATTAAAAATTTAAACCAGTCTTAACACACTCACTTCTGTAGTGTAAGGAAGTGTGAGAAGGAATTTGCTAATAAATGAGTTTACATGTTTAAATCAAGCATATTGTAAGTAATATGCCATATGTTGAAGGCTTTTCTATTTGTATGTATAAAGATTGCTGGTATTTTCTTTAATGTCATTGTGTTGCAATAATTTAACTCCTTTGACTTACTTGCTAAAAATATTTCTTCTATTAAGAAGTGCTCTTGACTTCAATACCTAAAACACTGAAAATCATGTCACAGGTACCCAAAGATAAGTTTTTATACAGATATACACCTTATAAGTTGATTTATTTTATTACTCATTAGTCTAACTATGCTGTGTTCTGAATGAATCATGAATGAGAATAGTTCTTTATTGTGGAATTATTTAAAACTGTCCTTTAAAAGAAAAAGAAGAAATTGTAAACATAAGCTAAGCTAGTTGCCAAGGTGGAATTCATTATTTAATTTACCTCCTATGCAATGATTAATGCTGCAAAATGTATGGTTATGTTACAGTATATTCACAAAAGAAATATTAAAGGTTTGAGAGGAGCCGGTTGCATTCTTTCGGGAATTTACTGTTGCAATGTGCTAAGTGCCTTGTTGTAAAGTAAAATTTTAAGTCTAGAATTCATTATTTTCCTGACATATATTTTTCATTATGATATATACTGTATGCTATTGTAATAGTTTTATTAAATGCTTACATTTTAATCAAATATGTAAATTTCAGAAGTTCTTCCCCCCCCCCCCCCCCCCCCCACCAATCTCTTGATCATTGGTTTCTCATATGAGATTTGAATTCAGGTTCTTTTCTTAAAAGAGGAAATTATCTTTGTTTAGAAATATGTTTTCCCTGCTTGTGCTTTTGTGCTCCTAAAAACATTTTAGGAGGAGTTTAGGAGTGTAACCACAGTTTATACTTCTAAAATGCCACTTGACATTTACATTTTAAGTGCCTAATAGTTAAAACTAATTTCTGTTTCTATTCTAAAGAAGATATGTGTACTTGGTTTCTAATATCTTTGGCTTTGCTTAAAAAAAACAAAAAGCAAGAGCCTATCCTTTGTATTTACCCAATAAACCACAGTGACATCAACACTCTTTTCAAATTTAGTATTACTGTTTCTTTCAATTTAAAAAATGTGTTGTTTCTTTTAAAGATTTTTAAATTTTTTTTGGTTTTAAGTACTTATTAAAACCACAAGAGGGATATTTCCTTCAAGTACTATTTTTAAAATAAGGTGATAACCTTCAATTAATGGACCTGTAAACAAACTGGATTGTGCTATTTTTCCTGCCCTTGGATTTAAGGTGAAAAATAATTCACAGCAATATAAAGCCACTTGTGGGGGGAAAAAATCAGTTACACACTCAATGATTCTGATTCTCCATGTTCACAAGGGGACAAAATCATTAATTCTTCAAGAAAAGCAAAGTCCTTTCTGTCAGTCAGTTCTGAAAGAACTGTCATCCTGATGCCCTCAGCAATGGGGCACTAGGGTGATGTCCTCAACTAGAAGTCGACAGTCATTGCAACAGTAGGTGGCAGTGAGTGTTCGTGGACCCCCTGATGAAGATGACGGCAGGACCCGCAAGACCAATTTAGTGAATGCACTTCAGTGGGGGAGGGGGAGTGAGATAAACTAAGACGGCCCAAAGGGTTTGTCTTTGGATTATCGGGAAATATGATAGAGTATGGATCAGAATAGTCTTTCTGCCACCCCCACCCAGGCCTCGGATGAAATCCCTTCACAGTGACGGTCCCGTCCTCCTGTTTGAAACGTTGGTGTGCTGATTTTGCTGGCCATAGCCTCAGAGACTCCTAATCTGTGCATTGTACGGGGAACCGATGGCGATGCTGCACAAACCTTGACATGTGACATTCCATTTTCTTCTAGTGAAATATATGAGGATATCAGAAGCATGATCCTGAATTCCTAATATAAGTCAGAGTGGTAGTGGACTGTGCACTGCTGTGTCTGTAGAGTGCACATTTAATTCATCTGTGGCGCCTGTGATGAGGATAGCATCTTATAGTTTTTATGCCTGACATCCATTCTTTAATCTTCACAAAGCCCTGTGAGGTGATGAGGAAACAGGTGGTGACCCCATTTTGTGGAGGAGCTGGCTCATAAGTTTTGTGTTCTCTGTTTTGCTGCCTCCTGGCCTGACTACTCTGCTCATCCTCCCCATTTGTTAGAGGTTTTGTTGTTTCGTGTTTGCGGGGGGAATTTATTCGCTCTCCCACTAGTTAGTTTGTTAAGAGGGACAGTTGCAATTTATTACATTTCAGAGGGGAGAAAAGTCAATGCTTCTAGTGCACAATGACCTTGAAAGCAAAGCATCCCCAAGTGTCTGAGCTCATGCATGTGGTGGGCTGAAGCAAACGCAGGGCAAGCCTCCCTGAGGAGCACATTATGGTGCGCTTTAGTCTCACGTGGCGGACACAGTGGACACCACAGTGCATGGGGCTTGCCTCTCAAGGTGGCTCCCAGGGACTGCTCCCAAGGGAACGTCAGGAGATGTGATGACCTGCTGTCAAAGGACAGCAGAGCTCCGAGGAAATGGAACGGGGTCTGGGGAGTCACTGTACTGGGTTGATTCTGAACTCCCCAAAGGACCGGAGCGAAGCCCAGGATTGTTTGGTCCTGCCATGAACTGGGGAGTTCCCTGTGCCAAAATCTGTCCAAACCAACATGTTTGCTTGCTCCTGGCCAAGCTTCTGGATGCACTTTATTTCAGGGCTTGTATCCAAGCGCTTCTCTCTTTTTCTTTCTAAGTTCCCTAAGTAATGTGTTTATTTTGGTAAAAAGAAAAGAAGCCACTCCTTTGAGAAGCTGCCGCGTACCAGGCACTGCTCCTTGCTTTACTCTTATCTAACACACAGCACGGGTGCCAGGGAGCCTCAGATGCTCCTTGCACAGCTGAGGGCACTCAGAGGGGTAAGAGCTATGTTAGGTACGTGGTTTCCGCACTGGAATTATTAACGTCTATCCAGGTCGTGCCCACTCTGACAGTTCACCAGACGTCTGAGCTCCCGAAAGCTGCACCTTAGTTCTCCTCTGAAATCCTCCCTAAAAGATACATACAAACCAACTGCCAAAATGCAAGACACAAACACTGCTTTAAGATTTTTAAAATACAGATCCTGTTTCCATAAGATAAAAGTTCCTTAAGAGGAAGGATTGTCTTAGTATTCATTTCAGTGTCTAATAAGGTTCTTATCACATACAGGATATTCAGCAATATTTGTTCAATGAATTTTTTAAAATGTCGTCTTGTGCATTTGGATTAACAGAATTCACAGAGATTCAAAGAAAAGGAAATTGCCCATCATGCCACCAAATAATTTGTTTTAAAATAATTGAAGCATTTACCAAACCATGAGATGCTTATAACTTGAAAATGTTTCAGCAGCCATCATATCATATGTATTTTGTGATATTTTGGCCAAAAATATGGATTGAAAAATGAAGGCTGAAGTGGGAAATCCAAAGACTCTGGACTCGGCCCCTGGGTGTAATTCCTAAGGCAGTTGCTTCCCAAACATCCAACCTTGGACAAATCTCTCTCAGCTTCCGAGGCCATCATGTCCCCTCTGACATGCGAGTGAAGAAGCCTGCCTCCAGCTTCACGGTGAGTCAGAGACGGGGTGTAGCGAAGCACTTGAGACTGCCTGACTCATGTCAATATATGATAAAGTCGAATCAGAAAATAAATGCACAGGATTTTTAAAATGTTTTTATTGTAAGGCATTTGAGAATTCTTAAATTGTAAGAATTTAAGAATTTTTAAATGAAACATTTTCTACTTAATACAAGATAGAAATATTTGTCATGTTGGACAAGCTTTTGGATTTCATTTGAGAACAACGTCAGGTGTTTAGGCTTATGTTTCCAAAGGCCCCACTCTGCCTACCTTTCCCACATTTTGTACACTAATCAGATACACGAATTGTCTTGCTGTATCTCTCAGAAACATCCAGAAAAGCGAGCAATGCATTGCTAGTGTGGAAATATTTTTTTTCTAATTAAAAAAAGACAGTTGATTAAAAAGGTCAACTGTGGCTCACTTTGGCCCTGCTGCCCTTGATCATGGAATTAGGAGTGGTCATTTTATCCCAATCATAAGTAGCTACAGCTGGTCCATCATGGTGTCATATCTGATATAATGTTGTACCACCAACAAAGTTACTAGATTTCACCAGTAACTAAGTTAGTGAGCTGACTTTTGAATGACTTGCCTACATATTGCAGGGGTCATCAGAATTTGGGCAAGCCTCAAAGGGTCTTGAGATTAATATATAACAAGGAGAGTTAAGTGTAAAAGCAGAAAAAGTTGTTAAAGGCCATTTTGCTATGCCTTTCCTAAGAGAAGTGATGAGAAATCTGCTGCTGGAACTATTAAAATGAAATTGCCCAAACAGGAAAATTCACAAATATATGGAAATTAACCAACGGGTCAAAGAAGAAATCACAAAGGAAATTCAAAAATACCTTGAGACAAATGACAAGGAAGACACAGCATACCAAAACATATGCAATACAGTGAAAGCAGTGCTGAGAGGGAAATTTATAATTATAGGTGCTACACTAAAAAAAAAAGATTTGAAATCAATAACCTCACTGTACATGTTAAGAACCTAGAAAATGAAGAGCAAACTAAACCCAAAACTAGTGGATGGAAGGAAATAAAGGTTAGAGCAGAGATAAATAGAGAACAGAAAAACAACAGAGAAATTAAGCCAACGGTTGGTTCTTTGAAAAGAGCAACAGGTTTGACAAACCTTTAGCTAAATTGACTAAGAAAAAGAAAGAGAAGACTCAAATTACAAAAACAGAATGAAAGTGGTGACAGTATTGCTGATTTTACAGGAATAAAAAAGATTATAAGAGAATACTATGAATAATTGCATGAAAACAAATTGAATAACCTAGATGGAAGGGACCAATTCCTGGAAACATGAAGCCAACTGGTCATGCATCATGAAGAAATGGAAAATTTGAGTAGACCTATAACTAATAAAGAGAATTGAATCAGTAATCAATAACCTCCCAACAAAGAAAAACCCTGGACCACATGGCTACTATGATGAATTCTACCAAATATTTAAAGAAGAATCAACACCAATCTTTCTCAAACTCTTCCAGAAAATTGAAGAGGAGAGAATACTTACTCATTCTATGAGGCCAGAATTACCCTGACACCAAAGCCAAAGACACTACAAGAAAAGGAAACTTCAGACCAATATCCCTTATGAATATGATACAAAAATCCCCAACAAAATATTAGCAAAACTGAATTCAGCAGAGTATTAAAAGGATTATGCACCATGACCAAGTGGGATTTATTCCTGGAATGCAAGGATGGTCCAACATATGAAAATCAATATAATATACTACATTAATAGAATGAAAAAGGGAAAAATGATCATTTCAATTGATGCAGAAAAAGCATTTGACAAAATCCAACACCCTGTTTGATGATTAAAACACTCAACAAACTACAGTAAAAGGAAACTACCTCAACACAATAAAGGCTATATATGGAAAATCCCACAGTTAATATCACACTCAATGCTTTTCCTCTAAGATCAGGAAGAAGACAAGGATGCCCACTTTTGCCACTTCTATTCAACATAGTATTGGAAGTTCTAGCCGGAACAATTAGGCAAGAAAAAGAAAGAAAAGGAATCTAAATTGGAAAAGTAATATTAACTCTGTTCACAAATGGTATGATCTTATCTGTAGAAAATGCTAAAGATTCCACACACATACATAAAACTGTTAGCTCTAATAAATGAATTTAGCAAAGTTGCAGGATACAAAAATCAACACCAAGAATCAGTCACATTTCTATATATTCCTAATGAACAATTTGAAAAGGAAATTAAGAAAACAATCCAATTTACAATAGCATCAAAAAGAATAAAATAGGAATAAATTTAACCAAGGAAGTGAAAGACTTGTATACTAAAAAGTACAAAACATTACTGAAAGAAATTAAGACCTAAATAAACGGGAAGACATCCCATGTTCATGGACTGGAAGAGTTAATATTGTTACGATGACAATATGACCCAAAGTGACCTACTGATTCAATGCAATCCCTATTAAAATCTCAATGGTATTTTTTACAGAAATAGAGAAACCTCCCCCAAAGTTCATATGAAATCCCAAGGGACCAAAACAATAGCTAAATTTTTTGTCAGTATAGGCAGATTTGCCAGAATAGCCAAAAACAATCTTGAAAAGAAATAGTTGGAGATCTCACACTTCCTGATTCTAAAATTTTCTATAAAGGTACAGTAGTCAAAACCACGTACTGAGATAAAGATGGACATATAGAACAGTGGAATAGAATGGAGAGCCCAGAAATAAACCCTCACATATATGGACAGTTGATTTTTTTTTATTTTATTGAGGTCATAATAGTTTATAACATTGTGAAATTTCAGTAGTATATTATTATTTGTCAGTCACCATATAAATGTGCCCCTTCACCCCTTATGCCCACCCCTTAACCTCCTTCCACTCTGGTAACCACTGCTCTGTTCTCTTTGTCTATGTGTTAATCTTTCACATATGAGTGAAATCATATATGTTTGTCTCTCTCAGTCTGGCTTATTTCACTTAACATAATAGCCTCAAGGTCCATCTATGCTGTTCTGAATGGGACGATTTTGTCTTTTTTTATGACTGAGTAGTATTCCATTGTATATATAGGTACCACTTCTTCTTTATCCAGTTATCAGTTGATGAGCACTTGGGTTGCTTCCACGTCTTGGCTATTGTGAATAGTGCTGCAGTGAACACAGGGGTGCATAAATCTCTCTGAATTGTTGATTTCAAGTTCTTTGGATAAATACCCAGTAGTGGGATAGGTGGGTCATATGGTAGTTCTATTTTTAACTTTTTGAGAAATCTCCATACTGTTTTCCATAGTGGCTACATCAGTTGGCATTCCCACCAGCAGTGTATGAGGGTTCCCTTTTCTCCACATCCTCTCCAACGTTTGTTAATTTTTGTCTTGGTGATTATAGCCATTCTAACAGGTTTAAGGTGATATCTTACTGTAGTTTTGATTTGCATTTCCCTGATAATTAGTGATGCTGAACATCTTTTCACGTGCCTATTGGCCATCTGTGTATCTTTGGAGAAATGTCTGTTCATATCCTCTGCCCATTTTTTGATGAGGTTGTTTGGTTTTTGTTGTTGTTGTTAAGTTGTGTGAGTTCTTTATATATTTTGGACATTATCCCCTTGTCAGATATATGATTTGCAAATATTTTCTCCCACTTGGTGGGTTGTCTTTTCATTTTGTTCCTGGTTTCCTTTGTCTTGCAGAAGCTCTTTAGTCTGACAAAGTTCCACTTGTTTATTTTTTTCTTTTGTTTCTCTTGCCTAAATAGACATGGTATTCAAAAAGATCCTTCTAAGGCTTACATCAGAGTGTACTGCCTATATTTTCTTCAAGGAGTTTTATGGTTTCATATATTACCTTTAAGACTTTGATCCATTTTGAGTTAATTTTTGTGTATGGCAAGACATAATGGTCTACTTTCATTCTTTTGCATGTGATTGTACAGTTTTCCCAACACCATTTACTGAAGAGACTTTCCTTTCTCCATTGTATGTTCTTAGCTCGTTGTCAAAGATTAGCTGTCCATAGGTGTGTGGATTTATTTCTGGTCTTTCAAGTCTGTTCCATTGATCTGTGTGTCTGTTTTTGTACCAGCACCATTATGATTTGGTTACTATAGCTTTGTAGTATATTTTGAAGTCAAGGGTTGTGATGCCTCCATCTTTGTTCTTTTTTCTCAGGACCTCTTTAGCTATTTGGGCTCTTTTGTTGCCCCATATGAATTTTAGGATTCTTTGTTCTATCTCTGTGAAGAATGTCATTGGGATTCTGACTGGGATTGCATTGAATCTGTAGATTGCTTTAGGTAGTATGGACATTTTAACTATATTTATTCTTGCAATCCATGTGCATGGAATATCTTTCTATTCTTTTATTTTCTAATTTTTATTGAGTTAATGATAGGTTACAATGTTATGAAATTTCAGCTGTACATTATTGTTTGTCAGTCATGTTGTAAGTGCACCCTTTCACCCTTTGTGCCCACTCCCCACCCCACCTTTTCCCCAGTAGTCTGTTTTCCCCCACTAATCTGTTCTCTTTGTCTGCATTTTTAAATTCCTCATATGAGTGGAGTCATACAGAGATTGTCCTTCTCTATCTGGCTTATTTCACCTAACATAATTCCCTCAGGGTCCATCCATGTTGTTGCAAATGGGACGATTTTGTTCTTCTTTATGGCTGAGTAGTATTCCATTGTGTGTATATACACACCACATCTTCTTTATCCAATCATCAGCTGATGGGCACATAGGTTGCTTCCACATCTTGGCTATTGTAAATAATGCTGCAGTGAACATTGGGGTGCATGGGACTTTTGGAATTGCTGATTTCAATCTCTTTGGATAGATACCCAGTAGTGAGATAGCTGGATCGTACGGTAGTTCTATTTTTAATTTTTTGAGGAATCTCCATACTGTTTTCCATAGTGGCTGCACCAGTTTGCATTCCCACCAACCGTGTATGAGGGTTCCTTTTTCTCCACAACCTCTCCAACATTTTTTACTATTTGTTTTGGTTATTTTTGTCATTCTAATGGGTGTAAGGTGATATCTTAGTGTAGTTTTGATTTGCATTTCCCTGATGATCAGCGATGATGAACATCTTTTCATGTGCCTATTGGCCATCCGTATATCTTCTTTGGAGAAATGTCTGTTCATGTCTCCTGCCCATTTTTTGATTGCGTTGTTTGATTTTTTGTTGTTGAGTTGTGTGAGTTCTTTATATATTATGGATATTAACCCTTTGTTGGATGTATGACTTGCAAATATTTTTTCCCAGTTAGTGGGGGGGGGTTTTTTGTTTCAATCCTGTCCTCCTTTGCCTTGAAGAAGCTCTTTAGTCTGATGAAGTCCCATTTGTTTATTCTTTCTATTGTTTCCCTTGTCTGAGAAGACATGGTGTCTGAAAAGGTCCTTTTAATACTGATGTCAAAGAGTGTACTGCCTACATTTTCTTCTAGAAGCCTTATGGTTTCAGGTCTTACCTTTAGGTCTTTGATTCACTTTGAGTTTATTTTGGTGAATGGTGAAAAAGAATGGTCAATTTTCATTCTTTTACATGTGGCTGTCCAGTTTTCCCAGTGCCATTTGTTGAAAAGACTTTCTTTTTCCCTTGTATGCCCTCAGCTCCTTTGTCAAAAATTAGCTGTCCATAGGTGTGTGGTTTTATTTCTGGGCTTTCAATTCTGTTCCGTTGATCTGTGCACCTGTTTTTGTACCAGTACTATGCTGTTTTGATTACTGTAGCTTTCTAGTATGTTTTGAAGTCAGGGATTGTGATGCCGCCAGCTTTGTTCTTTTTTCTCAGGATTACTGTAGCAATTCAGGGTCTTTTGTTGCCCCATATGAATTTTAGGATTCTTTGTTCTATTTCTGTAAAGAATGTCATTGGGATTCTGATTGGGATTGTGTTGAATCTGTAGATCTGTAGATTGCTTTAGGTAGAATGGACATTTTAACTATGTTTATTCTTCCAATCCAAGTACATGGAATGTCTTTCCATCTCTTTACGTCATCATCCATTTCTTTCAGAAAAGCCTTGCAGTTTTCGTCGTATAGGTCTTTCACCTCCTTAGTTAAATTCACCCCGAGGTATTTTATTCTTTTTGTAGTGATTGTGAATGGTATTGTGTTCTTGAGTTCTTTTTCTGTTAGTTATTAGAGTATAGAAATGCTACTGATTTATGTAACTTGATCTTATACCCTGCAACTTTGCTGTAGTTGATTATTTCTAAAAGTTTTCCAATGGATTCTTTGGGGTTTTCTATATATAGGATCATGTCATCTGCAAACAGCGAGAGTTTCACTTCTTCCCTCCCTATTTGGATTCCTTTTATTCCTTTCTCTTGCCTAATTGCTCTGGCCAGGACCTCCAGTACTATGTTAAATAAGAGTGGTGATAGAGGGCATCTTTGTCTCATTCCTGTTTTCAGGGGGATGGCGCTCGGTTTTTGCCCATGGAGTATGATGTTGGCTGTGGGTTTGTCATATATGGCCTTTATTATGTTGAGGTAATTCCCTTCTATCCCCATTTTTTTCAGAGTTTTTATCATAAATGCTGTTGGATCTTGTCAAATGCTTTCCCTGCATCTATGAGATGATCATGTGGTTTTTATTCCTCAATTTGTTGATGTGGTGTATCACGTTGATCGCTTATTTGAGATTTTTCTAGTTTGTTAAGGTTGGCCTCTATTGCTATGAATTTCCCTCATAGGACTGCTTTTGCTACATCCCATATGGGTTGGCATGGTGTATTTTCATTTTCGTCTGTCTCCAGATATTTTTTGATTTCTCCTTTAATTTCTTCATTGATCCATTGATTATTCAGTAGCATGTTGTTTAGTCTCCACATATTTGTCACTTTCCCAGCTTTTTTCTTATAGTTGATTTCTAGTTTCATAGCATTATGGTCAGAAAAGATGCTTGATGTGATTTCAGTCCTCTTAAATTTATTGAGGTTTGGCTTGTTTCCCAACATTCGGTCTATCCTTGAGAATATTCCCTGCGCACTTGAGAAGAATGTATATTCTGCTGGTTTTGGATGGAATATTCTGTATGTATCTATTAAGTCCATCTGGTCTCGTTTTTCATTTAATTCAACTATTTCCTTGTGACTTTCTGGATGATCTATCCATTGATGTAAGTGGGGTGTTAAGGTCCCCTGCTATTATTGTGTTGTTCCTAATATCTCCTTTTAGGTTTGTTAATAGTTATACTTTGGTGCTCCTGTGTTAGGTGCATATATATTCATAAGTGTTGTGTCTTCTTGGTGGAGTGTCCCTTCTATCATTATTTACTGCCTCTTTTTCTCTCTTTACCTGTTTTATCTTTTTTTTTAAGATTTTTTTAATTTTCCTTTTTCTCCTCAAAGCCCCCTGGTACATAGTTCTGTTTTTTTTAGTTGTGGGTCCTTCTAGTTGTGGCATGTGGGATGCCGCCTCAGCATGGCTTGATGTGCTGTGCCATCTCCGTGCCCAGGATTCGAACTGGTGAAACCCTGGACCACCAAAGCAGGGCGTGCAAACTTAACCACTCAGCCACTAGGCTGGCTTCTACCTGTTTTATTTTGAAGTCTACTTTGTCTGATATAAGTATAGCAACACCTGCTTTCTTTTGTTTGCCATTAGATTGGAGTGTCTTCTTCCATCCCTTCAGTCTGAGCCTATGTTTGTCTTCAGAGCTGAGATGTGTTTCCTGGAGGCAGCATATTGTTGGATCTTGCTTTTTCTTTTTTTTCTTTTTTTGAGGAAGACTGGCCCTGAGCTAACATCCATGCTCATCTTCCTTTGTTTTATGTGGGAGGCCTGCCACAGCATGGCTTGACAAGCGGTGTGTAGGTCCATACTCAGGATCTGAACCAGTGAACCCTGGGCCACTGAAGCAGAATGTGCAAACTTAACCACTGCACGACCAGGCTGGGCCTGGGTCTTGTTTTTTAATCCATCCCGCCACTCTGTGTCTTTTGATTGGAGCATTCAATCCACTTACATCTGGAGTGCTTATTGATATATGACTTAATGCTGCCACTTTATCACTCATTTTCTGGTTGTTCTGTGTTTTCCTTGTTTCTCATCCTGTGTATTTCAGACTGCCAGTTCAGTTTGGCAGTTCTCTATGATGGTTTTCTCAGTTTCCTCTTTATTTACCATATGTGTCTCTGTTCTGATTATTCATTTAGTGGCTACCATGAGGTTTGTATAAAAAATCTCGTAGGTGAGATAGTCCATTTCTGATATCCTCTTATTTCCTTGGTCTAAGCCAATTCCAATTCCTCCTCCCCTTCTAGGTTATTGTTTTCACAACTTATTCCATCTTGTCTTGTGAGTTTGTGGTTAAAATGATGAGATTATAGTTATTCTTGACGTTTTCCTTCCCTTTATCTTCTATGTTATAATTAAGTGTTTGCTAATGTGTTCTGATAGACAGCTGCAATTTTCTGATTTTGCCTATTTATCTCCTTGCTCGAGGCTTTGTAAACCCTTTCTTTTTTATTTTTCAGGTATGAGGGACTTCTTGATCATTTCTTGTAGGGGGTGGGGGGTCTTGTGGTGATGAACTCCCTCAGCTTTTGTTTATCTGGGAACTTTTTTTTCTCCATCTCGTCTGAAGGATATTTTCACTGGACAGAGTATTCTAGGCTGAAAGTTTTTGGCTTTCAGAATTTTGAATATATCATTCCACTCTCTCCTCGCCTGTAAGGTTTCTGCTGAGAAATCCACTGAGAGCCTGATAGGGGTTCCTTTGTAAGTTATTTTCGTCTGCCTTTCTGCCTTTAATATTTTTCTTTGTCATTAACTTTTGCCAGTCTTACTACTATATGCCTTGGAGAAGCTCTTTTTACATTGATGTAATTAGGAGTTCTATTAGCTTCTTTTACTTATATTTCCAGCTTCTTCCCCAGGTTTGGGAAGTTCTCAGTTACTATTTCTTTGAAGAAGCTTTCTGCCCCATTCTCCCACTTCCTCCCTCTTGAATACCCATAATCCTTAGGTTGCATTTCCTAATTGAGTGGGATATTTCTCAGAGAATTTCTTCAATTCTTTTTAGTCTTAGTTCTCTCTCCTTCTCCATCTGAAGCATTTCTATATTTGTGTCCTCCAGATTGCTAATTCTGTCCTCCATAATGTCAGCTCTGTTAATTCTCAGACTGCAGATTTTTCTTTATCTCATCCAATATGTTTTTCATCTCCAACATTTCTGATTGGTTTTTCTTTATAGTTTCAATCAATTGTGAAGAATTCCCTCTGTTCATTAATTTTGTTCCTGATTTCATTGAACTGTTTATCTGAATTTTCTTGTAACTTGACTTTTTTATGATAACTATTTTGAAATTCTTTATCATTTAGATTGTAAATTTCTGTGCCTTCAGTAGTGATTTCTGGGTTTTTGTCCTTTTCTTTCTTGTCTGGAGTATTGATATATTTCCTAATACTATTTTATGGGGTAGATTTGTGCTTTTGCATGGTGGTAGTATCTGGTTGCAGATGCCACCTGCCACCACTGGTCGGGGGGGGGGGGTCAGCAGCTGTGTATTCTGAGCCCATGTGACCCATGGTGTCTGTACTTGTCCTTTGGAATCTGTGCTGACAGGGCCCACGTTCAATTGCCTGCTCGCAGCTGCTGCTTTCCTAAGGTATGCACAGGTGCTCTGGCTGACTGGGCTAGCTGGAATGCCAGGCGGGGGTAGGGGCACTTTCTTTCACGTGCGTAATCCCAGGGACATTCTCACTCTGTGCTATCTGCCCTCCTGGGGTGCTGGCTTGATGAAGACACCCCCACAATAGCTTAGCCTCCTCTGTGTGGGGCTTTCCCATGGGCTGTGAGGGAACTTGGAGAGCAAAGGCATTCCTATGGAGAGCTGCCCCTCCCCACTGCCTCTCAGAGCCACAAACAGTCCCATGCCCTTGGTCACTGCCAGGGAGGGAGAGGAGATCCCCTTACTTCCTGCCTCTTCCTCCTGGGGGGTCCAGTACCTCACCCTAAGGTGAATGGATGCATGGGTCTCTCAGACATCTTTTGTGATGTGTGAATATCCTCTGTTGGTTTGTGAATGGCCTTTTCATTGTAACTTAGGGGGACATTCTGAAGGAAGAGCCCACTCTGCCATGATGGTGACATCACTCTCCTGGTCAATTGATTTTTGACAAAAGTGCCAAGACCACTCAATGGGGCAAGGACAGTGTTTTCAACAAATAGTGCTGGGCAAACTGGATATCCACATGCAAAATAATGAAGTTGGACCTTTATTGTACACCACATACAAAAATTAACTAAAAAATGGATCAAAGACATAAATTTAAGAGCTAAAAATATAGAACTCTTAGAAGAAAACATAGGTGAAAATCTTCATGACCTTGAATTGGGCAATGGTTTCTTAAGCATGACACCAAAATCACAGGCAATAAAGGAAAAAATAGATAAATTGCACTTAATCAAAATAAAAACCTTTGTGCATCAAAGGACACTATCAAAAGAGTGAAAAGACAATCACAAAATGGGAGAAAATATTTGCAATTCATATATGTGGAATTGTATCCAGAATGTATAAAAACTCATACAACTCAACAATAACAAAACAACTCAATTCAAAAATGAGCAAAGAATTTGAATAGACATTTCTCTAAAGAATACATACAACTGGCCAATAAGCATATGAAAAGAGGCTCAGTGATAGTCATTAGAAAAATGTAAATCAAGGCCACAATGAGATACCACTTCACACCCATTAGGATGGCTATTATGACGGGGGAAGAAAAGCAACAGAAAATAGCAATTGTTGGTGAGGATGTAGAGGAATTGGACCCCTCGTCATCACTGGTGGGGATGTAGAATGGCACAGCTGCTGCAGAAAACAGTTTGGTGATTCCTCAAGAAGTTGAACATGCCATTACTATATGATTCAGAAATTCCACCCCTAATAAGATACCCCAAAGAATTGAAAGCAGGGGCTCAAACAAATATTTGTACACCAGTGTTCACAGCAGCTTTATTCACAATAGCCAAAAGTGGAAACAATCCAAATGTCCATCAATGGATGAATGGATAGACATAATTAGTATATACATAGAATGGAATATTACTCAGCTATGAAAAGGAAAGAAATTCTGACACATGCTACAACATGGATGAACCTTAAAAACATTATGCTAAGTGAAATAAGCCAGACACCAAAGGACAAATAATGTATGATTCCATTTATAGAAGGTATCTGGAATTGGTAATTCAGAGAGCCAGAAAGTGGAAGTTACCAGGGGCTGGGGAAGATGGGGGGTTATTGTTTAATGGGTACACAGTTTCTGTTTAGGATGATGAAAAAGTTCTGGAAATAGATAGTAGTGGTAGTTATACAACGTTGTAAATGTATTTAATGCCACCAAATTGTACATTAAAAATGGTTAAATTGGTAAATTTTGTCATGTGAATTTCATCACAATAAATAAAAAACAACCCCGCCATATTTATTCTAGCACTATTGGTAATAGAAACTAAAAATGACCTATATATTTATTAACAGAGGATTGGCTAAGAAATTGTGGCAGATTTACGTGGATTTCTTAGTGGTCTTGGTTTCACCTCTGCCCTTTTACAGAGCAGCCAAAGTGATTCTTTTAAAACACAAACTGGACGATGGTTTCCTTCTCAAAAATGCTTCAATGGCTCACCATCTCACAGAGTCAGAGCCTGTCTCCACCATGCCCTCCTGGCCACCTCTTTGGTTTCATCTCTTCCACCCCTCCCCTGCCTCCTCACCCCAGCCACATGGCTCCTTGTTCCTGGAAAACTCCTGCACAATTCAGCCTCAGGGCCTTTGCACTGTTTCCTCTATCTGCACTGCTCTCACCAGGTGTCTGCAAGCCTTCCATCAGGTGATCAGCTCAGTATTGGAGAGAGGCCTTCCCCAAACACCTGATATAAGACAGCACCCGCTACACACACACACACACACACACACGGATGGCAATCCCTACCAGCCTCCCTGTGTGCCTTGTTTCCTCCATGGTACTTATCGCTAACTGACACATACACCTTTGTTCATCTTCTCTCTGTCTTCTCCCCCCAGAGAATAAGCGCCTTGAAGGGCAACACCTGTTCTGTTCACAGCGTGTCCCCAGTGCTGAAAGCAGTGCACAGCACTCAGTGCTCAGAAAATGTTTATTGAGTGAAAGAGTCCACTCAGTGAAACACCTGACGGCTATCAAAAAAGGATGAAGCAGATCACTACTCTCTCACCCAGCAAGATTCTCAACATTGAGAATTCACACCGCTGAGTGAAAAGAGCAGGTGAGTGAACCAAAAACACAGTATGATGCCACTTACAGGGGAAAATCTATGAAAGTGTGCAAGAAATCTGAGAGGATACAGATCACACTTTTTTTTTTTTTAAGGAAGATTAGCCCTGAGCTAACATCCGCCACCAATCCTTCTCTTTTTGCTGAGGAAGACTGGCCCTGAACTAATATCCATGCCCATCTTCCTCTACTTTATATGTGGGACGCCTGCCACAGCATGGCTTGCCAAGCAGTATGTAGGTCCACACCCAGGATCTGAACCGAGGAACCCTAGGCCACTGAAGCGGAACGTGCGAACTTAACCGCTGCACCACAGGGCCAGCCCCTACAGATCACACTTTTAACAGAGATTATGTCCAAGAAGTGGAAAGGCAAAGCTCACCCATGTGCACATGTGTACTTTTTCATGTAACGATAGTCTGAGTACCAATTCCATTTCTCAGTATTTATCCTACTGAAGTCATCAGAGATGTAAATATCACAGTATTGTTCATAACAGCGAAAAAATTGAAAATCGCCTGTGTGTCGACAACAGGATATTGGTCAGGTAAATTTTGAAATATTCCTAACCAATAGACTAGATTTTTAAAATCCAGAGGTCAGCAAATAATGGCCTGCAGCCTAAGTCCAGCTGTTGTCTTTTCTTTATAAATAAAGTTTTACTGAAATATGGCCATGTCCATTTGTTTACATATTGTCCACGGCTACCTCCCACTCCCATGGCAGAGCTGTACCACTGGGACAGAGACCATATGGCCTACAGGGCCTATGATACTTCCTGGAAATGTGGCTGAATGCCTGGACTAGAATATAGTAGTTAAAAATGATTTATGGGAAAACAACATGGAAAATTTTAATGATATACATTTATTACATATGTGAATATTGTAAATGAAAGTATTTATAAAGATTAAAAATATCATAGACACATAAAAAAGACTGAAAGGATACATACAGGAATATTACAAATGATGTCTGAGTGGAAAAAATAAAAAGGTGGTTATTATTTCCTCCTTTACAGTTTCTTGCAACTTCAAATTTTCTGCAAAAACTATGTGTTACTGTTTTTTAAAATCAGAATAAAGATGGACTTTCAAGTATCTGGTTTACTTTGAGTATGTTCTTGCCTAAAGGGAGGACTAGGTACCCTGTCCACATCCTTCCTAAAACGGATTCTTGCTCGACTTGGAAAAGAGGTTGGTCCCTTGGTCCCCAGCTGCAGCCGCAAGTCAGCGCTGTGGGACAGCTGTCCGGGCGGCCGGCACATACTTGACCTTGTGGATACACTTTATTCTTTCAGATCTTATTGACTACACATGTCATTAATCAGGGCCAAGCGCAAAGCCCCAACAATCTACCTAAGAGGGCGGCTGTCAGGGACCATGGAAGCTCAGATTCCTTGTGTTACAGTTCGCTCCTTTCAGCACAGGAAGAAAACAAGCCACCAATGTCACCTCATAAAAAAAAATTTTTTTAAGGGTGTTTACCGCACAGAAATAAAAACTTTTTTCACTCATTATTATAAGTAAAAGAAAGAAAGGTTAACGACTTGCCGACGCAGCAAGGTCCGGGCAGAGCTTGGGGGCTTGCACCCGCTCCTGCACGGGACGTGGGAGAACCCCGGGGAGAAGGGAGCCCACGGCTCGGCCGCGCCGCAAATCATGGGAAAATCCCACATCGTCCGTCGGGCCAGGCTGCCTCCAGGGAGAGGACGGTTATTCTTTAAGAGGAATGTTACTCTTGAACCACTTTCTCTTCTATTCCTCTTTATTTACATGCTAAACTACCCCTCACTGTCGTAATAACAATACATCACCTAACTGTCACTGCGGACAGCCGCTTCACAATAGGGAGCTGTCTTCTTCACCAGGTCCTTTTCTCCCAAGATACTGGATTTTATTTTCACATTTGTGCTACTGAGATATAATTCACCTAGAGTGAAATGCACAGTTCATTTTTTTGTGGGGCTTTTTTTTTTTTTTTTGGTGTTTTTGTGAGGACGGTTGGCCCTGAGCTAACACCTGTGCCAGTCTTCCTCTATTTTATGTGGGATGCTGCCACAGCGTCACCTGATGAGCTGTGCTAGGTCTGCAGCTGGGATCTGAACCTGGGAACCCCAGGACCCCAAAGCAGAGCGCAGGAAGTTAACCACTATGCCACCCAGCTGGTACCCACAGTTCGATTTTGACAAATGCATCCACCCAGGTAGCCAACACTCTGGTCAACATTTAGAACATTCCTAGGGCTGGCCCCGTGGCCCAGTGGTCAAGTTCACACTCCGCTGCAGGCGGCCCAGTGTTTTGTTGGTTCGAGTCCTGGGCGCAGACATGGCACTGCTCATCAAACCACGCTGAGGCAGCGTCCCACATGCCACAACTAGAAGGACCCACAACGAAGAATATACAACTATGTACCGGGGACCTTTGGGGAGAAAAAGGAAAAAAAAAATTAAAAAAAAAAAAGATTTAGAACATTCCCACCCTTGAAAAATTTCTCATGTTCCTTCCCGGCCAGTCCGGCCCTCTGTTCTGGTTTCTATCACCACAGGTTACTTGTGCCTTTCTAGAAGTTCAGATAAAGGCAGTTATTCCATAGGCACTCCTTTGGCTTCTTCACTCAGCACGTTTTTTGAGAGTCACCATGCTGTGGGGCGTATCATCACTAACCTTTCTTATTGCCGAGCAGTAGTCTATTTTACAAATATACCAGTTTCCTCCCCCCTCGTCCTTGTTGAGGGACACCTGGACTGTTGCCAGTTTGGGCATTAAATGAAACATTTGTTCCAATGCTGGCACCACTACTTTATCCAAATAAAAGGAAGGTCTTGGAAGTCAATTTTGTTACTTTTGAGATTCCTCCTTCCCCTGATATTTAGATTTTTCGGGGCCTCCCTCCCTCCGTCTCCTCTCCAGGAAAATCATAGCACATATGTGCACCTGGAGAGGAAGGACGTGGGTAAGACTGAAGATGGGCAAGTTTATTCCTTCATCACACAAGGTACAGAGGCTGAATACAGAACACAAGTTACTCTCCTGGCCGGTCTCACAATCTAGTTTTGGAGCGGCAGGTCAAGCTGCAGGGATGAGGAAAGGGCAGCGACAGTGCCAACCTTCTGAGTTGAAGGCATTGTTAGGGCCCGACGAGAGCTGTCATCATTACAGCTGGCGCTCACTGAGCCTTACCTCCAGGCCAGGCGCTGTGCTGGTTATTTCCTCCAGCCCTTACACTGACGCAGGCACATTCTTTATCCCGATTTCAGGCAGGGCACGCGGACGCTCAGAGAGCACACAGAGAAGTGCATCGACACTGTATGGAGAAGACAAAGGAGCGTACATGACGCAAGTCAGAGGAACTTAAAGGCGGTGGGGGGATTAGTTTTTAAACAGCTAGTGGAGGTGTGCAACTAAATAGTGTCAGTAGCATTTCTACTTTCTCTTTTCATTAGCATTTTGCAAATTCTTCTTAAGGCATAAGCCTTCTTGGTTCATGCTCACTGACTCTGGATGGTGTCGTGTGTGGCACTTCCCTCCCAGGGAATTACAAACCAGTTGGACAATTGTACTTTTACAAATAGAGTAATTGAACGCCACACTTGATAACAAAATACTAAGTACTTAGATATTTTGGATATACTGTTACCAACAATTCTGGCCAAAATCCATGTGCAGCAAGAAGGATTTGAGTGGGAAAGTGAGTAGTTTAAAATTATCTTTGAGGATTCAATAAAAAATTTTTTTTTCCTCGATGCTCTGTCTTCCTTCCCCTCACTTCTTACCCCAAAGACCTTTTAGTATTCTCTCCCTTATTTTACTGCTACTGATTATTTTATTCACCTACTTAAAATAGGAAGGATGGAGCAGAAAATATTCCTTTTCTGGCAAGAAAGCCCTGAATATAATTTGGGGGAAATTCATCCCTAAGAAGCACTGGGTGAACTATGTGGCTTCATGTTTAGGATAGTTTGTTCATAGTAATAGGAAGAATACAGCTTTGTGTATTAGTTTGCAAGGGCTGCCATAAAAAAGTGCAGTCCTGCAGACTGCGTGGCTTAAACAACAGAAATTTCATAGTTCTGGAGGCTCGAAGTCCGAGATCAAGGTACTGGCAGGGCTGGTTTCTTCTGAGGCCTCTCTCCTTGACCTTCCCTGTGTTTTCACATGGTCTTCTGTCCGTGTCTTAATGTCCTCTTCTTATAAGGACCCCAGTTATACAGAATTAGGATCCACTCATATGACCTCATTTTACCTTAATTACCTCTTTGAAGACACTATCTGCAAATACAGTCACATTCTGAGGTCCTGGGGGTTAGGAGACATGAACATGGGGAGAACATAGTTCAGCCCTTAACACTTCCTACCTGCCTCACAGAGCTGTTAACGACATGAGAGGATATTTAGGAAAAAGCTATGAATGAAATTATATCCTGTACAGGAGGGTGTCTGTTACAGTTGTTATATCAGTCACATCTTTGACTATTTTTAAAACATTTGTGAATTTTAGTTGCTTGTAAGGAAAGATGTTAGTGGCTACTATTTTCGAGAGAAGCCTACGAAGAGAAGTAGATGACATGTTGAAGATCATGTCTGCAAACAAGTAGTTTAAATTTTTAAAATTCTCTAAATTCATAAAAAGGAGAAAAGCAATCTAACAATGGCTAATTATAGAAGATATGAGGTGCGGTATTTTTTGGTTAAGCTTAAGATAACTTATGAAGAGCATGGCAAGAATAGTATCAGAAGAGAGTAGAACTGAAATGTAGCATGTCCTCCTCGCATCACAGTTTAGAGAAAAACTAGACTGGATCACAGAATGAATAAAGAGGGCTCACCCGCTTTGGCCACACTTTCATAAGTACAGCATGGTGTTCAAAGTTTGTGTATGGAGAACAACAAAAAGGATCAGAAATTGGGAAACAGATTTGTTCCTTATGATCAATAAAGCTGATTCATATAAAACTAACCTTTTAGTAGATAAAAACTGATCTAATCTGGAGAATTCTATGTGTCAAGCTAACATAAAAGAGAAACCAGAGGATTTCGCCTGTAGAAGACAGAGGGGAGCACCCAGGAGCCCTTATCATGGAGGAGGAAAGACTCTGTCTTCAAGTGTCACACAACTCATGCTTAATACTGCAGCCTCAACTCTTCAGGGCTGGTCTCACAACAACCTCCTCGCCGGATGAATTTTCTTCTATATTATTATCTAATTAAATCCTGCAGGCAGACTCCGGATAGGTCTCCCCTCCCCCAGCCGCGGGTACACGGGCGCGGGGCTCTGCCTCCCTCCAGGTGGGCTCCACCGGCTGGCTCAGCCCTGCACCGCCGGTCCTGTCCCAGCGTGGGCGGCCCCGACACTGCACACAGTCACATCACACCCTGCACATACATTGCACACACTGCACACCCACACTCACACACACACACTGCACAAGCTCACACTGCACATACATTGCGCACGCTGCACACCCGTTGCTCCCCCCCACACGAACCCCCTTGTGCACAGAAGTAACCGCGTCTTTCTTTACCCGGGCGGGTAGGGACCCTCCCAGTTCAGGGTGCAGGTGTAGGTGCAGGTGCAGGTGTGGGGCTGAGTCACCGGGGGGCCGGTGGACCCACGGTCACGCACTCGGCGGACAACGAGTGACAAGGAAATCGCCCGCCCGTCGCGGCGCCGGACCGTAGGGCCAGCGCTCCTGTTCCGGGCGGTCACGCGGACGGCCCTGGGCGGGCACGGGTCTCCGGCAGACCGTCGGCGGGCGCCGACCTCATTGGCCCGCCCTCGCCGCGCGCCGCGGCCCAGACCGCCCGGGCGGCGCGGATTGGAGCGCGCGGGAGATGCGGCCAATCGGCGCCGGGGCCGTCCTCCCCCAGCGCGGGGCGGCGGCGCTCGGCCCCGCGGGCACCCGACAGGCCCGGCCATGGGCCCCGCGGAGGTGCTGCTGCTCGGCCTGGCCGCGCTGCTCGCCTGGGCCTGGCTGCGGCGGCGGCGGCGCGCGCGGGGCCTGCCGCCGGGGCCCACGCCCTGGCCCGTGCTGGGCAACTTCGGCTTCGCGCTGCTGCCGCCGCGCCTGCGCCGGGGGAGCTGGCTGCACCGCCGCGCGGCCGGCGCGGACGCCGCCGTGGGCCCGCCGCGCCTGCTGGCCGGCCTGGCCCGCGAGTACGGCAGCGTGTTCAGCTTCTCGCTCGGCCCGCACCTGGTGGTGGTCCTCAACGACTTCCGCAGCGTGCGCCAGGCGCTCGTGCAGCAGGCCGCGGTCTTCAGCGACCGCCCGCGCATGCCGCTCGTGTCCCTCGTCACCAAGGAGAAGGGTGAGCCGGGCCTGGGGCCGCGGGGACCCCCGCGCCCGCCCGCATCCCTGCGCCCGAGGGCGGGGCGCCTCGCCTCCGCGCCGCAGGATCCCCGCGAGCAGCGGCGGCGGAGTCGTGTCGCGGTCGCGGTGCACGGTCGGAAGCGGGCCCCCGGGGGTGGAGGGCGGGCAGTGGGGGTCGGCGGGGTCCCGTCCGTCCGGGGGCGTCCTGGCCCGCCCGCACGGCAGCCTCGCTCGCCGCCTCTGTCCCGGGGAGGGCTGGGGCCGAGCTAGAGGGAAGGAGGGATGTTCTGGTCTCCTTCTGAGTTTCGAGCGCAAGAGTGTAGTAGGAGGGCGCTTTCCCGCGAGGTGGGGAGTCCGGGAAACACGGCGGGGGCCGGTCGGCAGACCCCATGCCCGGGCTGCGTGCGGCTCGGGGACTCCGGGCCGGGAGCGGGGTGCCCCTGGGGGAGTCGCCCTTGCCCCTTCCCGAACTCCGCTCCGTTCTCGCCTTTTGCCCTTTCTTTATCAGCCTTCCCCTCGTCTTATCGGCTGGTCCGGGAGGGCTCTGTCTGAGTCACTGCTGCCTCGCGCAGGCGGGTGTGAATTTGAACTTAGTCCTTCCCTCGGGGAGCGTCTCCGGGGGAGCGAGTTGCCCTTGTGAACCCGTCTCATGGCCCTAGGACGTTCCTTCACTGCGCTCATCCAAACGGAGGCGACCTGACTTTGTCACCTTGGGCCTGGAGGTGGGTCCTCACCACCAGCCTGGCGTCTCGGAGGACTGGCACGTCTCACTCGGCACAGTGTTTTAAGGTTCATCCAGGTGGTGGCGTGTGTGGGAAGTGCCTTCGTCGTGTTCGGCCTTTTGTCCTGTGATGGACACTTGGGGGCTTCCGCCTTTTGGCTGTTGTGAAAAATGCTGTTAGGAACATGGTACGTCTGCAAATGTCTGCTCAAGTCGCTGCTTTCAGTTCTTTGGGGTATATACCCAGAAGTGGTGGGTCATGTGGGAATTCTGGCGAATTTTTTGAGTGATGCCATACCATTTTCCACAGCCGCTGCACTATCTTGTGTTCTCACCAGCACTAACAAAGGTTCCGATTTGTCCACACCCTCACCACCACTTGTTATTTTCTGTATTTTCATACCTGCTTAAATGTCACCTCTTTGACAACGTGCTCCCTGACATACTTCTCTACCCTCAGGTAGAGGGGAGCTGCCCTCTAAGATACCGCTGTTTGAGCTCATCCCCTACCAGTCAGTCCACGCGTCTTGTCAGTTCCTGCGGCGGACTGGAGCTCTGCGTCCAGCCATTTCTCTCCATCTCCCTTATCGGCGCCCTCATCCAGGCTACCATCCTTTCTCATCTGATACTTCAGAAGCCTCTTAATTACCCGCTTGCTCCTGCTCCACTCTTATCCACACAGCAGCCAAAGGGATCCCTTTAAAAAATCATGAATCCACGGACTTACACGGTGCTCATCAGGCCATCCTGTGGAGGCATCCCACATACAAAATGGAGAAGATTGGCACAGATGTTAGCTCAGGGACAATCTTCCTCACCAAAAAAAAAAAAAAAATCATGAATCAAACCCTGTCACTCCTCAGCTGAGACCAGTTGCTCCCATCTCGGTGCTTGACCTGCTATGCCCTGAAGAGTCTGGGCCTGCCTGCCTTACTGACTTTATCTCTTTCCACTCTCCCTTTACTTGTGCATTTCAGCTGCTCTAGACATACTTATTCCTGGAGCTTGTGGTTGCCTCAGGCTGCTGGGTTTGTCGTCCTTGGGCCTGGAATAACCTGTTACTTGACTGACTCCTTGTCATCCCTCAGGCCAGTTGACACCTTCCAGTCCTGTTTTGAACTCTTCCCAGTACCACAACTTACTTTGTGTCATTCATATTTCACTCAGTAAGCACTTTGAAAGTGTTTCACCTGTTACCAACCCCACCTACCCCTGGAATGTGAGCTCCGTGAGGGCAAAGATTGTATTCATCTTGTTAACTACTGTATCCCAACTAATGGACACAGAGTAGATAGTCAAGAAATGAAGGAATGCCTGCATACGAATACATTATTAAATATTTATTAGAAGATATTTTTTAACAACGTTGCCACTAAAATCTAGCAGAGAGGTGACTGTTTCATAAACAGTGGTGTGCATAGAGAGGCTGCAGATAGTTGTGTTAACGCGTTGCCGAAAAGTTCCAGGATGGGGGGGCTTATTATATTTGAGTTTCTCAAATACCAAGCTTAGACAAGTTGATGTTCTTTTTAAGCCCATAAGACGACAGTAAGCTGGATGGGCGCTGGAGGTGTTCCACATTAGCGGTGCCCATCATCCTCATGAAGCCGGAATAGGAAACAAACTTACAAAGTCAGTGAAAGCTTCCAAAGGAGAGCTTTAAGTGTGGTCTACTTCTAAAAGGTTTGTGCACATCGCATTTTATTATAAAATATTCCAAATATAAAGTTCAGAGAGCAATATAAACTCATTTATCCAACACTCAGGTTTGCTCCAGGTTCATAAACAATACATAGCTTTATTTGGTATGTTTTTAAAAACTTAGATATGTCATATATTTAAAGTATCTTTCTACTTCTACCTTTTGCTGATTTATCTATTTCCCTGTTGATAGAAATTAGATCATTTCTAATTTTGAGAGACTGATAGAGATTTGGAGCAAGAGTCAAAGCAAATTGCAAAGCCGTAAAAACGGAAGGCAAAGGAAATTTTGAAAGTACAGGATAGATCAGTCAGTATTGACTATCTTGAAGGAGAACAAGATGGAAAATGAAATTAGGAAATGAAGATAGGAAATGAAAGTTCATCTGGGGAATCTGAAAATGAGTGAGGAAAACAACGTAACTGAATCTTGTAGTAAATGCAGTAAAATAGGTATTTAAAATGGTTATATACTCATGTCAACAGGGCCTGATTCCCACTAAGAGGAACATTCTATGACCCTTAAAGTGGAATCATATTCTTCACACTCTTTAAATTTTTTTATCCCTTAAATTGTTGTGAATGTATTTCCATATTATTAAACATTTTCCTGCAAAGTTCTTAGCAGCGGTGCGGTATTCCTCTGTGACGGTCAGTTTAGCCTACCCCTTATTTGGCTTGATGTGGATTTTGTCTCAACTGTCCAGCTTCTGTTCCTCTGACAAGGGCACCCTCTTCTTAGGTCTCCAGCACCTTCCACACCCATTAACTGTGGTTGAAACGGGAGATGCCGTGTCTTCACATGAACTCCCCTCCCTGGCCGCCATGAGAAGTTGAGGGCTAGACTGCTGACCAAAGGTGGATGGATCAGAATATCTCCCCTCTTTGTAATAGTGGTTAGTGTGGGCTGGGCACAGCACTCAAGAACTCATAGCTACAGATCTATCCTCACATGGTTTTGGGGTAAAAATTTATATTTGTGGCCTAGTTTGGAAACCTTAAGCCGCAAAATAAATGGAAGGTGTCCCAAATTGTTATCATTATAGGACAGCTGACTAAAGCATTTGAATCCTTCCCTAACATCTTTCAGGTCAGACCTGAAGAACAGAGGGCTTTTCTGTCTGGTGGTGAAAATGGGAGAATAGATGTTCAAGACAGCTCCTGATTCATGGACCAGCTGGTCCGCAGTAGGAAGGAATGAACTCAGGCAGAAAGAAGTGAGAAACAGGTTCAGCAGGAAAGAGTTCCAGGGCATTTAGTCCTCCTTGAGGTGGGGACACCTGGCTCTTAGTGTTTTTTGTTTACACATCCTAATTGGCCTTTTTGCTAAACTTGCTTGAGGGTTTATTTTTGTTATTTCCAACCGAAAGAGCCCTGGTTTTTGCTTTGGAGCCATGTTTATTTTTCATTGTTCCTGCTTTCCTTGAGACGAATTCTTTGTGTGTACCCATGCATACCCTTGCTTTTCCAGGCTGAGAATGCAGAAGACACCAACAACTGAACTCTTCAAACGCTCCTAAGACCCGAAGCCACTCTGGCTCCTTAACATGGTGCTTACTTGTAAAGTTTGGAAACCCTAGGCCATTAATTCTGTCCATCTCTCTCATCCTTGGCGTTCTCAGACACTGTCTCTTTGGTCACCTCTTCTTGCACTTTATTCCTGTTAGCTCATCATCAAAAACCCTAATGCTCAAATATTAGCCTCTTCTGAGAAGGTTCCCTCCACTTCCTTGCCTTACCTAAACCTGATTTCTTCCTGGAGATAGTTTAGCCCTTCTTGAAACACCCTCTTTGACTTTGCTTAAGCTCTTTATTTTTCTAAGAGGTGCCTTCATACACACCCTTACGTACAAATGACATATCCGCTCAGATGTCCTCTCTTCTGAGAAGTACTGCCTTCCCCAGCTGACATGGTCCTCCTTCCTCTGTCTACAATGCAACTTCAATACACCTCCCAACATGCAACATTCAATACAATGCATCCAACTGTGCAACCTCAGTACAACCCAACACGCAGCCTTCAATACCGTACAGTCCAACAATGCAACCTCAGTACCACCCAACATACAGCATTCAACACCATACAGTCCAACAATGCAACCTCAGTACCACCCAACATACAGCATTCAACACCATACAGTCCAACAATGCAACCTCAGTATAACCCAATGTACAGCATTCAACACCATACAGTCCAACAATGCAACCTCGGTACAACCCAACGTACAGCATTCAACACCATACAGTCCAACAATGCAACCTCAGTACAACCCAACATACAGCATTCAACACCATACAGTCCAACAATGCAACTTCAATATAACCCAGCATGCAACATTCAGTACAGTAGTCCAACAATGCAACTTCAGTATAACCCAACATACTACAGTGTATTAGAATTGTTGGTTTACCCAGTTCCTCACAAGACTGTAAGCATCTTGAGAACAGGGACTTTTAAATGTCTGCACCCTTGGTATCTGGCACATAAGAGACTCTAAATAAATCTTGGGAAAACTAATAGAAGAAGGCCATTTTGCTAGATAAAATATTTCTACAATACAAATGTGTAGTTTAAAAGATGGTGAGATGATACAGACTGAGGACCTAACAAAGGAAAAATAAAGTTCTCTGAGAAATAGAACAGAGCAGAAATGTTATATGTGATAAATAATGAGACAGTAGTTAAAATTAGCATCAAATCTTGAAGTCAGAGTGAGAGACAATATCTTTCCAAGAAAAGAGAGGGAGGCCCGACAACTCTTAGCCTCTGAATGCTGAATACAGAAATGACCTGGCCATGGTTAAAGACAGGAAGAGGGATTAAGCTGTGGCTGCCTAGGAAATAGTTTATAGGGCATTATTAAACAAAGGGAGAGATCTGGTTTCAGGAATGGTTAGATATTTCTGTTCCTTCTTTGGCTTTGACAATCACACACCAAACCAAAGGGGCTTTTAACAGAAGCACAGACTCCATCAATGATGAAAGTATCTACAATTCTGCACCACAACATCTGAGGACAAAAAGTGGGCATAGGATTGGCAAATGACCTCATAGAGTGGAGGATAACCCCCCTGGAAGTGTCTACAGAGGGGGATGCTAGTGGAATGTGAGACAGTTTACCCTGCAGAACCCAGAACCCAGAAAGGCTCTGGAATTGGAGGTACAGAGATCACGGGAGACTGGGGTGAGCCAGTGGGCTGAAAACAGCTGTTCTTTGAAATGCATATAAAATGCAGTTAGACCAGGTCCTTATCATCACCCTCACGCGTGCAGAAAATAGAAGTGGATGCTCTGGAGAACCTTGGGTTTCAGTGACCTCATGACCAGCCGGGGATGCAGAGTGGGGGGCAGAGAGATGGCCTTGCACCACGCAAGACGAAAAGTTGCCTCTAGAGGAAGAGGGGACTCTTGAAGAGCTTCTCTCTGAGTGAAAGTGTGAATTAGACAAAGAACACTCGAAAAACTTGGCCACCAGCAAAAGAAAACAAGGAAATTTGCCTGTCTTGGCCTCGACCCCAGTGGAGAAAATGTTCTCCTCCCACCTCCAACCTCTGTTGCAACTACTCTGCCATTTTAGTGCAAAAGCAGCCATGGACTAAATGTAAATGAGTTACGGCAGCTCGTTGACTGGCTATGTTCTAGTTAAACTTTAGAGACCCTGACAGTTGAATTTCATCTGATTTTCACATACCATGAAGGAGTCTTTAGATTTTTTTCCAACTGTGTAAAAAATAGTCTTAGCTCTCTCCACATAAAAGGAGGTGGCAGGCTAGATTTGGCCCATGGGCTGCAGTTTGCTGACCACCTAGCTAGACTTTAAGCATGTTCAAAATTCAGGGTGAGCATTCACCCCGTTTCAATGCAAAAGGAGGCAAGAAAGGAAAGGAAAGAAAGAGTAGACACAGCAGGACAAATAGAAAGTTCAAAATAACCTGTTAGAAATAGATTAATAATTATATCAAATGTAAATGGACTAAACTTACCAGCTAAAAGACAGATTGCCAGGAGGACTTTTTTAAAAAATCCAAACATATGTTGTTTTAAATGAGACATACACCAAACATAAGGGTACATTAAAGTTCAAAGTAGAAGAAAGGAAAAAGTTATACCAAGAGAATACTTAAAAAAGAAAAGCTGAGGTGTTATTGACAAAATATACTTTATGGTGGACTTCATTGTTAAGAATAAGGAGAGCTTTACACAATGATAGAAGGAGCCTTTTTTTTTTTTAACCAGGAAGATAGAATAATTCTAAACCTGAATGTACCTAACAGTATTATCTTGCATATGTATGTACCCAACAACACAGATACATAGATATAGATATAAATATATAGCTGAGATATTTATCTACATGTAGCAAAAGCTTACAGAACTGCACAAAGAAATTGACAGATGCACCATTATAGCAAAATATTTTAACATAAGTATTTGAATCATTGCGAGATCAGGCAGATAAAAATTTGGTAAGGATATGGAAGATTTGATTCCAACAGTTACCACGCTTTCTCTGTTGGACATATAGAGAACCCTCTACCCAACAATCACTTGGATAAAAATTCTTCTCAACCTATTTGGAAATTTTATTAAAATTGGTCACATGCTAGGCTGAAACGCAAGCCTTATCAATGTCAAAAATCAGTGTAAGAGAAATGAACCTAGGTGGCAAAAAAGAATCATAATAGAAAAAAATTTTAAACTTAAACTAATGAAAATACATGCAAACAGTACTTGTGGTCTACAGATACAGTGGTACCCATGGGCAATTGTAGAGCCTTAAATTATTAGGATAAAAGTCTGAAAATTAATGTAGGATGACCCAGTTTATATGTCCAAAAAAAGAACAAAAGAATAAACTCAAAGGAAAAAAGAGGAACATGACGTTGTAACTTTAGACAAATTCTTCTAGAGCGAAAGAACATACTCAGCTCATTTTTGGAGGCCAGTGTATCCAGACAAGTACATTATGAGAAAGGAAATTTATAGGCCGTTTTCATTTATGAATATGAATTTTTTTTAACTTAACATAGGAAACCACATCAAACAATGTTCTTTAAAAAGCCTAAAAGCATCATAACCAAAGTTGGATTTATTCTTGGATTGCAAGCAAGTCTAATTATCATAGAGAAGTCAATTTTCAAATTAACCTGTCAATTAAATGCAGTTCCAATCTAAATCCCAAAGGCACTCCTTTGTTAATAGAACTTGACAAGCTGATTAAAAGTTTTATAGAAGAGTGAAGAGCCAAGAATAATCAAAAACAATTTTGAAAAAGAACAAGGTGGTGGTGGGGGGACTTCCCTACTAGATATTAAGACCTATTATAAAATCTGTTTTTATCTTGTTATAAAGTAACAGTAGTTAAGACAAAGCGCTTCACACACAGTGATGAACAGACCAACATAGCAGACTAGAACGCCCTTACAGTGACCTGCCTATGTATAGAAAACGTGTGCCAGAGGCGGTGGCGCAGAACACAGAGAAAAGGAGGGGCTGTTCCATAAATGGTGCTCGAACAAGAGGTTACCTAAATGGGGGAAAGAGTTGGATTCCTACTTCCCAGTGGGTAGGGATACTGGGATAGAAGAATACAAAGAATACGGGGATAGATAGAAGAGAAAGCAGCTTCTATTCCTACCTCCCAGTAGTAGGAATACCTAACACAAATATAAATTCCAGGTAGATTATAGAGACTTAAATATGGCAAAGCAAAATTTAAAAATTTTACAATAAAATAGAGAATGTGTTTATGAACTCCTGGTAGAGAAAGATTTCTGAAATAAGACATGCTGTACAAGTCATGAAGAAAAAGATTGACAAATGCAATATCTTTGTATTTAAAACTTATTTTATTAAATAATGGCATTAAAAAAGTGAAAAGACAATTCGCATGATGGGAGACAGTGCCTGCTATGCATCTAGAATATATGAAAAACAGAAAATTGTGCTGTAATTAAGTGCAAATCACAGACCAGGAAACCTGGCCAATAACCGTCTGAGACGTGCTTTAGCCTACTGGTACCCAGCATGTTGGTGCCACTCACGGAAGCAGAACAAGTTAAACGATAATCTTTATGTTACACATAGACTTTAGCTTTGTTCTTAGTATCTTTAAGCTAAATCAGGGTATGGGGCCTTGAACTGGTATCTGACACATGTCTAGTCTCTGGGAAAACAGAAACATCAGTCACAAGAGAGGAAAAACAGAAGATTATCAGGAACTGAGGCCAGACCTTGGAGGCCCACCAGGAGACCAGATTTCTGAAGAAACCATGCTCTAAAATAGTTTCATCCTTGCCTGCACGTACTCCGCCCTATTTAATTGGCCTGAGTCTTTGTTCTGGGAAGGTGGGCTTTGAGAATGTTAGTCCAGCATCTTCTGTCTTTGCTGGTGAAAACGAATAAACCCTTTCTATTCCACTGACTTGCCTCCTGACTTTTTGGCTGGTCTTGCAGCAAGCAGAATGAGCCCGTTGCTTGGTAACAGTCAGAGAAAAGGAGTTAAAATCAGATGAGATACATTTCGGCCCTCTGATGGGAAAAATAAAACGTTGACAAATACCAAGTGATGGCAGCTATTTGGAACAAAGGAGGATGTTCATTTACTTGTGGTGGGTACACTTGCAGTGGACTCTCCACTTTGGAGAGTAATTTGGCAATGTCTGGTCACATTGAAGATGTGCATATTTTATGGTTTATCAATCCACTCTTAGCAGTGTCTTCAAGATTCTGAGGAATGGGAAGGGTACAATAAATACATTTTCTAAAAATCTTTAGAAATTTGTCTCCCATAGCATCCTTTCTCAGGGAGCTACTAGGGGATGCGCTTCAGCAAAGTAAGGGAGTAAAACAAGGAAGAGGAAGACGTAGAATCCAGGAGATGGCTTCTAAGAAGGAGTCTAAGAAAATTCCTAACTGATGACAAACAGAAGTCACAAAACGCCTGAACAGGAGGGCTAGAAAGCAACCACTGCAGATTTGAGCAGACCAGTGGAAGACTCCAGGGAGGAAAATGGAACTGATAAATTGTCTGATACGTCTGACCACACAGAGGTTTATTTTGGGAGTCATTTTATAGAGGTGTTAAGAATTGTGAGAAGACTTAACCACAGAGAAAGGTCTTTGTTTCATCCTCAGCTGTATTCACAGCACCCCAGTGCCTGGCACGTCGTAGGCATTCAGAAATATTTGTTACATGGTTGATCACGTCCTTGAAGGTAGCAGAAGTGAAATTGATTAAAAGTGGGAAAGAAGGAGTACTGGCTGAAACAATATAGCACATCGTGGAAAATAGGAGGATGAAATAGGTGACAGGAAACAAGGAGTATTTGAGAACAATTTGATGCAACATCTGGGAGCAATTCTGGTGGGTTTGATGGTGGAAGATGTATAACTTACAACATAAATGAGAATCATGTAAGATGAGTTGTGAATGACCTTGAGTTCAGATGTTTTTAAAGTAGGACTGCTGCCAACAACAACATTTCAGATTTCCCCCCAGTTATTCAATTCCCAACTTTGGTGGCCAACGTTCTAATCCAGGTGGACTATTGATTTATTCAGCTACTATTTACAAGCTCCTCCTGTGTACCCAGCACTGCCCAGAAGCTGGGGTTTTAGTGGCAAGCACAGTTGGATGTTGTCCCTGCCCCCAGTGCAGTCTTATCCTTTTGTTCAGAATGTTTAGAATATGGATGTATCCAGCCTGAAATATTTTCTCAGCCTGGATTCACTCTTAGGAAAATAAGATTTTGAAATTTACACTAACTCTAGAAATGGAAACTCATTGCTTTTCATTTCACCAGGAATTAGTATCTAAAATAATAAGCTTTATAGCCAATTTTACTAATCAGATTGGATATGATTTTTGTTATTAGAAACATATACTATCTTGATAACTAAATTTGGTAATCCTTCTTGGCTGGTGATCTTTATCTGCACATGAACTTTGCACAGGTGGCTTGAGAAACCCGGCACACGCTTCGCGGTAGGTCCTGCTCAGTCCCGTTAGGGGTTGCCCTCTCTCACCTCCTCCTCTTGGTGCCCTTTTGCAGGGATTGTATTCGCACATTATGGTCCAGTCTGGAGACAGCAGAGGAAGTTCTCTCATTCAACTCTTCGTCATTTTGGCTTGGGAAAGCTTAGCTTGGAGCCCAAGATTATTGAGGAGTTCAAATATGTGAAAGAGGAAATGCAGAAGCATGGAGCAGTCCCCTGCAGCCCTTTCCCCATTGTCAGCAAGGCCGTCTCTAACATCATCTGCTCCTTGTGCTTCGGCCAGCGCTTTGATTACAACGATGCGGAGTTTAAGAAAATGCTGGATCTTATGTCACGAGCGTTGGAAATCTGTTTGAACACCCAGCTCCTCCTGGTCAACATATGCTCCTGGCTTTATTACCTTCCCTTTGGACCATTTAAGGAATTAAGACAAATTGAAAAGGATATAACCACTTTCCTGAAAAAAATCATCAAAGACCATCGAGAGTCTCTGGATGTAGAGAATCCTCGAGACTTCATAGACATGTACCTTCTCCACATGGAGGAGGAGAGGAAAAGTAACAGCGATAGTAGTTTTAATGAAGATTACTTATTTTACATCATTGGGGATCTCTTCTTTGCTGGGACTGATACCACAACTAACTCTCTGCTTTGGTGCCTTCTGTATATGTCACTGAACCCCGAGGTGCAAGGTAATTGATGGATGTTTCCTTTATTCATCGCAAAACCAGGTTATTAAAATCAGGATCAGCAACCTTAGTGGTCCTGTGGCTCCTAACACTAAGCAGTGTCTTCAGGCTGGAAAAAAAAAAGGAAATACTTGCATCTCATAGGGAGTTGTTAAGCTGCTTACAGTGAAACTCCAAATTTCTAGACAGTGGGACTAATGTCATAACTTGCTTGCCCATGTTTTAAATCTCTATAAGTCTGATTCTGTGTAAAATCTAAGACGAAGAAAGAACTTTAGAGAAGAATAACATTTTTGTTTTTTCAAAGATTGGCACCTGGGCTAACAACCATTGCCAATCTTTTTTTTTTTTTCTGCTTTATCTCCCCAAACCCCCTGTACACAGTTATATATCTTAGTTGCATGTCCTTCTAGTTGTGGGATGCAGACGCCACCTCAACGTGGCCTGACGAGCAGTGCCGTGTCTGCGCTCAGGATCCGAACCCTGGGCCGCTGCAGCAGAGTGCGCAAACTTACCCACTCTCGGCCACAGAGCCGGCCCCAAGAATAACATTTTAGAACTGAAGGGAATCATAATGATCATCTGAACCTATTCATCTTGTTTTGAAAATGGAGAACAGAGGCCCAGAGAAGTAATGTGACTTTCACAAGATTACACAGCTATTTCCACTACATCAATACCAATAGGCGGTGAATGTCAGTGGTGGTTCATACTGGGAGAATACAGACGAGGATAGTGCACTAGTGTTCTATTGCTCCTATAACAAATAACCACAAATTTACTGACTTAAAACAACACAGATTTGCTGTCTTACAGTTCTACACACTAGAAGTCTCATGTGGGGTTCACCGGTAGGGCTGCCTTCCTTTCTGGAGGCTCCGGAGGAGAATCCGTTTCCTCACCATTTCCAGCTTCCGTGGCTGGCGGCCCCCTTCCTCCATCCTCAAAGCCAGCAATCTCACATCTCTCTGACTGTCTCCCCGTAGTCACATCTCCCTCTGACTCTAAACTGGGAAAAGTTCTCCAAATTTAGAACCCATGTACTTCGATTGGGCACACCCGGAAAATGCAGGATCGTCTCCCCCATCTCACAGTCTTTAATCACATCTGCAGAGTCCCTTCTGTTGTGTAAGGTAGCATAGTCACAGCCTCTGGGGGATTAGGGTGTGGACATCTTTGAGGGACTATTTTCTGCTTGCTCTCATAGGATTGTGCTTCCTTGTAGTAACTAGTGTTGAGTAACAGATTATCCCAAAATTTAACAACTTAAAGCAGCCTCCGTTTATTATCTCACATAGTTTCTAAGGATCAGGAGTCCAGGAGCAGCCATGCCTGGATGGTCTGGCTTAGGATTTCTCGTGAGGTTGTAGTCAAGATGTTGGCTGGGGCTGTAGTCATCTATAGACTTGCCTGGGATGGAGGATCCACTCCCAAGAGGGCTCATCCACATGAGTGTCAGCTGCAGGCTTACCATTTGGACCTTTCCAAAGGGCTGCTTGACTTGGCAGCTGCCTTACCCCAAAGCAAGTGACCCAAGAGAGATTGAGGGGCCAAGATGGGAGCCACAGTGGCTTATAACCTAAGGTCAGAACTGACATGCCATCACTTCTCCCTGATTCTGTTGGTCACATAAACCAACGTGCTGCACAGTGGGAGGGGACTGAGCAAAGGATGTGAACACTGAGAAGCAGGGACCTTTGGGCACCATATTGGGCTAGTGCACATTGTTACATATAAAAGCTTAGCGAGTCAATGCAGTGTTCATGTGAGAGAATGATTCAGAGTGCCCCTGAATCCGGGGTGCTTTCTCCTTTGCCCTGCATCTGTTCTGCTCTCCTCCCTCTGCATTGCAGGGTGGTACAGGGTCCCTGGCAAGCCCCCTCTACTTGGCATATCTGACCAATGCTTCACTCCACTGAGGCTGAGTCAGGCCTCCTGCCAACGCACCAGTGGTGTGTATGTGGTGGTGGGAAGTGTGCACAGGAGGGCAGTCTCAGCTTTCCTGCCTCATCTCTGGTTGAGTCTTTCATTTTTGTGTATAGAAAAGGTTCACGAAGAAATTGAAAGGGTCGTTGGTCCTGACCGAGCCCCTTCCCTCACGGACAAGGCCCAGATGCCCTACACAGAAGCCACTATCATGGAGGTGCAGAGGCTGACTGTGGTGGTGCCGCTCTCCATTCCTCATATGACCTCGGAGACAACAGGCAAGTCCAGGCTCTTCCTCCTTAGAACGTCCCTGAGGGAAGCACTGCCCTTGATCCAGAGATGCTGAGGGGAGCGTGTGGTGTCTGCCACCTAGCACGAGCTTTCTGAGGGTTTGCATTGTGTCATGGATAATCAACCTGCAGCGGGGGCTTCCGCCCTCAGTCATCCATGCTCCCTGCACTGGCGTTCCAGCATGGCGTGTGTTGTCAACAGCCCCCCAGCCTTCAGAGTGTGCACACCGATGCTGGGCACACACATGCTGCCATTTAAGGTGGCTGCACTGGCAGAAGAAAGTCTCCAGAATTAACAAGGGCCCCTCTCAGTCCTCTCCGTGGAGGTCAGAAGAGCTAGTCTAAACATGGAATTAAGGATTCTAACTGGGAATTATCCTACTTCAGTTTTCACAGTTCTGCAGCTGAGGTGGAACTGCCACGGAAGCAGAATTGCCCATCTGTAAGGCACCTCTTCAAACTCACACCTACAGTGAGCTGTGTCCATCTGGTCACGTGCTTGCCGTACAGCCCCCCCCAGACTCCCTCAACATCCCCCAGAACAGGGAATTTACCTCCTTTTCAGACACCCAGGATGTAATGAATGGGCTTTAATCTAGGTATAGGACAGCTGTGGGAGGAAGTCACAGATAAATCACACTGGATCACTTCACAGTGTCTCGGTGCAAATTAGAAACACTGTGTGTGCGTGTCTTCTGGGTGTTACTTAAAGTGCATATTAACTTGTCAGCTGTAGAGCCAGTATTGCCTTCCCTGTACATCCCTTTACCTTATTCTGCCTTCCTCCTCATGTTGTTGTGTAGACATAAAAGACTGTGAACTCTAAAGTTTTGTACAAGTATTAGGAATTTGTAATTCTTTGGGAAAGTTTATGTGGAATGCCCTGTGATTTCTATTTTAGTGTTTTCTCTTAATTATAATGTTTTCATGGTTTGACTTAATTTATTAACTCAACATCCATCAGAGCCCCTCCTGTGCCCTGTCTCAGGCTGGGTCCTGGGAAGGCATGGAGAGGACACCAGTTGACAAGGTCTTGGCCCTGCCCTCAGATCCCTCAAAGTTTAGTCTCAGCAAATTAAGATGCTAGGTATGTGACTAGATATTTTTTTGATTGTGATGTTCAGGGAGAACTGTTGGTAGAAGCATTTGCATGACATTGTGTTTTTGTTTCAGTGCTCCAGGGGTACACCATTCCTAAAGGCACAGTGGTTCTGCCCAACCTGTGGTCAGTCCACAGAGACCCAGCCATTTGGGAGGAACCTGATGAGTTCCATCCTAATCGATTTCTGGATGATCAAGGACAACTTGTTAAAAAAGAAGCCTTTATTCCTTTTGGGATAGGTCAGTTAAACTTTTACTTTTTTAATGGCATAATAAAAAAAGAAGTAGCACTAAAAGTATCTTTTACTATTTCGTGATATTGTTTTAAAAATGTTTCTTTCTTGGCAAGCAAATATAAGAGAAAATTTAGATACTGCATCTCCGCTATGTTCATTTCAGGTTTGAAAACAAAATGAGGGGTTAGGAGCAGGACTTTGCCTCCTCCCTGGGGTCTGCATTTCATCTCTAGCTTCAGCGACTCACCCCTGAATACTGGCCCCCTCTTGAGGATGGACCAGCCGCCTTTCCATCTAGGTACACTGGCTGAGTGCCATCCATTACACACATTAATGCAGTCAGTCAAGTCAGAAAAGCTGTATTCCAGATGAAAATTTCCTAAGTCTAATGCATCTATTTGTGTAAAAGAATTGCAACATCTTAAAGGTCCAGAAGGAGAGTGATGTCAGCATCATGGTGGAGGGAGTAGCTCCCTTTGTCTCTCCCCTCTGAATTACAACCAAACAGACATCCATTGACCAGCATAGGATTCCCTACACAGCACAAGGATGCCTAAGAGATTCAGGCAGCTATACATCTGACGGTGGGCAGACTGGACCCCTGAAAAGCAGTGGAACTAGGGGGGCAGCCCTCTCCCCGACTTCCAGTGTCAGTTATCCAGAGCATGGATCCTCATGCAGCAGTCCACACACCTGTGAGTGGAGGCAAGGGCAGCCTGGCCCCATGTGTGCCAATACTCCTGGGGAGCCCCTGTCCTGCAACAGTCAGTGGGGCAGCAGCAGTGGTAACAGGCTGACCCATGCAACTGAGAAGAGGGGACAGGAGTACCCAGCCCCCAGTGGTGGCACCTTCAACACCAACTCTACCAGCAGTGGGGGCTACATACAAGTTCCTGGTTCCCCAAATTCCTGCCAGTGACTGACACCCGTGAACCCAGCACTCCTGGCAGCAGTGCATCCAGCACCCCCAGACAGCTGGGGAAACAGCAGCACAGGTGGTGCACAGGACAGCAGCATCTGAGCCTGCGGAGAGCCAGTGAAAGATCACGAGACCAGGTGACCAGAGCCAAAGTAACCAAAGCCATACCCAAATAAGAAAAGGTGATGACTACCACAGATGTGCTGGCAGAGGATCAGTTCCTCAAACACTATAAAGAACAGTAACACAGCAGAACAAAAGGAAAATGACAACTCTCCAGAAAACAAACCTGAAGTCACAGAAGACTACAATCTAACTGACAGAGAATTCAAAACAACTGTCATAAAGAGACTCAATGAGTTACAAGAAAACTCAGAAAGACAGTTTGATGAGTTCAGGAATAAAATTAGTGAACAGAAGGAGTACTTTGCCAAAGAAATTGAAGCTCTGACAAAAACCAGACAAACTCTGGATATGAAGAACATATTTAATGAGACAAAAATAACGTAGAAAGCATTAAAAATAGAGTAGACCTTATGGAGGAGAGAATTAGTGAGCTCAAAAATAGTAACATAGAAATGATTCAGGTGGACGAGGAGTGAAAACTAAGATTTTTTTTTAAAATGAAGGAATTCTTAGAGAACTATCTGACTCAATTAGGAAAAATAACATAAGGATTATAGGCATCCCAGAAGTAGCAGACAGAGAGAGAAAGGAGCAGAGAGCTTATTCAAAGAAATAATAGCTGAGAACTCCCCAAACCTGGGGAAGAAACTGGACATGAAGGTACATGAAGCTAGTAGAACTCCTAATTACCTCAGTGCAAAAAGACCTTCTCCAAAGCATGTAATGTTAAAACTGTCAAAAGTCAATGACAAAGAAAAAATACTAAGGGCAAGAGAGAACCCTCATCAGGCTTTCAGTGGATTTCTCAGCAGAAACCTTACAGGCTATGAGAGAGTGGAATGATATATTCAAAATACTGAAAGACAAAAACTGTCAGCCAAGAATATTCTATCCAGCAAAATTATCCTTCAGATGTGATGGAGAAATAAAACCTTTCTCAGATGAAAAAAAAATTGAGGAAGTTCATTGCCGCCAGACCTTCCCTACAAGAAGTGTTGAACAGAGCTCTCTTACCTGAAACAGAAAGGCAAAGGTCTTCAAAGCCTTGAGCAAGGAGATAAATAGACAAAATCAGAAAATTGCAGCTCTAATCAGAATAGGTTAGCAAACAGTTGTAACATAAAGGATAAATGGAAAGAAAGCATCAAAAATAACTATAAACACTTCAATTTAGTCACAAACTCACAATACAAAAGAATAATTTATGACAACAAAAACATAGAAGGGGAAGAGGAAAAGGATGGAACCTGCATAGGCTAATGGAGAGAAGAGGCTATCAGAATAAGGACTGCTTGATCTATGAGATCTTTTATACAAACCTCATGGTAACCACAAAACAGAAAATCAGAGCATGGTCACAAATCATAAATAAAGAGAAAACTGAGAAAGTCATCACAGAAAACCACCAAACTGAAATGGCAGACAGAAATACAAGGAAAGAAAAAATGGAAACATAGAACACCCAGAAAACAAGACATAAAATGGCAGTATTAAGCCCTCATATATCAATAACCACTCTAAAGCTAAATGGATTAAATTCTCCAATAAAAAAACACAGAAGCCTGGATGGATTAAAAAAAACAAGACCCAACAATATACTGCCTCCAGGAAACACAGCTCTAAAGACAAACAGGCTTAGAGTGAAGGGATGGGAGATGATACTCCAAGCAAATGGCAAACAAAAGAAAGCAAGTATGGCCATACTTATATCAAACAAAGCAGACTTCAGGATTAAAAAGATAAAAAGAGACAAAGATAAGCAGTATATAATGATGAAAGAGACATTCCACCAAGAAGACATAACACTTATTAATATATGTGCACCTAACACAGGAGCACCAAAGTATATAAAGCAACCATTAACAGACCTAAAGGGAGAAATTAACAACAACACAGTAATAGTAGAGAACCTTAACACTCCACTTACATCAATGTCATGCAGTCAGAAATGTCATACATACATGCAGTCAGAAAGTCAACAAGGAACCAGTGACCTTAAATGAAACACTAGGTCAGATGGGCTTAATAGATGTATTCAGAACATTCCGTCCAAAAATAGCAGAATACACATTCTTCTCAAGTGCACATAGAACCATTCTCAAAGATAGACCATATGTTGGGAAACAAGGCAAGCCTCAGTAAATTTAAGAAGATTGAAATGTCAAGCATCTTTTTGGACCACAATACTATGAAACTAGAAATCAACTATAAGAAAAGAGCTGGTAAAGTCACAAATATGTGGAGACTAAACAACATCCTACTGAACAGCTATTGGATCAATGAAGAAATCAAATGAGAAATAAAAAAGTACCTGGAGACAAATGAAAATGAAAACAGAGCATACCAAAACCTATGGGATGCAGCAAAAGTGGTATTAAGAGGGAAATTTATAGCAATATAGGGCTACCTGAAGAAACAAGAAAAATCTCAAAAAAGCATACCCTATACCTATAGGAACTAGCAAAAGAAGACCAGACAAAGCCCAAAGTCAATAGAAGGAAGGAAATAATAAAAGTCAGAGCAGAAATAAAATAAAGGCTAAAGAAAACCAATAGAAAGGATCAATGAACCTAAGAGCTGGTTCTTTGAGAAGATAAACAAAATTGACAAGCCATTAGCCAGACTCACTAAAAAAAAAAAAAAAAGAAGACTCAAATAAAATCAGAATGAAAGAGGAGAAATGACAGTGTGCATCATGGAAATACAAAGGATTATAAGAGAGCACTATGAAAAGCTAGACACCAACAAATTTGGTAACCTAGAAGAAATGGATAAATTCTTAGAATCATGCAACCTCTCAAAACTGAATCAAGAAGAAATAGAGAATCTGAATAGACCAACCACAAGCAAAAAGATTCAAACAGTAATCAAAAACTTCCCAAAAAACAAAAGTCCAGGACCAGACAACCTCTCTGGTGAGTTCTACCAAACATTCAAAGAAGATTTAATTCCTGTCCTTCTCAAATTATTCCAAAAATTGAAGAGGACAGGATGCTTCCTAACTCATTTTATGAGGCCAAAATTACCCTGATACCAAAACCAGACAAGTACAACACAAAAAAGGAAAATTACAGGCCAATATCGCTGACAAACATAGATGCAAAAATCCTCAACAAAATATTCGTGAGTTGAATACAATAATACTCTAAAAGGCACATACACCATGATCACTTGGGATTTATTCCAGAGATGCAGAGATGGTTCAACATCTGCAAATCAATCAATATGATACACCACATTAACAAAATGAGGAATGGAAATCACATGATCATCTCAATAGATGCAGAGAAAGCATTTGACAAGATCCAACATCCATTTGTGACAAAAACTCTCAACAAAATGGATACAGAAGGAAAATACCTCAACACAGTAAAGACCATATATGAGAACCCCCCAGCCAACCTACACTTAATGGTGAAAAACTGAAAGCCATTCCTGTGAGAACAGGAACAAGACAGGGGTGCCCACATGTGCCACTCTTATTCAACATAGTACTGGGAGTTTTAGCCAGAGAAATTAGGCAAGAAAAAGAAATAAAAGGGATCCAAACTGGAAAGGAAGAAGTAAAACTCTCACTCTTTGCAAATGACATGACTCTCTATATAGAAAACCCTGAAGAATCCACCAGAAAACTATTAGAAATAATCAACTACAGCAAAGTTGCTGTACATCTAAAATCAACATACAAAAATCAGTTGCATTTCTACACATTAATAACGAATTAGCAGAAAGAGAAGTCAAGAATACAATCCTATTTACCACCGCAACAAAAAGAATAAAATACCTAGGAATAAATTTAACCAAGGAAGTGAAAGACCTATACACTGAAAACTATAAGACATTATGGAAAGAAATGGAAGAAGATATAAAGAAATGGAAAAATATTCATGCTCATGGATTGGAAGAATAAACATAGTTAAAATGCCCATATTACCTAAAGCAATCTACAGATTGAATGCAATCCTAATCAGAATCCCAATGACATTCTTCACAGAACTAGAACTAAGAATCCTAAAATATATATGCAACAACAAAAGAACCCAAATAGCCAAAGCAATCCTGAGAAAAAAGAACGAAGCTGGAGGTATCACACTCTCTGACTTCAAAATATACTACAAAGCTATAGTAATCAAAACAGCATAGTACTGGCACAAAAACAGACACACAGATCAAGGGAACAGAATAGGAAGCCCAAAAGTAAAACCACAGATCTATGGACAGCTAATCTTTGACAGAAAAGCCAAGAATGTACAATGGAGAAAGGAAAGTCTCTTAAATGTGTTTGGAAAACTGGACAGCCATGTGCAAAAGAATGAAAGTAGACCATTATCTTACACCATACACAAAAATTAACTCAAAATGAATTAAAAACTTGAACGTAAGACCTGAAATCATAAAAGTCCTAGAAGAAAATATAGGCAGTACACTCTTTGACATCAGTCTTAGCAGTACCTTTTCAAATACCATGTCTACTCAGGCAAGGGAAACAAAAGAAAAAATAAACAAATGGGACCACATCAGACTAAAAAGATTCTTCAAGGCAAAGGAAACCATCAACAAAACAAAAAGACAACCCACTAACTGGTAAAAAATATTTGCAGATCGTATATCCAAGAAGGGATTAATTTCCAAAATGTATAAAGAACTCATACAACTCAACAACAAAAAAATGAACAACCTGATCGAAAAATGGGCAGAGGATATGGATATTTTTCCACAGAAGATATACAGATGGCCAACAGCTACATGAGAAGATTTTCAACATCACTAATTATTAGGGAAATGCAAATCAAAACTACAGTGAGATATCACCTCACACCCATCAGAATGGCTATACTTAACAAGACAAGAAACAACAAATGTTGGAGAGGATGTGGAGAAAAGAGAACCCTCATACACTGCTGGTGGAAATGCAAACTGGTACAGCCACTATGGAAAACAGTATGGAGATTCCTCAAAAAATTAAAAATAGAAATACAGTATGATCCAGCTATCCCACTACTGGGTATCTATCAAAGAACATGAAATGAAAAATTCAAAGAGATTTATGCACCCCTATGTTCATTGCAGCATTATTCACAATAGCCAAGAGATGGAAGCAACCCAAGTGCCCATCAACTGATGAATGGATAAAGAAGATGTGGCATATATATATACACACACAATGGAATACTACTCAGGCATAAAAAAAGACAAAATCGTGCCATTTGCAACAACATGGATAGAGCTTGAGGGTTTTATGCTAAGTGAAATAAGTCAGAAAAAGACAATATCCTATGATTTCACTCATGTGGAAGATAAACACGTAGACAAAGAGAACAGAAATTACTGGTTAGCAGAGGAGAAGAAGAGGGGAATAAATGGCCCATATGTACAGTGATGGATGAAAACCAGACTATTGATGGTGAACAAGATGCAGTCTACACGGAAACTGAAATATAATAATGTACACCTGAAATTTACACAATGTGATAAGCCAATATGACCTCAATAAAAAAAAATGAAAGCAACTGGCTTTAAATCCTTAACTTTGAGTAGAAATCCTTCTTTCTCAGCTGCCCAGGTGACTGTTGGGGTGAAGGGCATCTCCTGTCCTGCTGGGCTGTTGGGTGACAGGCTGGGTTCCCTATTCTCACCAGTCCCTCTTTTAGGTTCTGAGATTAGCCATGTAGGATTCTTTCTGTAGAAAAGCAATGCTCCAGAGCTTCTCATCTGACTCACTTTCTCCCTAATCTTGCAAGGAAAGAGAGAAGTAGGTATGGAGAGACATCGAGTCTGTCACTATTTCCTGTTCAGGAGGAGAGTACATTGTTATGAGTAGGAGTTAAATTGTGAACTTGGTATGTAAAAATTCTGATCAGAATATACTGTGGGAGGGCATGTGGTATATGTGGCAATTTTATTTTACAACTCTATCTGTATTTGAAACAATTTAATACATAACAAATTTAATATAAATTTTGTATAAATTTCTCCTTTTGACATAGGAATAGGGATGGTGTCATAATCATCACTTTTGCTCTGATCTCATTTTTAGGGAAGCGGGTGTGCATGGGAGAGCAACTGGCCAAGATGGAATTATTCCTCATGTTTGCGAGCCTAATCCAGAGTTTCAAGTTTGCTTTACCTAAGGATTCTGAGACGCCCCTCCTGACTGGAAGATACGGTCTCACTTTAGCCCCACATCCATTTAATGTAATCATTTCAAAGAGATAAAGAAGATCCGCAAGAAGAGATGGTAAACAGAGTGTAAACTGGTGTCCTTCTAAGCACCTCCTTCCTTGTGCAGTTGACAGTGGACCCGGGTTAGGCTCAGATTAGTGGGGGGGGGGGGGGGGGAGCGTGTGGGAGCTTTCGTCGAGGGGGTTCCTCAGAGATACTTCAGCCGCTTCAGTAGCGTGTGTCTGTGACTCAGGGGGTGAGGACAAAAGCCCTGGACCTGGAGCAGGGCATCTGGAGTTCATGCCCAGTGGCCTCCCTCACTGGGCATTTCTTCTCATCTCAGTGCCTCAGTCATTCCCTGTGTGAAATGAGGGTAACAAGAATTACCTTCTCTCTGTGCCTCAGCACTAATGAAGGTCAAATACCCCATATCCCTTCTGAGTGACGAAACACTGTCAAGCTCTGGAGAACAGATTCAGGAGTAGAAGGAAGACCTCCCTGTTCATACGCGTGACAGTGTGACAGTGGCGTTCAGACTTGAATGTGTGGTCAGAGATGGATGTGGTTTACGTTATAAGGAATCGGAGCTTTTCTTGGCACAGATCCTATGTCACTTTGGGGGGCTCGTTTTGTTATTGTTGTCTTTTTGTTTATTATTTTAGGTTTTGCTTTTTGTAGACATGGGATGAAGTGGAGCCTTGTTTAGGATGCTGAGGAAAGGTTATTTTCTGAATTCACATGTCTACTTCAACTACGTGAACAGTGAGCCTACTGAAGAAGTGGCTTCAGGGCACAATTCCTTCTGCTGGGTTTACTTGCAAAGATGTCGCTCTGGCTTTTGACTTGAGCCCTGCACAGTGAACTCGGGAATTTTGATCCTGGGATCTACCAGGAAAGGATTCCAACCGTACTGAACATTCCTTTCCTATTCTCCCTGCTACCGGCCTAAGGTCTGTCATCCTTGAATACTCCCAAAGACAAGAAGGCATTCTTATTCTTATGAGGAGAACTGAATCCTTTCTAATGAAGAAGGTCCCTCTCAAAGAGCGGTTCTCAAAAAAGGTAATGACTCCTTTCAGGGGGTGTTTGGAAATGTGTGGGTGTATTTTTGGTTATCACAATGATGGCCGTGCTCCTGGCCTTTTGCTGCTGTGAGGCCAGGATGCTGAATGACTGACCAGTCCTATACAATGAAGAATTGTCTTGCCCGGTACACCAGTATTTCCCCCAGAGAGATCATGCTCCAAAAATGACTAGCCCTTCCTTTATGGTCCCAGGGTGCTCCTTATGGAGATGTAATCATGACAGTCACATGAGCAGCTTGACTTTTGAGCCCTTCCTCATGCTGGCACCATACTTAGTGCTTTACTTGTATGATGACCTAATTTTTAGAGAAACTCTATCCAGAGGATGCTGTATTGTAGCTGATGAAGCTGAGGCTTAGAGAAGGGAAGGCACACAGTTGAAAGGTACATTGTGCATTCAAACCTACCCACCTTTGCGACTGGAGAGTTTGTTCTGAACCGCTTCTCTGTCCTGCCACCGCTTGATCCCCGAGGAGTCCACCCTCTGCATTTTCAGTATAGATAAAGGAAATACAGGCTAATCTTCAGGTGCTTCGAGGACTTCTGTTAATTAGGAAAGAAAAATGAATAAACTAAATGCCTAGGAACTGTGAGTGAATGGAGAGGTTGCTGTCTAGATTCTAGATGAGCTGAGCCGTGTGTGGATCACACCGCTCCTTGCACAGGAGAGTTTCTTCCTGATCTGGAATTTCATATGCTTTTCAATTGCACTAATAACTTTGCACTGGCAAGTTTATTACTCGTTAATTTGTACGTGTATTTTCAGCATTACTACCAAAAAGTTTGTAGCTTACTTGAGAAAAAAACTGTTCTGTGAGATTATGTTGAAATCAGATGTTAATTAAACTCTTAAACGTAATGCCTTAAACTGTAGCACCTTAAAAACATCTTTATATAGTAAATCACTGAAAAAAATGCTAATTCTTTCCTCACACATGTTGATATTTTATAATTTTGTAATCATGATTTATTTGAAATGTAAAAATAATAGCACTTTGTTTATAAGTCTGCATAATACCTAATTTTGTCTTCCTCATTAGCATAGTTTTTGATGCTTTTATTAAACTTTTTATTTTAACTGAGATAGTGTCATGTCTGGTTTTTTGTTTTAATTGCTAAACAGAATTCCGTTTTACCAGCTATGAGGTTAGGAAATGGAAGAGGGAACAGGCTTCTGCAAAGAGAGAGATGGCCACAGCATAACAAGCACCGTCTTCAGTCGGGAGGAGAATTCCTTTAAAGTGTCCTCTCAGAGCACAGTTATCCCAGCCCAGGGTTATTTCCCAGGTCAAAGTCCAGAATCATCTGGGGGCAGGATGAGTCCACACGAGCTCATTGCGGCCAAGTATTGAGTGCTTGTGTCCATGACACTTCTCAGCTCTGGAAGAAGAGTTTTTTTAAATACCTGAACCTATGGATTTGACCTGTAGATGAGCCCCTGCTGGCCTTTCCCATGGCCGCTCTTCTTCCTGCAGGTCACAGCTCAGAGGTCAGCTCCTCAGGGTGGCTTTTCTGAGAGCTCCCAGCTCTAGACTGAATGTTAGTGTCCCCCTAGAACCCAGTTGTTGAAACCTGATCCCCAGTGTGATGGTATTTGGAGGTGGGCCCTTTGGGAGGTGATTATGTCATGAGAGTGGAGCCCCATGAATGGGAGTAGAGTCCTTAGGAAAGAGACCCCAGAGAGCCCCTCACCCCTCTTGCCACGTGAGAATGCAGTGTGAGGAAGGCTGTCCATGCACCAGGAAGTAACCGCCGGACACTGAATCTGCCGGCACGTTGATTTCCAACTCCCAGCCTCCAGGACTGTGAGAAATAAATTTGTTATTTAAGATACTCAGTCTGTGGTATTTTTGTTACAGCAGCCAGAATAGACTGAGACCTCCCTAATCCCATCACCCACATGATTTCCTCCAGAGCTGTCCTCACTTTTAACATTAACCTGCTTATTTAAACCCTCAGTTCCTGCCATCTCCTCCACTCTGGGCAGAGGTGCCCCTAGATGTGCAAGTTTTTATTTTATTTTATTTTATTATTTTTTTCCTGAGGAAGATTGTCCCTCAGCTAACATCTGTGCCAATCTTCCTCTATTTTGTATGTGGGACGCCACCACAGCATGGCTTGGTGAGCGGTGTGTAGGTTCACAGCTGGGAACTTAACCATGATGCCACCAGGCCAGCCCACAAGTTTTTAATTTTGATGAAGTCAAATTTGTCTATTTTTTTAGTATAAAACTGTGATAGGCGAGGGCTTATAAATGACAGAATTTTGAGCTAAAACGAAGTGTAGAGATGATGTAATTTATTCTCCTAACTGATGAGGAGGTGGAGGGCTCAGAAGTGAAGTGACCAGCCCAATGGCTCATGGACCTAGAACCAGAACCTGTGTGTTCTGATGCCTTGTCTGATTCGACCATATGGACAAAAAAAATTGGGAGCAAATGCCAAATTTTAAGGATCAACCTAAAACATCAAAGGAAGGATTCCTACTTCCTGTTGTTTCTGCCACCTAAGCTAAATGGTATTGTTTTTAAACGTTCATCTATTTTAAACTATTCACTTATTCACTAAGAAATATGTTCAATGGCTAGTATATACCAAGCTCTGTTAAAAACTTTAAGATGAAGAAGAATTTGGCCTAAATGAAAAGCTATTCTTATAGTTCTTTCCCTGTACATTAAAAAAAGAAAAGAAAAGCCTAAGGAGGATTCTTTAAAAATAAGAAGTGCTACCACCATCAGGTTTTAAGCACTCTATAAACTGTGTTGAAAAGCTTTTTGCTGCTCAATTGTGGAAGAATAAAGATCTTCCTATTAAAAAGTCTTAATGGCAAGAGTTACATTGCAAGTTAAAGATATTTTCTCTGGGGCCTGAGATCAGTTGAATACCACTTAGCTGTATGAGTGGTGTGTTCTTTCTGCTCTGTTAGTGAGAAATGTAATTGTATGGAAAACAATGAGGCCTTGCTCCTTCCAGTAAGTTAGGCAGAAACTCCCAGGGACCAGAGCTCAAGCTGGTGCTGAGAGCTGCTGCCTCAGGTGAGTGGAGCTGGGGTGAAAGGCGAAGACAGTGGGATAATGAGGACTGGACTAGGAGCATGGCGCACTTGAGTCCCAAGTCCTGCCCCTGCCAGCAACTGGCCAGATGACCTCTCTGGGCCTCAGTTTTCTCATCTGTCAAAGGTTTGGAGAGGGGATCTCTGAGGTCTCTGCATGGCTTTCCTACACCATCATTACAGCCTCCCACGTCGAGCATCTTGGCTGTGTCCGTGAACTAATAACCTAATAGCCCCTCATTCCCTCTGCAGCTCCCATATGGAGGGAGTTGGGTTTCTGGGCATCTCTTTCCTCCCTGCTTTTCTGCTCCTCATCTATAGTGATGTATCCAGGAGTAAATACAGTTCGGGGAAGGAGAACTGAACTGGAAAACGGCACCTGGAGTGAAGCCCTGGCTCTGCAACTCCTCGCTCTGTGTAACTTTTGGTAAGCACTTCACTTCTTTGGGCCTCGAGGTCCCTTGCTATCACGGAATAGAATTCAGCTGGATCAGTGGTTCTCAACATGTGACTAATAAGCACATAAAAAGATGTTCAACATCATTAGTAATTAGGGAAATCCAAAATAGAACCATGGAGATACCATTTCACACTAGAGTGACTATGACAAATAAGACAGAAAATAGCAGGTGATGGTGAAGATGTGGAGGATTGGGAACACTTACATTCGACAATGGTTATATAAAATGGTGTAGTCACTCTGGAATCAGTTTGGGGGTTTCTCAAAAAGTTAAACGTTAAACTACCATACCTCCCAGCAATTCCACCCTCAGGCGTCTACCCAAGAGAAATGAACACACACATCCACACAAAGACTTGCCTGTGAATGTTCATAGCAACATTATTTACAATAGTCTGCAACTGGAAACAACTTAAATGTCTATCAACCAGTGACTGAATAGACAACGTGGTAGATCCATACAATGGGATACTATTTGATACCAAAGAGGAGCAAACTACTGAAACGTGGTATGCCACAAATAAATCACAGTTAAAAACATTACGTTGAGAGACTACACATGATATGACCCTGTTTACATGAAGTGTTCGCAAAAGGTAAATATATAGAGACAGAAAGTGGATCAGTGATTGCCCAGGGCTGGGAGTGGGAATAAATGGGCATAGGACTCTTACTGGGGGGATGAAAATGTCTTAAAACTGATTTATAGTGATGCTTGTGTCATTTGGTAAAAATTATTGAATTGCACATTTGAAATGGTGAATTTTATTATATGTAAAATAAATCTCATTCCCAAAAACTAGCCGATAACCTGAAACATGGTAGGAACATAACAAATTGACTTGAAGCTATTTCATTGAAGAGGAGTCTGAAAACAAGAATGCAAGCCATGTTTGTTTCATAATAAATAATCTCTAGGATAACATATCTTTAACATTTAGGCCGAATATTATGTTTGAGATGAAGGATAATTGAAATGATTTTATCTAGGAACCAAGAAGAAATTCTTAAAAACATATTTCAAAATGCAAGAAATAAAGGTAGTGTCTGATATGGAACACACTTCAATACCATAAGCAGTTTTCCCCTTCTTTTCTTTTACTTTTCATTATGGGCATTTTTAAACACATACAGATGTTAAGGACAATTTTGTTTCATCTCTACCTAACCCACTTCCCACCATCCCCACTCTGCACTAATTTATTGTGAAACAAATCACAGACATATCACATGAATACATTCATAAGGTAAAATATATTTTGCAAGGATGGCTCATCTCCAGTTATAGTTGTATTTCAAAGAAACATTGACAAAGGGTACAAATATATTGACAAAATAGTCTAAGAAAATCTTTCAGAATGTCAAATCAAACAGACCAGAAGAATATGGTGAAGCTATTTGTAATTCTCAAATATGTTTATGATTAAATTACTAATGTAACAGCTGGTAAGAATGCTATTAAATGACATGTATCTTATAGTTCCTTTTTATTCAGATTTGCTACTCAGATTTTTCTTCATTTATGTTGTGCTTCATTTAAAAGAAAATTTTCCAAAAGGAATATCCCAATTTGGCGTTTCTAATTCTAAAAGATGACACTAAATGGGGAAATTCCACCAGTGAAACTTCTGTTCCTCTCCCATCACATCTGTTGGGCAGCATTTGTCCTCACTGTATGTTTTCAATCGGAATTTGTTTACCAACGCCTTCCCACCTGATACTTAGGGGCTTGTGGTGAGTTGTCAATTATTATAGTTTTTGAAAGATCTCTTCCAAGGATATTTAAGCCCTTTATATAGTTTCCTGGTACACAAACACAATGTTCATGGAAAAGCCAGGGCCTAAACATAAAAATAAAAACCAACTAACTAAAACCTCAATAAAGCTGCTGTTTTAAAAAAGAGAGAAGGAGACTTGGCAACTAACTGCCATACCTGCCCCTAAACTGGATTCAGTACTGGAAAGAAAAAAAATAAATAAGGGACATTTTTGGGTCAATTAATTAAATTAGAATACAAGTGATCTATTACACAGAAATGCTATATCAATATTAAATTTACTACAGTTGATAACTGTACTGTGGTTACGTGAGAGAATCACCCAGCTCTTAGGAAATACACACTGAAATATTATAATAAAGGACCACGATGTGTGTAACTTACCCTCAAATGATTCAGAAATTATATAGCTCTCTCTATATTATATAATTCTTATCTATTATAGATAGCTAATGTTAGATAGGGATAATAGATAAGATAAAACAAGTGATAAAGCAAACGCAGTAAAATATGAACAATAGGTAAATATGGGTAAGGCATATATGTGTTTCTTTGCGCTATTCTTATTCTTGCAACTTTTCTACAAGTTTGTAATTATTTATAAATTAAAAAATTGAAAAAAAATTAAAAGTAATTGTGGTCATGACTCTCACAAAAAGGTCCACCCTGATCTGGCCTCTGCCTCCTTTCTCAATTCCATCTTCATTCCCCTAGAAGAACCCTGTCTGGTTATTCTACATTAATTGTATTTCCAGACCACTCTCCATCCTCGGTTCCTTCTCAGTCCACATACACATTTTTCTCTCTGTCTGGCATGTCCTTATAACTCTTTCTCTGCTTGAAACCTTCTAATCATCCTCCTGACTCGGCTGTAACAGCTCCCTCATGAGGAAGTAGTTTTGGACATGGGTTGAGAGCAACCACTCTACCCTCAGGAAGACCTGGGTTTCAGACCAGGCTCCCTACTTCCCCCATCAGATCTCAGGTGAGTGACCCTCCTCAGTTGTCCACACGCAAAGTGAAGATAAAAATAGTGACATACCCCGTAAGACTGATGGGAGTGGATGAGATAATACACGTGAAATGCTTAGCACAGAGTCTGGCAAATTCAGCATTCATTAAATGTTAGTTTTACCCTTGTGACTGCGCCCACCCCACCGCCCCCCCCGCCCCGCCACTGCCCAACCCCAGACCCCACAGCCCCTGCATTCCCCTCTGGAAAGCGCTTACAACACTGCTGTCATGATGTATTTCCATGTTTATTCCTTCTAAATTACGAGCCTTTGAAGGCAAAGATCATGTTCTAGTCACCTCTGATTTTTCCAGCCCCTAGGATCATGTTTCTTGCTCACATAAAACAATGAAGAACTTACCTGTAATCGAAAATCAAGGATTTTACTTTTAAAAATGAAACAAAGAGTCACTATCAGTCTCATTCTTCTAAATATTGGGCTCTGAAGATGTCTGCGAATTATAGTCAAATACTATATCATCAAAGTATAGTCAAAAAATTATAGACTTTAATGCATTTATAAATAAACTGGCAACAGGGATCTTTATGAAAGATAATTCAGAAGTTAGGAAAAGCAACTTTGGTTCTTCGTGGCTAGAATGTAAGCTATCCGTCCAACCATTTCTTCCGAGAGACAAGGACTCTGGAGCGCAGGGAGGGGCAGTGTCTGCAGACGTCATACTGCACACAGGGGACAGAGGCAGGCCTCCTAATGCAGCCCAGTGCTCCTTTCATTACATCATAGCTTCACATAACACAGACGGCCTCAGATTTGAGAATCGCTAAGAAACACGGCCATGGTTATACTTTCTTTCCTGAGGAAAACAAATCACAGATCTGAAAGTGTACCATACTCAGGCACTGTTACATTTGAAAAAATTTACGGCAACGACACTCTGGGGGGGATCAGAATTGCCCACTCCAAAATGTGTCTCTTTGGCTTGATTATTGTTTTTTTTTTTTAAGGACGATTAGCCCTGAGCTAACATCCGCTGCCAATCCTCCTCTTTTGGCTGAGGAAGATTGTCCCTGAGCTACTGGCTGTGCCCATCTTCATCTATTTTATATGTGGGATGCCTACCACAGCATGGCTTGATAAATAGTGCATTGATTCCATGCCCGGGGATCTGAGCCGGCAAACCCCAGGCCGCTGAAGTGGAGTGCATGATCTTAAGTGCTTCACCACCAGCCAGCCCCCGGCTTCATTATTTTTAAGGACAAAAGACTCTGAAAGAAACTTTAACCTTCCCCCTAACTGCCTGTAAGAATTCAAGACAAAAGGCCTGTCCTGGATCACCACAGATAACTCCAGAGTGTGACAGACTGGGAGGATCCTTGCTAAGCCCATTTTTAGCAAAGTTCTCTCTCTGGTCACATTGTCTATAGGCAGTCAAACAAACACCCGTTTATTAAACATTTGCTTTCCCATCTCCAGTAAATTGCCTTCCTCCCCTCGGAAGTCCCAAACTACTACCCCCAACATCCTCCTTTGTCTTTAGCTGAAGATGGTACTTAAGGTGGTTGCTTTGGCCATTTTGGCAAGTTACTCAGTTTTCCTGGGTTTCTCCCATGTTATTAAACTTTGTTTCATTTTCTCCTGTTATTCTGCCTCATGTCAATTTAATTCTTAGACCAGCCAGGAGGACCTAGAGGGTGGAGGAAGACAATTCCTCCTCTACAACTCTTATTAGACTGTTTGGCCTTGCATTAGACACAACTTGCAAACGAGAACAAAGAGTTAAAATCCACCTGAGGAATTACCAGGGAGTCCTCCTCATCTACCATCCTAGCTTCACCTCTAACCACACCCAATTCCTCCCCTTTTTCCGTAGCAATAGTTTCTTTTCTTTCTACCTTTGCATGTGCTGCTGCTGCTCCTAGAATTCACTTTTCCTCAAAAATTGACTCATGCTTCAACTTCTAGGTTTCTCTCTGTGATCTTCCTTTTCCATTTCTAGTCCCATGGGCGTTTGCATTCCCTACGTTCTGGCACCCCACGAACTTTCATTATTTGGATGTAACACTGTCTCCTCAGCCAGGAGGATCCTCTTTGTATTGTCCCAAGCCTAACGAGTGCTCAGCAACAGCGCTTCTCCCATGTTCTTACGGAATTAGCTATAAAAATGAGAGAAACACAAAGGAATGGTGGACACAGGATTCACTACCATGGTTACTTCTAATGGGGGAGGCTGACTCCTGTTTGCAGGGTGAGTTTGTGGATCTTTATCACATATTTAAAAACTAAGCAATAATTCTGTATCACTAAGGTACAATAACGAAGGATTATTCACAGAAGATTGGCCTGGTTGGTATCAAGTCTTGCACTCCTTGGACAGACATCCCTTTCCCATGATTCTATTATCAGTTCCACCACAAAGATCGCTCCTCGACCTTGAGAGATCACACGTCCACCGCACGGAGCTGCACGGGTGACCCAAGGTCACTCCCTCTCCCTGCCCTGGGCCTTATCCATGCATCGAGACTCCTGGTCTCCGCACATTTGTTTTGGGCGTGGGCAGTTTGTTTCCTTCCGTTTCAGTGGAATCAATACGCGCCGGATTAAGAGCACCCCTGGAGTTGGGTATTCGGTGACGTGAACGCAGGGCGCTCATTTGGGGTCTGATGCCCGCAGCCAAGAGCCCGTATGTACTCGGCGCCGAGAAGTGCACCAGTCTCACGGCGAGAAGGTAGCAGGCAAGACCCCGTCTCCATCGGGTACCGTCGGGGGCTTCTACGAGGAGGGGCTACCCCGCGCGGACACTCTCCCGCGACCAGCCAGCCGGCCAGGCGGCGGAAGAGAGTGCCCGGCGGACCACGTGAGCCCGGCGCCCGGCCCAGACGTTAGAGCGCGAGCCCCGCCGCCGCCAAGGACGTCACGGCGACGCCCAGGGCGCGGGGGCGGGGTTTGTCTGGGCCAATGGGCGGAGCGCGCCGCGAGTCCCCGCCCCGCCGCCGATGACGTCACGGCCACGCCCGGGGCGCGGGGGCGGGGTTCGTCTGGGCCAGTGGGAGGAGCGCGCCGTGAGTCCCCGCCCGCCGCCGAGCACGTCACGGCCACGCCCTGGGCGCGGGGCGACGGGCGCCTGGGCCTCCGCCCCCGAGGTCTGAACTGCTGTTGCTGCGCCCGGCGACCCTCTCCGCCCGGCTCGTCGCAGCCCCCGCCTCCGCACCATGGCTTTCGTCACCAGGCAGTTCGTGCGCGCCATGTCCTCCTCGTCCGCCGCGTCGGCCGCAGCCAAGAAGATCATGGTCAAGCACGTGACGGTCATCGGCGGCGGGCTGATGGGCGCGGGCATCGCGCAGGTGAGCGCCCCCGCAGCGCCCGCTCCGTGCCGCGCGCCTGGGATGGGAGCGCGAGGGCCATCGGCTGGCCCGCCCTGGAGGTCCGGAGTGCGGGCCCGAGTCTCCGCCCCCAGGGCCCGGGTCCCGGGCCGAGCCTGTTTCCTGGTCCCTGGGTTCCACCCGCTCCCGGGCCCGACGGCGGTCCAGGCGCGGTCGGGCATGCACTTTGGCCCGAGCGGTGCGGAGAAGAGAGTGTGCATGTGCACGGGTGGAGTGGCCGCTCGCCGTCAGCCCCGCTGGCTTCCAGGACCTTTCGATCAGTTGTTGCAATTCTGCAGTCGTTGTCAGAGCGGCTTTCTACCCTCCCTGACGCGTCTCCTTTCTTCCCGCCGGGGGTTTCCTTTGCTTGCTGGGTTACAAAGTCATCACCTCTGTAGCACAGCGTGAAGTTTCCTAATCAGGGCTTGGCAGGTCCTGGGATCCTGGCAGCTGCAGTGCTTGGGCGACCTTTGACTTCGTGCCCTCTCTGCGGGAGCTGCGCGGCTTGGGCGCTGGGGAGGGTGGCGGGGGAGATAAAGGGGTGAGGGCCGGGAGGAGTCTCCGCTCTGCGGGACTCTGCCCAGGTCCAGCTGAGCTGTGGTTCAGGGTCGTTGCGCAATTGGTTACCCGAACGCTGGGATACTTGCCTGTCACTGACTTCCTTTTAGTGGTTACATTCCAGCTGCTGTTGGAGAACCTATAGATTTTCCTATCTTAGCTGATTGTATTTTTAGCAATTCAGCCCTTTTGCAACTTGTATGGTTGGGGGCGGCACTTACCTAACTTTTTTTAGCGGAGGGCTCAGGTGCAGTGGCTCCAGTCGTGGAAGAGTTTAGTTTTTTCAGTGTCTGTCTCCTACCAACTTCACACTTCCATGCTTGCTTTTTAGAAAATCTTTTATTACGCTTCTTGGTTTTCCCCTCCCTGCAACTTTTTTGCAACACATTAATTTGATCGCATTTTCTCCTAACGTGTATTTCATAACCATTTTATCGGTCTGCATCTTACAGTCTCCATTTCTTTCTTCTGAGATCATGATTTTGGACATACATTCCTCTTTTTATGGTGTGGTTGCCCTGGCTGCTAGGTTGTGGTGTCCCCATGATCTGTGTGACACATGAAGAGGAGTGGGTCTCTTTAAAGTTCCATATATTATAGTATGTGATCCTAGGAGGAAGTTTGGGTTGAGTGCACTTGTGCCCCTGCTCCAACAGAATTTCCCAAGGCTGTGAGAGTGAGATTTGTTGTGTGCAGGTATCAAATAATGTATTTGTTTAAAAACAATTAGACAACATCTTACTGACAAGGTATTAGGGCTTTTAGCCTCAAGTGACAACATAGGAAATGGACGCAGAAACGATTGTGGACCGTGTCTTGAAGGCGTCCATGGAAGAGGGTTAGAAACTAAGTAGAAACTAGGTAGAACGCATCACCTCAACTTTTGTACAAAGTCAGATAGCTCAGAACCTGGAATGCTGCGTCCATTACTGGATACCATAAAAAAAGGGTGTTAGGTTGCATGAAAAAGCACAGAGGTAGCACCTAAAATGATGGGTATGGTATTGGAGCTTTCATCTGAGGCGACGGGAGGAGAAATAATTGACATTGATAGGAACACAGACTTGTAGATCAAATCCTTAAGTAGTCGGACAAGGGAGTCCCTTTTCAAACTTAGGGGGGAAAAAGAGAGTTATTTACCCCATAGGTTGGAAACATAATGGAGCTGTCGTTCTAAAAGTTGTTGAAGACCAGAAGTCTAAAAGTGGCCGGTCGTAAGGAACAGTAGTTCCATCGTACATAACAGGATTTAAAAGAGCCTCAGCCACTTTAGGTGACAGCTCTAATCCTGTGGAGGGGACTCATGCTTTCCTGTGCAACGTCTGTGCTGCTGTCAGCCAGCTGGTTGATTTCAGGGGTGTTTCCAGTGGGTCAGCTCATCTGTTCTGCTCTCTCCCCTTCAGCCTGTCGTTCTAGGAGTATTGCCTCATTCTTTGTGCTCCTTGACCTACAGCGTTTGCACAGGGTGAATCTGTTTTGCTTATTGAGTGCCACCAACTAGTTAGTTAATGTGTTTTCGTGTAGATTGGCTCCAGTGCAGTGTGGGGCAACGGGACGACCTGTATGCTGGCTCTCCCTCACGCTGGCTGTGTTGACATGGGAAAGCCTCGGTTTACTCATCTGTAGAGTAGGACTGATAACTAGTGCTAGCCTCGCAGGAGATGGAGAGGATGAACGAACTAGTGCGTGTCAGGTGCTCAGCATGGTGTCTGGCTCCTGATAAGAGTTCACACAATGTTAGCTGCCTCTGTGATTGTTATCTTCTGGCAGTTCTCTTTGTCCTTCTGCTCTCTTATCTACTCCATCTCTGATCGTTGCTGCTGAGGTAGGTGTCATAGTTAGATGGAAAATAATGGTCATGATTCTGTTGCATCTTGCTTAATCTTGGAGGTACGTGCCAGTTGATACTGCAGCTTGGGACCTCTGAAAAGAGGGAAGGCGCTTTTTATCTTCCCCGCAGTGTAAATCCTCAGAAAAGCCTTAAAAGCATAAGCACAGGCTGGCATCTAAGTTATGCATTTATCTTCACTCTCCTGAACTGTCTCTAACTATAGTCATGCGTCGTTAACAACCTGGGACATGCTCTGAGAAATGTGTTGTTAGGCGGTTTCCTTCTTGTGCAAACATCATGGAGTACACTTACACACACCTAGATGGTATGGCCTGCTACACACCTAGGTTATATGGTACCAATCTTATGGGACCACCGTCATATATGCGGTCCGTCCTTGACCGGATCATCATTATGTGGCACGTGACTGTAGGTTTTTTTTTAAGACTGGCCCTGAGCTAACATCTGTTTCCAGTCTTCCTGGTTTTTTTTCTTCTCCCCAAAGCCCCCCAGTACATAGTTGTATATTCTAGCTGTAGGACCTTCTGGTTCTGCTATGTGGGACGCCACCTCAGCGTGGCCTGATGAGCGGTGTTAGGTCCACACCCAGGATCCAAACCAGCAAAACCCTGGGCCACTGAAGCGGAGTGCTTGAACTTAACCACTCGGCCATGGGGCCCCTGCAGTTTTAATTTTAATTAAGGTATAGTTCTGTTTACAATTTTAATTTTTTAAAAATTTATCATTTTGCCATATGTTCCAGTTCATGCTGAGTAGGATGAAAAAAATTTGAATAGGTTTTGTGGGAGCCTGACACTTATCTCAAGCAATTAAGCAATTTAAGATGAGTGAGGTCCGTGCTTGGTTACGTTTGATCAGAGCACGGGCCATTTGTACGTTTGTGTTCTCTGGGAGGGTCTACTTGGCCTGTCATTTCTTTTGTTTGTTTTACATTAAAAAAAAAAAATCCCTCAGCCTGCAGGTTAATATTTAAGTCAGGTTAACGCATTTTGTGTGTTTGCCCATTTTGTGGGCATCATTATGTGCCTCTGCCTTGGTTCTGATTGCCACTTTATCTTTAGCCTGGTACTTAGGTGGCAAGAAAGTGTACAGAATTAAAAGACCCGCGAGGGAGCACAGGCTGCTTTTTGCTTCATGAGAAGAAACCTGCTGACGGTGCGCTTCTCCAGTTTATAGAACGCGTCCTCTCTGAGCTCTGCTCGGCCCTTGCCTTTTCCACCCAAGGGGCCCAGGGAGCTTGGAGCTTTCCCCAGGTGTCTGGTGAGGAGCCTGTGGGCTCCCTGGGAATGGCACTTCAGGGCCCCGATTTCTCTGCGCTCTCTGTGCAGCCTTCCTTAGTGCGCCACCTACACCTTCGAGGGTGTGAGAGACTTTGCGTCCTGAAGGGGTTTGGGGCCCGGTCCTTCTCACCCAAAGCTTGTGTGTGTCTCCCTCTTAAAAAGCCAAAAGTACACCTTTCTTCTGGAAAGAACTCCTTGGAAGTTGGGGGCGGGGGGGCATCTTAAGCTGCAGGTGGACGTTTCCCCAGCGTTGGTGTTGCTCTGCCGTGCTTGAGGAGGACTCCCGTGGACCCGAAGCTGCTTTTCTCCCCAGCCGCTGAATTTGCTCACCCATCTCTTCTCTGGCCCCCGACTCTGGAGTTTCTGGTGCCGAAGAGAAGTGTGGTCTGCATCGCTTTGTGTTGTTCTTGGTTTGCCTCTTTTCTGTTGCTGCAGTGAGCGCGTCTCTGTTGAAGTTTGCTTGGAGACTGCGGTGGCCTGGGACAAGTTTCAGGGTCACAGGAGATGGCGCAGTCACTGGCTGTGAGCTCTCCTTTTCCTGTCCTTCTGGGAGGGAGCGTTTCTGTTCCCAGGTGTTCTTTCCTCGTCGAGGGTGTGTGATCGTGCTTGTCAGGAAGTTCACCGCTCATCCCCGGGGTGGCCACTTCTTCCCTGGGCCCTCCTCTGCTCTCGTGATGTCCTGGGATGGGGATACCAGCCTCTGTCAGCGTAGTAGTCGTTGCCCCTGGGACAGGGCTGCAGATGCTGCATGAGGAGGACGGCTGCCAGGCGAAGAAGAAAGAAGCCCGGGATATAGTTTGGGTGTTGTAGAGCGCAAGCGGCACCCAGGTCAGGTTGTGGGTTTTCTCCGCCAGGTCCCCTAGGTCCAGCCTCGCACTGCCTGACCCTTGCTTGAGTTTCTGATTTCCTTCCTCCTCCTTCTCTCTTCTCCCTGTGTCCACCTTGGGCACCCCCTCCCTGCCTGGGTCTCCTGGGGCCAGGAAGGTCATGCCCCTGCTCTCTACGCCATGTCTCCCCTGGGTTACCTAGTGAGGCAGTGTGCTGGTTTCTGCTGAGCGTGGTACAGCACTTGAAAGTGGGCAGGAGGGAGGTGTCGGCCCTGCCTCTCCTGGATGTGGGAACCTTGGGCCCGTCACCGAACCCCTCTCTGCCTCTTCCTTTCCTGGGAGAGATGGGAGCCGCCTCGCAGTGTCGTGAGGGTCCGAGGAGCTAAGTGCTCAGAGTCGCCCAGCGTGTTCAGTGGTGACCATTCAGGAAATGTAGATCCATCAGATCTGGTCCAGGCATGACTTCTCTCATTTAAGATTCTCCTGGGGCCGGCCCAGTGGCGCAGCGGTTAAGTGCTCACATTCCGCTTCGGTGGCCCGGGGTTTGCCGGTTTGGATCCCGGGTGCAGACATGGCACTGCTTGATAAGCCATGCTGTGGTAGGTGTCCCACATATAAAGGAGAGGAAGATGGGCATGGATGTTAGCTCGGGGCCAGTCTTCCTCAGCAAAAAGAGGAGGATTGGCAGCAGATGTTAGCTCAGGGCTGATCTTCCTCACATACACACAAAGATTCTCCTAACTGGCTTTGAAGATGTTTGAAAGGGAGACATGGGGAGTTCAAACAGCGCTGAAGGTTTAAGACTGTTGTGTGGGTTGTTGAGAAGGAGGATCTTAGTGTTCCGTTTGTGCGATTTTGGGTGTTACGTGTTCAGGTTCAATAGAGCCTCGCACCTAACACTCTACAAATGTGACACTTTATTGTATTCAGAGTAGTTTGATGTTTCTATCATTTCATGCGACTGTTATAATAATCAACCCTGCAGAGATGGCATTTGGGGTCAGGGGTCAGAGGCGGAGCAGGGGGCTGGGTCTGGGGTCTCTCAACTCCTGTGCTGCTGGCCAGAGACCCCGAGGCTGAGATCACATTTCTGCCTGCACCTCTGGCCTCTGCTGTCTTGTGGGGAGAAGTGTGGCCTCCATGAGCAAGGGCATCCTTTGTGGGTGTCTGGGATCAACAGGTGTCAGCTTCACCTCTGCTCAGCTCTGGACTCAAAATGAGTCACCTGCTGGTTGTCTCCCTCTGGATGCTCTGCTGCATCTTTCTGTCCATAACAGACTCAAGCTCACTTGCCAAGACCTAGTGAATGCATCTTGTTCCCTCCCTGTGCCCCTCCAGCTTTCCTGGAGAGCATCCTCCCTCTGTCCTTGCCGTTGTTGTTCCCCCAGCCATGTGCATCTGCGGGTGGGGTCGGGGTCAGAGTCTCCTGCATACTGCAGAGGCTCTGGGCTCTCCTCTCTGAGGAGGGCTCTTTCCCTGCTCTCTGCTTTGTGATTCCTGGACCAGGCACTGGTACGGTACCTGCACTGTTGTGAGAGCCTTCTTTTTGCTGAGGAAGATCACCTTGAGCTGACATCCATGCCAGTCCTCCGCTATTTTTTATGTGGGTCGCCACCACTGCATGGCTGCTGGCAAATGGTGTATGTCTGTGCCCAAGAACCGAACCCAGGCCACCAAAGTGGAGTGCGCCGAACTTAGCTCTAGGGCATGGGGCCAGCCCCGAGAGAGCCTTTTGATTGGTCCTTTTCAGCAAAAACTAATAGGAAAAATCTACTCATCCTGACACACATTGCCATGTGCGTCTTCCCGGAGGGCAAGTTGGGTTGGTAGCTCTCTCCTCTGCTCAGAAGTGTCCGTCGTGGCAACCTCTTTCAGAGGGCCTTCCATATAATTGAGTTGGTGGATAACTGGACATCAACATGGCCAGTTATCCCTTCTCCTTTCCAGAATTTGTGGGAGAGGGGAGGGGAGTGTCCTGGGAGAGAAGATATTTTCTCTGTTATCAAATCCAGATGCTTATTGAATTTTTTAAAAAATTGTGAATTTAACAGACTTCTTGTCTAAAAATGGAGACACATATCCTTGGCTTTTCAGAAATACTTTCTGAGATATAAATATCCAAGTCCAAAAAAGGAGGCCAGCCAATGAACTTAACTCTTTCAAGAACAAACCAGCTGGTTATGGTGGTGGTGGTGTTTGAAAGCCTCAGGAGAGTGCCCTTTTCTGATGTGGAAGTTTCTGAAGACCACTGCTGCTGCTGACCGGGTTCAGGGGGTTGCGCAACAGAGATCAGCATGAGCCAGCACTGCCGGATCTGAGAGATACACCTGATTTATGACTTTTTCCTCCCTGGATCCAGTCATGAGAACCCAAAGCCAGGCGTTGGTGTGAAGGCACAGCTGCCTCTGGGGCGCAGTCAGCATGGAGAGTGCTGACTTGCTGCGTGCATTCTGAGGATTGGGAGGAAGTCAGAATTTGGGTGTGTCAGCGAGTTTGCACAGCTTTGCAATTTTTCTTTTTTTTTCCCCCTGAGGAAGATTTGCTCTGAGCCAGCTGTATGCCAGTCATCCTCTATTTTGTATGTGGGTCACTGCCACAGCATGGCTAATGAGTGGTGTGGGTCCCTGCCCAGGAACCAAACCCACGAACCTGGGCTGCTGACGCAGAGCACCCCAAACTTAACCACTAGGCCACAGGGCCGGCCCCTGCAGTTTTTCTGAGAGAACATGCTGATGAAACTCAGCCCTCCTGTAGTTAGGGGCAGATGGGACACCTCCCTGGACCAGCTGACGGAGTTCTCAGTAGTTCACCATTCAAGTTAGGCTTCAGGGAAGCTGCTTCAGATCTGGTGGTACGTTTGCAGAAACCTGAATCCAGCGTGCCTCTGCTCGGCATGTCAACTTGGCCCTGCGGCCCAAGTACTCGGGGCCTTTGACAAGCGTGCTGTTCACTCGGCCTATTTTTACAGGTCTGAAGCACCCTAGTCTAAAAATATTTCTCTCTGCCTAAGCCTGCCTTCCACCAAGGCTGGCGAGTCCTGGAGCTGAGGACATAGCCTTCAAATAAAACTTTTTCCACTGCGGACTGCTTGTCCTCAACGTCTCACAGCGTGCCGGTCACTATCATGTGAAACAGGAGATCTCAGCGGTCGATCTAAGTTGCAGTCACTCAGGTTGGTGCTAGGAGGAGTCCTCCTTATTTAGTGGAGACATGACAGACTCTGGGAGGAGGAGGAAAGTCCTCTTCTTTCTGTGGTCCACCCTCCGCCACCCCCTGGGCGCAGTCGTGGCTTCATTAGAGAACAATGCCTGTGCTTGGTTTCCTCGCATCCAGGACACACGAGCTTCTTTTCTCAGGAAGAGCCCTGAATAATGTAGTTACTTTCACATTGTGAGAGGAACCCCTCAGCTACATGGATGACAAGAGCCCTGGACCTTCAGGAGACCTGATCTCGTCTTGGCTTGTCTACCAGATGTGTTTGTTCCATCAGCATTTCCTGGCAACCCGCCACAGCCAGGCCACGGGGTCTCGGTACTCAGCAAAGATGAATGACATTTATTCCGGGGCCTGCAGTGGGGGCGACGGCACCTAAACAGCCTGTGATAACACAGTGTGGTGGGGTGGTGCAGTGATCAGGGTACGCATGGGTGTTACAGGAGCATGAAGGGAGGGGAGACCCAGCCTGGGGCCCCGAGGATCTTGGGGTATAAGATTGGGAAGTGATCTTATGTAGTATCTGGAGGTGATAGGCTTAGTAACACGGTGAAGCGGGCGGAGGCGTGGACAGTGAGAGGCCAGAGGGGAGAGGCAGCAGCAGGTGCCGGGAGCCGAAGGCTTGGGGTGGTGCTGGGGGTCAGGCGGGGGAGTGATGTGTGGGGAGGAGGCCGTCTCTGTCCTGAGGGCCTTGCATGTAATGTAGGAACTTGAGTTATCTTGTTTGACATCCCACATGTGGAGCCTTCTGTTGTTGAGTTGGGTTTTTTTAATGTTTTGTCAGTGAAATTCTGAAGTCTCTCAGCTAAAGGACTTTGCCCTCGTTGTCTTTGTCTCTGTTCCCTTCGGCTTCGGCACCGTCTCAGGCCAGATGGACTTGAAGTTTCTTCCCCAGCTCCTTGAGGAGCAGAAAGCCCGAGTGAGGCCTGCTGGAGGTGGAGGAGGGAAGGCAGATTGGGACCTGGGCCAGTAGGAATCAGAGGAGTCCTGTCCCTCAAAGGATGACACAGGTCAGAGGTTAAGAGAAATCAAGTGAAAATCACCTGCGTTCTTCCCTGGCACTGTCAGGCCCAGGGACCAGAACAAGAGCGGGAGGCCCAAGCCCGCACCTCTGCCTCCCAGCCTGGGAACGGAGTCAGCTGTGGCCCCGGTGTGCCCGTCTGTGAGCGGCTCAGTGTCATCACCAGCTGCATCTGGAACTGAGATTTATTTTCTTAGTTTCCATGTCAGGGCTCCCCACTCAGTCCTGCCCCCCTAGGTTTGGGATTTACCCACAGGACCCAGCCCATCGTCATACTCACAAGTCATACTGTGATTACTACAGCCAAAGGCTGGAGTGGAATCAGTGAAGGGGGAAGCGCGGGGCGGAGCGTGAGAGAGCCGATGGGCTTCCGGAGCACTCTCCCCGTGGTTGCACAGGATATGCCCCATTCCCCCAGCGCCAGGGTGACAGCCCTGGGAAGTGTCGTCTGCCAGGGGTGCTCCTTGGAGACCCAGAGCCAGGGTTTTCACTGGGGCTGGCACATGGGCACCTCTGCCTGGCAAGTGCCAAACTCCTGGCTCCCAGAAGGAAAGCAGGCGTCGGCATAAATCACCTTGCCAAGCAGTTCAGGCCCAGCGAGCCACTCTTATCACTGGACCCTCTCCACTCTGTTCCCCATGCCACCAAGGCCTTCCTGAGGGTACATCTCAGGCCTGCTGTGTTGTCCTGGGCACCATTTCTAGATTTGCTCTTGCTTGTTTACTCTGATTTACTGAATTGGAGGTTCAGATTCGTGTGCGTGGACTGGAGGTGTGGGCACGTGGGCCTTGTTCTCTGTTGCTTACGGAGAACTCAGGTCGAGATTGCTGGGTGTTTTGCTTCTGGGGCGTTGTCTTGCTTTGACCGCGCTGCCTGCCTGCATCCGGGGCACCGGCAGCCGGGGCTTCTGCCCACAGGGCAGGTTCACCACCGGCCTGTGTCGGTGACCCCCCGACCCCGCCGTGGTTGTCGAGCCTTCCAGTCCTGGCAGCACTTCCTGTTCTTGGAGCCCGGGTGGGCTGTGGGCGTTGGCGGTGCTGATGCTGCCTCCAGGCCCCACAGGCCCCGGCTCGCAGCCCTTGTGCAACTCTTGGGGAGAAGCTGTAGGCGCCGGTGTGATTCACGTCTACTTAAAGCCTGGCTCCCCATTTTTAAAGCGTTCTTTGGAAATCTTGCCGTGGGGTTTGAACCTCTTTGCCTCTGAATTCTGCTCTTCTGTTGCTTTTCCTCCTTGGTTTTCAGCTTTGAGTTTTAGTTGCCTGGTTTGAGAAATCTCACACCGTGATGGTGGTTTACAGTGACTTTGTACTGTCATCTGCGAGCAGGTCCATTCGTATGCACCGCTGGTCCACACAGGGTCAGAGCAGGGATTCTGAGGGTCTTCTTGGACCCTGAGGGGCAGTGGTGCTGGTGTCCCGCATCGCGTGTATTTGTGTTGGGTCCTGTCTATCCTCTTACTGATGCTCCAACTCAGTGCGACCCGCCTGGAATGCGGCCGATGAGCTGTGTTTACCCACAGTACTTATTCCGTAGTCCTTCGAAAGCTGTTGGCAAACTGTGATGAAATAGGGATTGACTTGTCACTGATTGTGGCCCAAGTAAGCCAGCTCCAGGTGCATTTGGGCGACTTCCCCAAACCTCCTCACTGTGCGGCCAGGGTGGGCGTGGGGGGAGGGAATCGCCCTCCTGAACTGGCTGAGCACCAGGGACCTGCTTTCCTGAGAGTCTTGTCACTACATAGCCTTTGGGGACAGGAGTCTTTGCCACCATTATTGGAGTCTTTCCTGTTGCTGGTTTAAGGACTACAGAAGAAGCGAGCTGAGGGCTAGAGCTGCACAGGTGCTCCCGGTCTAAGGAGACAGGTGGTGGGCGGGGAGTGGGTGCTGTGAACGAGCTGTCGAGCACGTGGAATGTGGCTGGTGCGACTGAGGGATTGGCTTTTAATTCCATTTAGTTTCCGTGGCCACGTGTGCTAGTGGCTCCCATGCTGGGCAGCACAGTCAGGGAGGTGGTTCCAGTGTGGCCTCGAGAGCCCAATTCACATCCCACTGCCGCCTGCCCGTCGTGTGACCAGGGCACCCTTCTTAACCTTATAAGGCTGTTTTGAGGCTTTGCTGTCATCCAGGTAAAGGGTTTAGAGCCGTGTCTGGCAAGAAGTGTGTGTTTACTTAATGTTGGCTTATTATTGTGTTGACTCAGTATTTTAAATAGAATAGTGGTAGAGTTCACGTGGAATATGAAACTACATTTTTTTTTAACTTTCATGTTTTCTGTATTTTTTTGCTCTAGGTTGCTGCAGCAACTGGCCACACAGTGGTGTTGGTGGATCAGACGGAGGACATCCTGGCAAAATCGAGAAAGGGAATTGAGGAAAGCCTTAGGAGAGTGGCCAAGAAGAAGTTTGCAGAAAACCCCAAGGTGACTTCTTGTCATTGATGTCCTCAAGACGAGTCCTCTGACCACGTCATGTCTGTGAGCCGTTCTGGCCTTTGCTCTGCCTTTTCAAGTTGTTTGTGTGAAACTTACTTCCCCGTTAACTTTAGACCAATATAATAACACGGTCACTGCACATTCCGTGGGGACTGATACAGGAGAGGTAAATAACCGATAACACGGTCACTGCACATTCCCTGGGGGCTGATTACAAAACAGGTGAAGTAAATAACCTTGTTGTTGGCTAGGTTTTGAGGTTGAGGAGAAAGATTCTGCAGGTAGTGAACTCATTATCTCCGCTGAGAATTTGGGATTGAAGATCAGTTATTTTGCTAAAATGATAGAAGAGGGAGAAACAGGAAGATAATGTTTGTAGTTGCAAGTTGAAAAGAGAATGCTGTCGTAAATGTGGCATTTAGATAGAGAATCGTGACGACTTTTTATAAAGAGAGGAAAATGGAGAGTGAGTTGTGTTCCCCATCCCACGGCAGAAGAGCTCCCGCACTCGAGGGGCCCTCGGAGGGTGGGCTCCGGTGTGCCGACCTGTCCCCACTTCCTTAGAGACACCGCACAGGTCACCACGTGAAGTGTGGCCTGCCCTGGCCACCTCGGTACAGGAGCTGGGGCCTCATCCCCCTGCAGCTCCATGGGCTCCTTGTCACAGGCAGAGACTAGGTGCAGTTGGGTTTGTCGTGTGTCCCCCTCGGGTGTCCACAGCAATGTGTCTACTTGTCTTTTTACATTTTTTATTGTGGTAAAATTTACCATTTTAACCATTTTTAAGGGTACAATTTAGTTAGTGACTTTAATTACATTCACACTATTGTGCAACCATCTCCACTCTTTCCAACATGTTTCCATCTTTCTAAACAGACTCTGTACCCACTAAGCAATAACTCCGCCTCCCCTCCTCCCCCGTCCCGGAGACGTCCAGTCTGCCTTCTGTCTCTGAATTTGCCTGTTCCAGGGACCGCTTAGCAGTGGAATCTTGCAGTATTTGTCCTTTTTGACTGATTTATCTCATTTGCTTTGGGGTCTTCAGGGTTCCTCCGGGCTGTCCCACGTGTCGGAACTTCATTCCTTTTTCTTACTGAGCGGCGTTGCACTGTGTGGATGCACCACGTTTTGTTTATCCGCTCGTCTGTCAGTGGGCGCTGGCGTTCTTCCACTTTCGGGCTATTGTGAACGGTGCTGCAGTGGACTTGGGCGCACTGTGTGCTCAAGCCCCTGTCTCGGTTCTTGCAGGTGTATGCCTAGGGGTGGAGCTGCTGGGTCGTGTGGCAATCCTGCGTTTAGCTTTTGGAGAAACTGCCAGACTTTTCCATGGTGGCTGCACCATTTTACACACCTGCAGGCGATGTACAGAGGTTCTGAGTTCTCCACATCCTGGCCAACAGGATGTTGTTATTTTCCTTTTTTTTCATAAGAGTCATCATAGGAGGTGTGAAGTGGTATCCCATTGTGGTTTTGGTTTGCATTTTCTTAATGTCTAGTCACCTTTTAAAAATCAGAGGCAGAGGTGGAGATAATTTTACCCTCTCCCCTGAAGAACTCCAAGAAATAATTATCAGAGAGAGATTAAGATCTCCGTCACCTGTGCCTCATTTTCTTAATGACAGGGGGACCTGGTACAGGGCGTGTCGTGATGAGGGTCCAGGCACGGGCTTTAAGAGCCCTGGGCTGAGGGCTGGGGTGCAGGACAGAGAGAGTCTGAACCCAGATAACCGGCGCTGTTCACTTGTTTACTCTGCACACTTCTGCCCATTGTCCCCTTTGGCAGGGGCTCTGGGTCCCGCCCTGAGGGTAGACAGACGGTGCCTGTGCTCAGGATGCTCAGCTCCTGCCTGGCCGCTCCTCAGAGGTCCAGTCTCCTGAGGATTCTCGCCTCGGCCGGGGACGTGCTTGGAGGAGGGACGTGTGGGCCTCAGCTTGCCTGCTTGACGTATTGTGTTGTCCCACTCTGCGCTCACCAGTGCAGGAGCCACTAGCCACAAGTGGCTGTTGAGTACTTGACATGTGGCTGGTCTAAATCGAGGTATGCTATAAGTGTAAAGTAGACGCCAGATTTTGAAGACTTAATAGAAAAAGAATATAAAACATCTCGATATTTTTTATATTGATTACAAGTTGAAATGATAGTATCTTAGATATATTGGGTTAAATAATATTAATTTTACCAGTTTCTCTGCACTTTTTAAAATGTAGCCAATAGCAAATTTAAGATCACCTCTCGTCTCACACTCTATTTCTGTTGAACGTGGTGATTCTGGATTCCTTTGCTGATTATGACCGTTTTGATGCCCTGTGGGCAAATTATATCTTGAAATAAAATGGCCGTTGATAAAGACACTGGTTTTGCCCTAACTGAGGTCTGTTTGTGGAGACCTGGAGTCACGAACGAGGAAGGATGGGACTGCATGCCCTTTGAGCACAGAGGCTGTGTTTGGCGTGTTTTGAAACGCCAGTTGCTGGCCCGTGATGGCGCTTCTCATCTGATGAGTGAGCGCTAGGGTCAGCTCTCTTGCCCTTACCCAGCTATCTCTGCCTCCCGTGAGAGGGGAATGGTCAGCACCACCTCTCAGACTAATGCATGCTGCCGAGCGGAGCTTCTGCCTTTTCTGGAAGAACAGATTGTGGCCTCCAGGAAGCCTGTCCCCGGGACAATGCATGGCAGTGTGTTCCCGCGGAAACTGGCCCAGCAGACCGATGCAGGGACCCCCAAGAGACAGTTCAGTGACGGGAGCAGAGCTGACTGAGAGCTCGAAAGAGGACGAGCTGTACATGGCAGTGACAGTTGACCAACAGTTGGGGTTGTTCACAAGCTGGTTCTTGCCCTGCTGTCTGGAAGTACGTTGAGATGCCATCATTCCTAAGCAAAAACAGGGGGAGTTTTATTTCTGAGAATTTCAGGGCGCATTCAGATTGTGTCTGGAGGTGTGCCGGCCTGTCGTCCCCCTCCTCTTTCCTGTGCCTTAGCAGCAGATCACACACCGTTTTCCGGTGCGCCCAGTGACTGTCCTCTTCTCCTTCCTCCCACTGTGTTAGGCTGGTGATGAATTTGTGGATAAGACCCTGAGCAGCATATCGACCAGCACCGACGCAGCGTCTGTGGTCCACAGCACGGACCTGGTGGTGGAGGCCATCGTAGAGAATCTGAAGGTGAAGACCGAGCTCTTCACGAGGCTGGACAAGTTTGCCGCTGAGTACGTGAGCCCTGGGCGTTCTTGTTGGGTCTGAGGGCTCCCTCCCTGGGCTCGGGTGTTTATCCCAGGAATGAGTCTTCTGAGACTAAGCTGCTTCTCTTTCTACTACCCAGCAGCTGTTCCAGAATACTAGACACTGCTTCCCTTGTTCTCTATCTTCCCACTCCCAGTTTGCTCCCTGAGGGTTGGGCTGCCCTGATCTGGTCCTTCTCCCCAGACGAGGTGGCATTTCCCACAGTAGAATGAAGGGGCCATCTGGGAAGGCCTCTGTCTCCTGCAGCCTCTGGGTCATGGGCCCTCCCAGGCCAGAGGATGGAGGACACTGGGCATATCCTTAATGTCGCTGAAGAACCTTAGAGCACTTTCGCATGTCCCTGTTCTTGGGTGGCGCAAACAACAGTGTGACTGAAGGGAATGGACGCCTCTGACTACACGGAGTTCCGCAGGACTCTCCTGCTTCGGGCTTTGTCTGGGTTGGACCAGAACACTCCTGGGAGCATTAAAGGAGCGTGGAGTTCTTGCCAGGCTTCCTGGCGGAGGATGGGAGAGGAGAGCTGGCCCCATGTGGGTCAGGCATGCGGGAGGGCGGGGCTCGGGACTGTGTGGTGTCTGCAAGCTGGCACACACCGCAGCCCTGGTTCTCAGAATCCGGAGCTTCCGTTGGGTCTGACTTTCTGCTTTTGGCAGGTGTCACACCTGCCTGCTTCATTCATTTTCCTTGTGGCTTGTTTGGCCACCCTTTACCCTTCTTGGTTGGAACTGAGTGTCAGAGTAAGATATGGCAACAGTGATTCCTAGGCAGCGAGCACTGAGCAGCAGTACAGAGAACCCCTCACCTAGCTCCAGAGAGGCCTGCGGGAGTGTCACCCTCAGGGCTGCGTGGCCTGTGTCTGGAGAGGCCCTACCCGACCGTCTCCGTGTCCCCTGTCCCTCACTCTGCTCATCAGCATGCTCACGCTCTGTACACTGGCGTTTAGGGGCTGCTGTGGAACCTGGGACAGGAACAGCAGGTCGTCTGGGTGGGGGCGTGGCCCTGAAGTCAGCAGGGAGCCCTCCAAGATAATAAAACACCTGCCCCATTATTGAAGTGCTGGTCATTCGCTAGTGACAGGGACAGCTGTGCCCTCTGTCAGCATGGAGGAACGGAAGGACGGTTGGGGAGAGTCAGCTCCAATCTCCTGAGCGCCTGCTGTGGGCTGGGCTCCGAACTAGGCTCTGTGCCTCAGTTTATGTGGGCCACGGGACACAGGACAGCGCATGCCATAAGGAGCACTTTGCTCCAGCCGCCAGCCCCCCTCCCGCCCTCGTGCCCATTTGAGGTCTCCGCCTCTGTCGACCGCCTGCTGAGATGTGCAGGTGGATGCCGTGACGGGAGGCAAGTGTTCGGGAGTGATGTTCTGGGCGGAGGCCCTGATGAGGCGCCTGTCCTGGAGGAGGAGGGCGTGCGCTCTCATGGTCCGAGCATGCTTGGCTGGGCCCTCAGCGGCCCGCGGGGGTCCTGCCCTGGCCGGCAGGGACAGAGCGGCCGCAGTGTCGGGTTCTCCATGCCAAGGCCTGGGGGCGCAGCGGCCATCGGCAAGCTGGCGCTGTCCGTTTTCTGTTAGTACGCTCGAGAGGAGTCGCTGTTTTGGTACCTGAGTGTTAGAAAGAGAAAGACAAAAGACGGGCCAGAGGGTTGAGTGGTCCCCGGAAGATGTGAGGGCGTAATTCTTGTGCAGATAAAGACAGCCCTGCGTGTTTCCCGTGTCTCCGCAGTGTGTTCGTGTTGGAGGCAGGCGGTGCAGATGCCGCTGGCAGAGCCCGCCGCCCCTGGGGGGTGGGGCCTGCTGGTGGGGCGGGGCCTGCTGGGGAGGTGGGGCCTGCTAGAGGGAGTGGTGCCTGCAGGGGGAGGTGGGGGTCTGCTGGAAGTGGGTGGAGTCTCCTGGGGAGGCGGGGCCTGCTGGAGGGGGTGGGGTCTGGAGGGGCGGGGTCTGCAGGGGAGGCGGGGTCTGTTGGAGGGGCGGGGTCTGCAGGGAAGGCGGGGTCTGTTGGAGGGGTGGGGTCTGTTGGAAGGGCGGAGTCTGCAGGGAAGGCGGGGTCTGTTGGAGGGGTGGGGTCTGCAGGGGAGGCGGGGTCTGTTGGAGGGGCGGGGTCTGCAGGGGAGGCGGGGTCTGTTGGAGGGGCGGAGTCTGCAGGGAAGGCGGGGTCTGTTAGGGAAGGTGTGGCCTGCCGGAGGGCGGAGTCTGCAGGGGAGGCAGGGTCTGCCGGAGGGGGCGGGCATCCCTCTGCGGAGACAGTGCCGGGCCTGGGCTCTGTGCTGCTTCGTCCTCTGACGGACGTGCCCTCCAGCCATGCGCCGTCCTTTCCGCTTGTGGGGGTGCGTTGCCCTTCAGGTGCCCTGTGGAGGCATCACGTCAGCGCGGGGGGCGCGGCCGCTCGGCGCTGTCAGCCTCGCCCCTCGCTCGTGGTGGTTGCAGACGTCTTCCCATCGCCCTCTGGGATGGGCGGTAGTTTATATTATTTCCCACATTGATCAAAAAGCAAAAAACTTTGAAAACTGGAATTTTAAACTTCAAAAATGTCATTTTTTAAAAAAAAGAAAAGCCGCCCATCTGCTTTTAAACTGGCGGAGTCGGAAGTGGTTTGAGAGGCGGGTGTTGGGGAGCCTGGGAGGGGCCCCCTGGCTCTGCCCTCCTTCCGCGTTGTTTCTCCTCCCACCGCCCGGTCCGCAGGTGGATCCGGGGAGCAGGGACCCTCCCCTGCCTGGGCCGGGGCCGCAGAGCGCCGCGAGTCCACCAGGTGGCGCTGCAGGGAAGCCCCATCTGCCTGCCGGCCTTCGGCACCCTCGGTTTCCTGGTCTTACAAGTTACTTTCGTTTAAGTCAGTTGGATTTCTAAAAACTAATAACTTAATATTTTATACCCACGACAGAAGACGGTACTGCTTTCCTGGAGGTTTTACGAGCAGAGTAGCTAGTACAGACGTGTATCCTTCCGTCCCCAGCTCTGCCTGTGTCGCCTTCAGACTTCTTTCCACCGTGTTGGTTTTCTTCTGTTTTCTTTTTAATTCCAATTCGGTGGAAAAGTAAAGCTTTTCACTTGAGGGGAAAAGATCCTAGTTTGTGTTTATTATCAGACGTTGCTGCTGAGGCTCGGGTGTTTTATTTGGAGCGTCTGGGGCGCACCCTTCTTTCTTTCGTTGCTCCTTGATCTCTTAGGGTTCCTTTTGTGGCTGAGGTTGGTTAAGCAGCTGCCTCCTTTTTTTCCACATACATGAAGATTATCTAGTACAAGTAGACACGAGAAATTTTGCTCCCTAAAATTACAGAAATATTGGTAAAGATTAAATATGCTTTGAAACAGGTAACCTTTAAATTATTTAATAGAACATTTTAAATTAAATGAGCCGGGTCACTTGATCTCAGCACTTGTGTGAAGATGTGTCTTTTCTCTGACAGCAGATCTGGGCAGGGTGCGTCGCCTTGTGCGTCGCACCCTGTGTCCAAAGATGGGACTCATTCCACCATCCTTCTCTCCACAGACACACAATCTTTGCCAGCAACACTTCCTCTTTGCAGATTACAAGCATAGCCAACGCCACCACCAGACAGGACCGATTCGCCGGGCTCCATTTCTTCAACCCAGTGCCCTTGATGAAGCTTGTGGAGGTCAGTGGGTCTCTGCCTGTGCGCGTCTGCCTGCTCTGCCAGCTCAGGCCTGCTTCTCTGAGTCGCACCTGCCCTGCCACTGGGGATTGCACTGAAAGGATTTTAATGGGAGGGAAGGTTGTCCTTGTGTTTCTCTGGCCGCCGTCTGTCCTTTCAGAGCCAAAGGAAGAAAAAGCAGCTAATACCCAGGAAGGCCCTGTGCTTTGTTTCTTCGCAGCCCTGTGTTCTGGCCCCTGATGTCCAGGAAGGCTGCTCACTTTGTGGAATGTCAATTACTTGTTTGTGCCAGAGCTGATGGGCAGTGCAGAGGGTCAGACTGGGGGGCAGCACTGAAGACCACTGGCTTGATGGAACCAGGGGGAGCCACATGTGCTCACATTGTCTCATTGAGGTCGGTTGGCTCCAGGCTGTAAATGGAATTCGTATCAGACAGCCTGGTGTTACATAAGAGCCACTGTGCCACCTTGTCCGTGGTTCCTGGCACGATCTCGACCCCATGTAACAGGGCCTTGGTATTGTCCCCAGATGAGGCACGTCTCCTGTATATGTGATCAGAGCTATTGAAGCAGCTCCTGACAGCCATGGACCTCCTGACCACAAACCCTCTGTGGGGACGTGGCCGGGGAGGACTGCCCCAGCGTTCCTGCGGGGCTGCTGCTGCTTGCTCGGAGACTTAGGGAGCCACAGTAGATCATTTGCACCCGAACTGTGGTAGCTTGCCTTTTCGGGGGGACTAATGACAGGGTCTGCGGAGCAGCCGCTATTAAAGTAGCATCTGCTCTGGGCATGAGAAGGTCCTGCCATGCGAAGTGTGGGGGCTGTGGGGCCAGGCAGACCTGGGCCAGCGGGGGCCTCGTGGAGAGCGGCTCGGGGTCCGTGTTCCCCCTGCCGCCGGCTCTGAGCCCCTTTCTCCCCTTATCTCCTCATACCCCCTGGTCTCAGCGTTCCTTCTTGTTTAACAGTGACTGTATTTTCCTGTAGTTTCTCTCAGGGGACGACTCTGACCCATCTCACGATGGGAACGTCTCTGTTCCACTGACGTTGCCGCTCAGCTTCTGCCAGTTGACTCCACCCCCTAAGGCTGTTTTTGAAGTTGAGGAATGAAGGGGAAGGGTGCAGGGAACAGAAGGAAAAGCATTTATCCTTGTGCAGGAAAGAGCAGAGAAGCAGGGTGGAGGGGTCAATGTTCCAGTCGGTCGGGATTAATTACCTTCTTTAGTTACTGGATCATGTGCGCCTGTGTTTTGGAGATAGAGACATTTTATAGATTCACTTCAGACTCTACTGTTTTCCACTGCGTTTATCTGCTAACGTCCCTCTGTGTCTCTGGAAATGTAGCACGTTGGTTGTTAACAGCTAAGGCTTAGCAAATGTGCGCATTTTCTAGACAATGTTTTCTAAAAGTGCTGTTCTCTCTTCGGTTTTTATTCTTTAACTTTAACTCTCACATATGTCTTGCTGGTGGTGAGCACCAAAAAGAATTGTAGTGTAAGTTGATTGGCTCTTCTCTTTTGTGTGGAACTGGACTCATTTATATCTATTTTTCTCCCAGACTCTGTTGGGATTATAAGCAGAGTATCTGCAGCACATTTCTGTTTATGAACGAATGAATAAATATCCTTTCTGTTGAACAACTTTCAGTATTCACTTCTTTAAACCAACAAGTTACTTTTAAACCCCATGGGGAGCTGCCTTTGTCTTGGCTCCGTGTGTCCAGTTCTGACGGAGACTTTGAAGGCTCTGCACAGGTGGGTTTGTGCTGCCCGCAGAGCGGTCTCTGGCCCCTCTCGCCCCCTGCCTTCTCCCCACCTTCATGGTGCTCTTTCTCTGTCCACTCGTCTGCCTCCTCGGTGTCGCAGCAGCCACCAGCCCGAGCTGGGAGCACACTCGCATGAACGGTCCTCATGCTCCTCGTGAGCCCAGCACCCTTCGTCCTGCACGGACTAGCTCCCTGCGGCCTCCTAGCACAGCGACTGCGGGCCACAGACACCGCCCGTCTCCCGGGGACAGGCTCGGCTCGGAGGGCTGGGGGACGCGCCCAGCTCGTGGGAGGGGCTGAAGCAGAAGCAGAGCCTGTTGGCTATGATTCTTGTTGAAGTTCCTTAACTTGCGTTTATGTCACATATTTATGTGTCTACTTTTTTATGTTTAAACTTACCTGAGTCTCTCTCCATTTACCAAAATCTAATTCCTGACGGGGGAATTCTGTTTTCTGAGGGCTGACTGCCAGGCAGGGGGCCTGGGGCCGCCCCTGGTGGGTGCCAGCAGCCGCCTCCAAGGAGGCCAGGAGGGCTGCCGGGAGCCTTCCTGGTGCCTGGCAGGTGGCATCCCAGCCGTAGGCCCTGTGTGCTGGCACTGGGAGCCTTCCTCGTGGGCTGAGCCTGTTCTGCAGCGAAGGGAGCTGTCGAGGTTGGGGCGTCTGTGGGGCGAGGGTGGAGTCCTGGGGAGGATGCTTGTGACCTGGGCCTGTCGCTCGGTTCTCCTTGTAGCAGGAGGCGGGCTCCACAGAGCACTTCCCTGCAGACCCCCCTCGCCTCCCTGAAGCAATCAGCTAGCGAGACCCCAGCAGAGCCAGCAGCCTCCCCAGCGCTGCAGCCTCCTGGAGCCGCACTGAACGCTCTGCCTCCTAGTCTCACTCTGTTCTTCTCCCCTCGGGTCCTTGAGGTCAGGGAGAGGTTTCAGTGTCATTTCCAGTTCAAGAAACATGCCCGGGGGCACTGGGCCGGAAGTGGTGCCAGGGGATTTGAACCCAGGCCTGTGTCAGTGACAAAGCCTGTAAACCTCGCCTGCACACACACGCACGCCTATACTTTGGGCCTTGGTTTTGTGCGGGCTGCAGTCCTCCCTTGTCTTAAAGTGAACATTTCCGTAAACTTGTTATTTCTGGCTTGAGCCTGCCTTCTATTCTGAGACTAAAAGTTGTTTTTGCCACCTGAGTGGACCTTTCGATCAGTGTTTCCTTGAACCGCTCTTGAACTCGCTGGCCGGCTCTCTGGTGATGATCATCTCTGTCTTGCATCTCCAGGTCATTAAAACGCCCATGACCAGCCAGAAGACTTTTGAATCTCTCATCGACTTCAGCAGATCCCTGGGGAAGCATCCTGTTTCTTGCAAGGTAGTGATGGTACCTTGGGTGGACTTCTTCCTGACGGGGGATGGTGCACGTGTCCCGCGGGCCTGTGACAGGCTATGCAGAGCCAGCTGCCCTCCCTTCTGGTTTGCCTGCCAGGAAAGCCTCCTCAGCACACCTGAGGCCTCCGGTGGATGGTTTGGATCCAGACAGCACCCAGGGCTTCCCCCAGAGTGAACTCGGGCTTCTCCTGAGCTCGGCCTTCGTCCTCTGGGGACGGCTGTTTGCCTGCACCGTTTCATTTCCCCATCAGCTTCAGCATCTGCTGGGCCGCAGGAGCCGGGCTGTGGGTGTCAGGCCAGCCCGTGTCCCCTGCGTCCTCAGCGGAAAGCCAGGCTCTGCTTCAGGAGGAACGCCGCAGGTGGTGGGGGAAGCAATGAGGCAGAGGCCGAGTCCCCGGTGGGTCAGCGGAACGCTGCTTTCGGGTTGGTTGGTTGTTCAGTGAGAAGCCTGGTGGGGCGCGGAGCCCGCCTCCTGCGTCCTCATGCCCGTCTCTCCACCTGCCTTAGTTCCGCTGCACTTCCTCCAGAGCTCAGGACCACGCTTCCGCATGATGAGGCAGCTTTCTAAAGGGGCATCCGTGTCAGAAGTGCCACACCACTGCAGATTTTTACAAACAGGCCGTCTACTTTTCTGACCATGGTCTTTTGTATCACTGTGTTCTTCTCCTAGCAAACTTTTGCTCTCTAAAATAGTCCCAAGTGGGAGCTCATAGTATTGCATTAACCCATGAAACCCCTGTTCATGAATCATCAGACTACGTCATCTGTTGATGGGACCCCAGTAGCCAAAGAGACCGGGGACTGGCCATCCTCCCAGGCCAGGAGGACAGTGTTATTAGAGATCTTGTTTTCTCTTTGTTTAATTCTGTGGTTTTAGGTCCTGTGGATTGTTAAAAACCACACTGATCCCAGATGTCATTGTTGTGTTGTCTTGCCGGTTTATGCTGTGATAGTGGCAGGAAGAAGTGGTGGTGTGGGAGGGAACAGCAGTGTGGCGCAGGCCAGAAGCTGGGCATGAGCGTGCAAGGGCGGGCATGGGCCAGGGGTGGTCTTGGATCCATGGAGTGATGAGCTGTGCTCGCGTGGAGTGGCCCCAGCAGGCACAGGGCTGGGAGCTCTGGTCCCGGAAGCCGCCCTTGCCACGCCAGAGCAGAACCATCTTTCTCTCAGCAGCACCTTTGGGCTTCCTGAGTCTTTCTGGATCAGGAATTCAGGCCCTTGCTACATGAGGCAGCCGTGTGAGACTGGGCTTTGTGCACAGTGGGGCAACAGGCACACAGTGTGGGCAGGTGTCTCCTGGTGGCCACTCAGCTGTGCCGTGCTGCAGGCATGCTGCGCCACGGGCACCAGGAGCGAGGGCAGCTGTGGCTCCAGGGGGACCTTGCTGAAACAGCTGTGGCTAGATTTGGCCAGTGGAACTGTAGGTTCCCCACACTCGATAGAGGAGAAGGGAAGGGCATTAATGTGCCTGGATGGTGTCTTTCTGCATAGTGAGGCTTCATGGGAGAGCGTGGCGTGAGAAGGTGAAGGCCATGGGCTCTGGGGCCAGCCTGACTGGGTCAGGGCTGGCTCTGGCATTTATTAGCTGTGCGGCCTGGGCAAGCTACTCAGCCTGTCTGTGCCGCAGTGTCCTCTGCCTCGCAGAGAGGTAATAATAGTGGCTGTCTCACAGGATTATTATGAGGAACTAATGAATGAATATTTGTTAGGTACTTAGAACCATGCCTGGCACATAGTAAGGACAGTGTATAAATATATTTAATAAATACACGAGTAATGATAAATGAGTATGAAAATGCCAAGTGTATGATTACATAAAATTAAATTGCTTCACTAAAGGACTGTGTCTCTTTGCCCTCTGCCGGTGTCGTGGGAGGATCAGCCCCTCTGGTCCTCAGCAGCACCGAATGTTACCAGGATGGAAAACCCTTTGCCGGTGATCTTACTGGCAAAATGCTGTTTTGTTCTAATGAACTTTCTTGGATTCCTAGTGATTTTAAATATTTTGTGTTTCAGCACTTTTTCCTCGTTGAGCTCATGAGCTCTTTATGTAGACCATATTAAGTATCTCTATGAAAAGTCTGTTTATAATAATTGGAGCAAATGTTTTTCCCAGGCTGCTGTCTGATTTCCAGCCTTGTAAGTGGTGCATTGCAGGCACTCGGGTACCCTCTCCTGAGTTCCTACAATAACCTTTTTGAAGTTGAAAAGTGTTCTTGCCCTCGTCATAAAATCAGCGTCATTTCATTCATACAATCTTGGTTAAATTGGTGAAGCCCTTTTGTGCCTCTCTGTGTTCCTATGGAGAGGGGAGTGGGGTGGCTTCAGCTTGTCCGAATAAAGGAGGTGCAGGTCCCTTGGCTTCACTCCCCGTCCACACAGTACAGTCAGGTCAGCTGTCAGAGGATACAGGAGGCTTCTGTCGTTCCGATGTCCAGGGCTTGCCTAGCTGTGCTACAAACGAAACACCAGGCCTGGGGCCAGGTGAGGATTTCTGCCCGAGGAAGGTCACCGCCTGTGTTAAACGTGGGGTGCAGTGCACCTGATGGACATCAGCGCCACATAAGTAGCATCAGACAGTTACCAGCCTGGCCTGCCCCACAAGCCCCCGGAAGAGATGAGCAGAGATCCCACTCTGGCCTCCAGGAGAGATGGTGAAGTGTTGCCACAAGGAGGAAATGATGAAAGGGCTGTGCGGTCCAGGGCAAGGGTCTCAGGTGGTGTACTGCTGGGGGGCCACTCAGTAGTCCTGCACGAGCCCCAACCCCACCGTTCGGCCCGTGCACCAAGTGGGCAAATCCTGAGTGGCCCGGGCAGGGCTCCAGGGAGCCCGGGGGTGATGCTTCTCTGAGGATTGTTCCAGATGGAGTGTTACTTTCTCCAGGTTCCTTTTGGGGTGAGGGAGAGGAGAGGAGGGCAGGGGCCCCGCTGCACGTGGGGCTGTGTGCATAGCATATAGGTTTCCTGGTGTATCTTGCTTACTGTGGTTTCACGGATGAGGCTGAGTTTCAGAATGAAGTGTGGTCAGAGAGCGTGAGAGTGGGAGCCCAGGTCTGCTGTCCCCGAAGCCGTGCTCTTTCTAGTGACTCCGCCACCTGATCTGCCTTTATTTCAGAGTGCAGGGGGCGTCTGGGGTTCTGTGTGTTTTTAAGTACTGTGATTGTTGGATAAACTGTCATGTAATACAGCAGTAAGGCTATGCTGGCACCTTGAAATGTCCAGCTTGAGAACTGTGGGCAACATGATCCGGGTGAGAAGGGTGATCTGTGGCTTCACAAGGGATAAAGTGCCGTGAAAATTCACTGTTATTTTTCTCTCCTTAACCAGGACACGCCTGGGTTCATTGTGAACCGCCTCCTTGTGCCATACCTCCTGGAAGCGGTCAGGCTGTATGAACGAGGTAGGCGTCCCGACCTGGCCGACCGGGAGCCTCGGGCCTCAGCCCCGGCCCTGCTCTCTGGAGTTGTCACGCAGGGTCTGTAGGAGGGGCTGGGCCATGCACAGTCGGGAGGAGTGTCCATGCTCTAGCCGAGTGACTCAGCTGTGCCCGGGGCCCCACTGCAGGCCCAGCCAGAGCAATTGCATGGTAGCCCAGGTTTCTATCCTGGACCTCTGCTTTTGGTTAAAAGGTTATTGCTTAAAATAATAATAACAAGGTAAAAATCACTAGGCTAGGGAACCTTTAAAGTTTGTTAAGGTTCCAAGATTGTGACTGTGTGACAGGTGACAGGAAGTAACTGTGGTGGGGACTGTTCTGACTCCCCCGTCGGTCCCTACTGAATGATGCAAGCATGCAGGTTTGTCAACCTTGAGAACGGTCTGCAATGTTTTCCTCAGTGCTTGTTGATTGACAAACACTGATTGTCCCTGTTGTAGACTTGGTCCCAGATTACAGAAGGTTGTATACTTCCTGCCTCCTTCCTCACTGCATTTCTGGAAGGGTGGCCATCCTGTCTGCTTCCGAGGCACAGGTCCCAATAGGACTGGATGACAAGCGAGTGTAATTGTGTTCGGTTGCTTCATTCCCAAATGCTTGCTCCAGAGAATGTCATGTTTGAAACAAAACATTTACACCAGCTCTTCCGGAGATGAAAGCACATTTGCTTCCTCAAAATGTGCTTTAAATATTAAAACTTTTCTGTTTCATAGAAGCGTTTGCCTCACTTTTGCTCTGAGATCAAACGCGACACCTCTGCATTTATCTATCAATACACCCAATTACCCCTCACAGGGTGCGAAGCGTCCTGCCTGACCTTGGAAGGCAGGGTTTCCTTGCCTGTTCTGGAGCATGGGGAGCCCCTCTGAGTGGTGGTTTCCTCGCTGAAATGTCCTGTCCCTTTGCTGTACTTGCGCATGTCTGGCTGTAAGTTGAAGGCCAGGTTCTCGTCTGACCCCCAGCCAGGTGACCCTTTCTGGGCAGGTGACCCTCACCGTCACCTGTGAGCTGAGGCTGGAAGGGGATCTGACCCCATGGGCAAGCACTCGGTTTGCCTTGGCGCTGCCCTCGACTCCTGTCACTGCCGTCCCTTGGCCTCTTAGCCCGCAGCCCTCATGGGGCCTGTGAGCTGGAGCACATGCTGCTGGAGGAGCCGGGTGCCCTGACTGGGCGGTGCTGTTTCCCAGCAAGCCCATCATGGCCTGGGCTCCCGTGTTGCACCCGGGCTTCTCACCACGTCCCCTCTGCCACCTCAAGGCTCTGCCCTCTTCCAGCCAACACAGAGTGGGGCTTCCATGCCCGCCCGCCGCTTTCCGTTCACCTGCTCTTCTGCTCGGAGACCTGAAGCCATCTTGGATTACCCTCCCTTGCCTGCCACGTCTGCTCGTTTGTCGCTTCGTCTCTCCCTGTCGTCCCCGCTCCCCTGCCTGTGCCGGTCAGCTGCCTCAGCGAGGTCCTCCTCAGGCAGCAGAGGACTTCACATCCCCTCTGTCTCTTCCAAACCCACCGCCTCTGCTGACAGGCGTCACGCCGTCCACGGGGGCCAGCAGGAGGCGCACGCCAGCCACCCCCACAGCCGGGGAACCCAGCCCAGCAGCAGAGTCGCACAGTGGCGACACCCTGAGTGTGCTTAGCCTGGCCTTGTCCGGACTCGTCTGGGGAGAAAGTCTCTGTACAACGCTGTCTGGGTCAGCCTGGGCTGCTGTGACAAAATACTGTAGACTGGGTGGTGGGTACAACAGGCACTCATTTCTCACAGTTCTCGAGCTGGAAGTCCGAGGTCCGGGAGCCAGCACGGCCAGGTTCTGGTGGAGGCCCTCTCCCCATACAGATGGGGAGCTTCTCGCTTTGTCCTCACACCACGGAGAGCAGACAGAGGGGACAAGCTCTCTCCCGACTCCTGCAGGGCACTAATCCCATCACGGGGGCTCCACCCTCATGACCTCATCTAATCCTGATCACCTCCCAGAGGCCCTGTCCTGATGCCATCACCCTGGGGAGTAGGGCTTCAGTGTATGAATCTGGGGGGACACACACACTCGGTCCACAACAGACATGACTGATACCCCTGGAGCATGAGTGCTTTGCATTCACAAGATGCTGCGATTGGGGTTGGCAGGACGCTGCTCCTCGTGGTGCGGGCTCGTCAGAAGGATGTGTGGGCGTCAGAGCTGACAGTCATCTCAGCTGGTGTCCACTTGGGCCTCCTGGGCAACGGTCCAGCTTCCAGGATTCCACAGGCCCCACCAGTGCTTCTTGCCAATTCCTCGTGGTGTCTGGGGGCGCTTCACGGCCCCTCACCACTGCTCTGCCACTGTGGCTCGTGGTCCCTCAGCTCCTGTCCTCACTCTTTCTGTTGCTCTCGTTTGTTCCCACTGTACTTGAGGCCCGATCGGTGGGGTTGGTCCCCTTCATCCCCCGGGGTCAGCGGTCACTCTGCAGACCTTTGACCAGGCTGGTGCCCAGTTGCAGATGGCTGACTGGTCAGAGTCAGCTCTGGCAGGGTGGTAGGGCCACATGGTTAGCTCCCCTTGGCTGATGCCCGGGAGTGTCACGAGCCTGTCCCCCAGTCACTGTATGACATCCTGCTCCAGACCTTCAGCGGCTTGTGCTAGCCCACCAAATGCACTGCCCTTGCCAGGGACCTTCCTTCTCCTCACCTCCGTCCCTCCCATCACCACCCATCTCACTCCTGCCTCGCTCACAGGCCCCACCTGAAGGTCCTCATGCTGCACGTGGATCTGCCTGTGTTGTAATCCTCCGTCTGTTCCAGCTCTCCCTGAGGCACGTGCCCCTCTCTCCCGTGCCGCCTGGCTGGTGTCCTCCCCCTGCTGCTGTCTCCTGTGGCACTGGTACCCGCGTGCTCACGTTCATACCTGTTTTGTCGTAATCCTCCATCCACTCCAGCTCTCCCTGAGGCACGTGCCCCTCTCTCCCGTGCCTCCTGGCCGGTGTCCTCCCCCTGCTGCTGTCTCCTGTGGCGATGGTACTGGGCTCACCTTCATACCCAGGCGCTTGTAGGGACAGGCGCCAGTGGCTGTTGATAAAGCAGGGGTGGTGGCTGTGCTGCCCACTGTGCCGGTCCTTGTTGCTGTGGCCCTGGTTTGTTGTTAACGCCAAGAACGGTGGGCGGCGGTGCCGACGAGCCACCAGAAGCCACGTGTTGGAGCAGGTCCCTGGCTGCCGGGCGCACAGATAGAGGCTCTGGGAGTTCAGCCAGCGGGCTGGTCTCTGTTGCTGGGGTTAGAGCCCTGACCTGGGCAGCCCCCGTGGCCCTCCTAGGTCGACGCACGATTGTGTGCGCGCACATCTTGGGGGAGGGCGTCGGGTTCTCAGTAGAGAGCTTGGCTGCAGAAGCTGAGGCACCATGGGTCTGGAACACGGCACCACATCCACTCCCACTGCGCTCGCCAATCAGTGTCTTTTATTTCTCTCTCTTTTCTTTTTGCCTCTTTTGCTCTGTATGACTCAGAACAGAAGTTCTAGAGCTGTGCTGCCTTTGTAAAACTGTTCAGATTGTTTTCTGATGTGCTGTGTCTTCACATTGTGTTTTGAAATAGTCCAGTGAGTCTCTGAATCTGGAATTACAGTCTTGCCCCCAGGGCTCACTGTCTGTCCTTGAACACAGATGAGGTTAAAGGCTGCAGGTGAGTTGGAACCGTGTGCTGTGAGGGGTCCATCCCCTCCTGAGGGGAGATGGCCAGAGCAGACTGACCAGGAGACGAGCTCAGGGAGGCTGCAGCCAGGGCTGCGGGAGGTGGGCATGAGCCAGACGGCTGCCGGTGTGCGTGTGGGGTCTGCTCTGTGAGAGGACACTCGAGCAGAGGCCTGCAGTTGTCTGTGCACAGAGGGTGCCCAGCACTGCGTGCTGAGCCAGAGAGGCCAGCAGGGGTCTAACACCGGAGAGGCTTCCGGGTCCCGGACTCCTCCCAGCAGAATCCACTTAACTGCCCCGTTCTTTCTCCTTCCCACCTTTGCACTGCTGTTCCCACCGCCTGGAATGCCTTTCCCCCCACTCTTCCCTTGGGATTCTCTCCAGGACGTCCCGGCTGGTGGTTTTGGTGAAGACACAGCAGTGTGGGTAAAGCTCCCATCTTTGTGCACACAGAGCCGTGTGAATCTTCTTGAATCTACATGAGTCTCCAGCTTAGTTAGGATGAAACGTTTGGTTTTACATCGAAGTCCCCCCATTATGTCAGGAGTACCTGATGCTTGTTGTGTTTGTCCCAGTCCAGGGCTCTGGGGCCTGGCACGTGACAGGTGTGAAAAGCGGTTGGATGAATGAGTGGGGCCCCCTGATGCACTGGCGTCTGCGGTCGTCTTTGCACTCTGCTCTCTACGGCTGACACCCAGCTGTGGGCCTCAGGGTCCTCTGGTCGGCCAGTAAGTGCAGTACTGCCGATGTCACCCAGAAGAAATGTCTGTTGGTATTTCAGTCACCTTGACCTGCCTTGAAATCTTTAGGCATTACTTTAGGACTTCATATGCTTTTGAAAAAGAATGTCTGTAGACGTTTAAGTAGTCGCTGTTCCTTGTGCCTAAAATCTGAAATATTTTTATATTATATGAAATAAAATCTGAGTATTTTAAAGTTTTTTTTCTTAGCTTTAGTATACTTGACCATTTATTTAATGTTTAGGACAAAATCCTAGATAGCCACTTGTTACAGACTGTTTCCTTTCCTGATTTTGGAGAAAGGGGACACGTTTTTCTCTGTAAAGACCTCTTGTGGCCTAAGGACAGTACGTTAAGGATAAAATTCCAAGGAAGAAGCACACGGGCCCTTGTCTTCATCTGCTCAACACTCTCAAATGCGCGGGCAGTTCCGTGTCAGGTCTGGGCTTGTCTTTAAATGTTATCTTGACTGAAGGGTTATGTGAATGCGATTCCACAGGAATACTCATTACGTAAGAAATGAGAAAGAAGGCTGGGAAAAGTACACATACAATATGTACAAAAACATGAGTTATTTTATGTTTAGTTCTTTTCTTTTTTGAAAAAAGTCCATTTATCAATCAAAAATATGCTCTGGCTCTAAGTGCTATTTTAGTAAATCATTGTTGAGTTGGAGCATCCCAGTGTGTTGGAAAGTACGAGTGTCTCCAGGCCGCGGGGCGTCTCTGGGAACACTGGCAGTGGCCTAGAACACACCTCTCAGAAGGGCTTGGCGGAATAGCTTCAAAAATCTGGTGACCTATTTGGCATGTACCTCAGAGACAAAATCTACCCACACCAGAAATCCTGACTCCAGATGTGTTTTGAATCTGCAAATATGTGGAACTCCAGTAATTCTGGGATAACCGCATGACGAGAATTGTGGGCACGATGGTGGAGACTCAGTGCTGCCCTCTTCCTGTAGGTGACGCATCCAAGGAGGACATCGACACGGCTATGAAGTTGGGTGCCGGGTACCCCATGGGCCCATTTGAACTTCTCGATTACGTTGGGCTGGATACCACAAAGTTCATCTTGGACGGTAGGAGTTGGAATTCTCTGTTGTCTCTGTAATTGGGTTGAGGTAGTCTCTCAACTATGAATTATAAGCCTATTTTAAAAAGAAATTATAAGGGGTCTTGGTGGGCCTTCAGAGCCCTGCCCTGCCAGCATAAAGATTCAAGTTAGTAGATGGCGGGAGAAGGAAAGACGTGACTGCCTGGTGTCTCCTCACATGGTCACTTTTTTTTTAACTTTTCATTTTGAAATAATTATAGCTTCACAGGAAGTTTCAAATATAGCACAGACAGGTCCTGTGTGCCCCTCTACCCACTTTCCCCAGTGGCCCCATCTCACATAACTGCAGTCCAACAACACCAGGAAGCTGACATCACTACCCCGTGTCCTTCCACACATGTGCCATCTCTGCAGCCTCCACTGCAGTCGAGATACCCAGCGTTTAAAAATGTGTCCATTTCACTATGGTGGCTCTGAGGACAGGGTAAAAATAATTACTGAAATTGGACTACTGAAGTTGAATGTAGCTCATACTACCAAATTTCACAAAAATAGTTATGTATTTGGGAGGAGCAAAGAGGGTTCTAATTGAAGCGTGAACTTTTGAATTTTATGAGGATGCAAAATCCCAATGGCAGCAAATTCATATTTTTAGCCTGTGTTCTGAAAGTTGTTTCACTGGGCCACCCAGGGGTCCAACCAGCAGGTTAATGGGTTCTGTTTGTGTCCTTGGGCCTCTGGCATCAGCGATTTCCAGGAATGGCCTGGACCAAGAGGAGGGCCATGGTGGAACCAGGATTCAAGCAGTGCAGCCAAGGGCAGAACACCTGCTCTGGGGCCCGTGTGGCTGCGCCAGCTCAGCCTGCCTTCGGTCTCTGCTGGTGCTGGCCCGAGCAGCTCTCCCACCACAGAGTGGGGCCTTCTCCCCAGGCTCTGCCTCTAGACCGGCCCTGGGAATGCCAAACCCAGCTCTTCATCCTAAGCCCTTTCCCTTCTCTCAATAGGGTGGCATGAAATGGATGCAAAGAACCCCTTGTTCCAGCCCAGCTCGTCCCTGGATAAGCTGGTGGCGGAGAACAAGTTTGGCAAGAAGACTGGAGAAGGATATTACAAATACAAGTGATGCGCAGCTTCTCTGGCTCCTGGAGGAACCCCGGAGCGCCAGCAGCCCTCGGGTGCCCAGGAGCACCCTTGGGTCAGAGTTTCCCTCCCATGGCACAGTCTGTCCTGTGTGCATCTTGATTGTAATCTCTCTGAAGTAATTATTTACACTAGTTACAGTAACGGCAGATTTCTCCATTGAGAACGAATTCCCTTTTTTAGTCTGTTTGTTTCTGTGTATTTTCTAAAAAGCTTTACACCCTTGGTGCCTTGGAGCAAATATTTCTTCTGAACCTTGTCATTTTCGTGAATAATTGCCTGAATTAGTTCCCTTGTGAAGGGAAGCACTTCCTCCGGGGGCATGCTGTGTCCATCTCTGCTCGCAGCAGTGTCGAGAGCCATCGCGTGTGTGTCTGAGGCGCTGCCATGAGCAGCTCTGGCCCGGGCCTGCGCCACCACTGGCTCCTGCTGCTTCAGGCCTGGCCCTGCCTGCCGGGGGTGATGTGAGATGTCGCGTCCGTCTCCAGCTCATCCTCAAGACGCTGCTGCCAGAGTGGGGGGACCATCTCCCGTGCCTGGTCTGCAGGAAGAGGTTTCATTCACACCTGAAATCTGAATGACGACTGTCTGTCTCTCTTTTTTCCGTGACAAATCATTGATGCAAGCTGCCTGTAAATCGACTCTAATGAAATGCAGTCTTTTAACCTATGAAAATTTGAATCGAAATAAACACATGTATAATTTAAAATCATAGTGTGCTTAAATGGTTATAAAAGTAAAGAGTGATCATTTAGGGAGGAATGTCCCGCATCTTCCCGGGCCGGGGTGGCGGTCACGTGCAGCCCCCGGCAGCTGCCACTCCAGCCTTCTTACCAGGAGAGCGACCACAAGGGCACGGAAGACAGTGTTTAAGGAACATCTGTTTCTTCTTTGCTAAGAAAGAAAAGTAGTGCAACATAAGCTTCTTTTGATCACTGGCTTGAGAAAGTGTCTTCAAGATGGCAGTTTGAAGCTGGAAGAGCATCAGAAACGCTGAGGGCCAGTGGCCTCGTTGGCACCTTAAGTGTTGTGCCCACGGGCTCCAGAATTTTGTAGCAGAGCTGGGATTAGAGCCAGGTTTTGATGATAAAATTAAATACAAAACAGCAAATTTGAAGATCTCAAATCCAAACTTTCAAACAGGACTGTCCTCGAAATGGCCAACCCGTCTGGTGTCCTGGGTCACAGTTCTAATGGTTGAGAGTTTTTTCCACTCCATTTCATGACTGATAGAAGGGAGTTTATTAATTTTTTTTTACTGGAATCTTACCATAACATAATGGGAAAATAAATATGTACATATCTTTCTACCACAATTAGAGCCCGGTTTAGGAAACTTTCAGGTTATTCTTATGTTTCCTAACGAGAAAAGGAAGCACCTGTGACGCCAGCACCGTTTCCGTGACTGAAGGTTACCCTTGTGGTCTGCTGGCCGCCAGCTTGTGCTCAGGCTGGCGCTGACCTTTGACATGAGCCCTGGGCTTAGGGGCTTCACTTCCTCTCTCTCTGACAGGAGTGCCCGAAGGACGTGGGCCCTTGTCCTGGAAGTGGCAGGGCTCCTTCTTGGCCACTGCACTGCAGGAAGGAGGGATCTCGGGGTTGGGACCGTCAGCCTGCCAGGACTCGGGGCTGGGGGCAGCCATCCTTGCTGGCTGAGGTTTTCACAGGCATGTTTAGCCTGCCTGAAAGGCCAAAGGCCTGGCCTCTAAACATTCTTGTGTTGTTTTCAAAAGTCTTCTCCGGGCATCATGTTTGGGATCAGGAGGGAAGTCTGAACATCCTCTTCTTAAACACGGAGTTGAGAGTGGCTTCTCAGCGCCATCCCCAGGCCTCTGCTCCGCGGGTGAGCACAGCTGCTTCCACCGAGAGCTCCATGGGGAGAAGGAAGCACCAGTCAGGTCCTCCGCTTCCAAAGAAGGACCAACTACTGCCGGTGGCCATCGCCTGGGCTGCAAAGGGAGCCTCAGCAGGAAGCCCCAGGGGCTTAGGCCGGCCTCCGGGGTCTGGCAGCCACTGTTCAGGAGAGAGGGCGAGTCGGGCGGAGCAGCAGGGCCTGGCTTCACTGCTGCTGTCCACTCACCTCCCTGAACTCTCCTTCAGACAGCACCAGGGGTCTGGGTCAGATTTCAAAAGTAACTCCCCGTTTTTAGTCAAGAGGATGCTTTCCCCCTTCTCTCCTGCCTTCCCTCTTAGTGATGTTTATAGTCCTGTAATAGAAATGAAAATTGAGATTAAAAAGAAAGCCAGAGGGCCGGCCCCATGGCCAAGGGGTTGAGTTTGTGTGCTCCACTTCGGCAGCATGGGGTTTCACTGGTTCAGATCCTGGGCATGGACCTAGCACCGCTCATCAGGCCATGCTGAGGCGGCATCCCACATAGCAGAGCCAGAAGGACCTACAACTAAAATACACAGCTATGTACTGGGGGACTTTGGGGAGAAGAAGAAAGAAAAAAAAAGAAGATTGGCAACAGATGTTAGCTCAGGCGCCAATCAAAAAAAACCAAACATACAGGAGATTTCTCAAAAAATTAAAAATAAAAATACCATATGACCCAGCTATCCCACTACTGGGTATTTACCCAAAGAATGTGAAATCAACAATTCAAAGAGACTTATGCACCTCTATGTTCATTGCAGCATCATTCACAACAGCCAAGACGTGGAAGCAACCTAAGTGCCAGTCGACTAATGAATGGATAAAAAAGATGTGGTATATATACAATGGAATACTACTCAGCCATAAAAAAAGACAAAATCGTCCCATATGCAACAACATGGATGGACCATGAGGGTATTGTGTTAAGCAAAATAAACCAGAGAAAGATAAACATAACATTCACATGATTTCACTTGTGGGGAAGATAAACACATGGACAGAGAACAGATTAGTGGTTACCAGAGGGGAAGGGGGTTGGGGGTGGGCACACAGGGTGAAGGGACACATTTATATGGTGACTGACAGTATGCAACTGATATTTCACAATGTTATAAACTATTAGGACCTCAATAATAATAATAAAAAAAACCCATAGAGTTGATGAAATGGCTTGTTGAAAAAAAACTAACTGAGCCTCTGAGCATAGCCAGCACCTGGATTTCAGTTATGTTTAGAAGGTGGAGTTCTCTGGAGGGTAGTGTTAGTGCTTATGAAGATGTCTTTGTAAAATAAGAATGGTGGCCCTTCAGTGTCCGTAAGATTCCCTGTTAATAACAGTTTCTCAGGGAGAACAGTTGGCCGACTTCTTCTCAGTTGTCAGGTCTGTTTCCAGTCAGGGCTGTTGAATGGCACAGCGTGGGGCTCTGGTGGGACCAGATCTGGGAACTGAGGAACCTCATTCTAAAACACCTGGGGGTCTAAAACGATTCCCCACTGGGTGCCATTGTATAGTAAGCCTGCTCACTCTAACAGGCCAGCTTTCAGAACTCGTTTGAGGCTGGGCCACTGGTGGTCAGAGACTCTAGAACTAACGTCGTTAGTTACGGCTCCTACAACATGCGCTAATTGGGCTTTCTCTCTGGGTTTGCAAGTTGTACTTTTCACACATTTGAAACCAGCTTTTGTCTTGTTCCACCTTCTTTTAATCCCTTTAACATTTCAACCCAAGTCACTAACCAATTAAGTCTTACCAAAAATACAAGGAGTGGCTATAATTTTGTGGGACTGATTTTCCTGTAAACAGGCATTGATGTGACATAAATAGTAATCTAAAAAAATGCTTTGAACGGTGGAAGCATTGCTGTACTTTCAACCCATTTGGTTGTGTGAGTTCTATTATTAAGGTAAATCTCAACATTTCATAGTTGCAGTTTTTATTTCTATGGCAGAACAAATTTTAACTCCTGAAAGAAAATTTGCATCGATACAAATTCTATTCAATGTTTGATTTAAAATCGCCAAGTGTAGCTGTTACGGAATTAATCCATATAAAGGATTATCACCATGGGCTTTGGAATTAAACAGACTAGGGTTCTAGTGCTCAGCTCCACCCTCTTTAGCTGTGTGACCCAGGGGGCTTATCTGTCTTCTGGATATATCTGGTAGAATGGGCAAAATGATGGAACCTATCCCATAGGCTTGTCAAGGACCAAATGAGATGCTGGGTATCAGGTGTCGAGCACACTGCCTGGCCTAATGGGCTAGTTGTGACCAGCGCCCTTCTCTCTGCCGACTTTGGAGGAAAGCCATACTTCCTGAAAACCCACAGGCTTACAGAGAGTGCTGGACATTTTCCACCTGGGGGCGTGGGCGAAGACTGGGAGCAAGCCCGAGTCTTCCTAAAGAGTCTTAGAAGTCAAGCTGTGGGGCCTCCTGGTAAAAAGATGAGTGCAGGAGCCCCATATGCCAGCACTCCTCCTCGGCAGCCGCTTGACGCAGAAAGACCAGGTTCAGAAGACAGGAAGCTGAAGCCCGAAACAAGTGCTGGGGGAGGAGGAGACGTTAGACTGTCTCGTTCGGACAGCTGGGCCCCTCAGTGGCTCATTCCCAGCTCTGTGGAGGTCTTGGCTACACCCTGGGAGGGTAGATTTCCAGAGCTTTTTAGCCTCAATGTTAAAGCAGCGTGAGGGTGCTGAGCACCCGTGGCCTCCACCGTGCGGATGGGTGGCGCGACCGGGCGGGCATGCCGTTGTCCAGGCCCGCTGTGGTCAGCCCTCGGAATACAGCTGGGGAGAAGAGCCCTCTGCCCTCAGGCTGCTTCCCCGAGTGAGACGCTCTTGCTGATCTGGTGTCAGATGAAAATGTGCCGCACAGCAGAAGGAGTCGGCAAAGAGCTGCCGCCCCACATCCGAGTTCTGGTGGAGACGAGCCTGTGCACATACCCTCATCTGCCGACCCGCCGTGCGTGGGGATGCTGAGAGGGAGGCAGCTCCCCTGGCACTCCGCCTCATGGTGGATCCTGCCAGCGGCTGGCACGACGTTGTTACAAGTCATAGGCCTATGGTAAAGTTATGAATGCTGATGTCTCGATTTTTCTCTATTGTCCTCCCTTTCTTGTTGAGTCTCATGTGTTGGGGGTCGTCTTCTGCTAGGAGAGAACTAGTTCATAGCATCCTTTGGTTAAAAGCACAGGTAATCCCAAATGCTGGGAGGTCTGGGAGGGACAGCACATCTCACCGCTGGGCAGTATGCAGCCCCTGCTCACCCCTCCCCTGGGAACCAGAGCCTCCTCGGGTCTCTGATCCCCGCTTGAAATTCCCCATGCCTACTGACCAAGAGACCTTGTTCCGGGGGAAAGACTCTAGGGGAGAAAAGAGACAATCATCGTCAAGTTTCAGAATGAAAGTTGGAGTGGCCACAATGTTGAGTGTTGCATTTGGGTCCAGAGGACATGCAAACAGGCCAGTTTTTCTAAGGGCTGCCCAGATAGGTTAGTTCTCTCAGACTAGGTGCCAGAGGAGAGAGCAGGCCAGCTGACGGGAGCCTTCGAGCTGGGGCAGGTACAGTCTGTGCCAGACGCCAGCACATGGGAGGCACATGAGAGAGCTCGCAGGCACTGCTGGGCGCTCGTCCACCCCGTGGGCAGCAAGCTGTCTCCAGGGCCGGCACAGAGGGCAGGCTGCACTGCAACCGTGCTCCCTTCTCCAGCTGAGCAGTGGCTGGCTGAGCTATCTCTGAAAGGACCTGTGTGAACAAACAGGCCAGTTTGTGGGGCTCCATCTGACTGGTTGCCTCCCACCTTCTTGCTGATGGGAGAAAGTATCATTACAGCGTAGAACACAATTCAGTGATTGCACTGAGTTCAAGTTCTGAGACTATCCAGTTAAAGGTGAAGAGAAAGTGACAAATTCCTTTGTGACTACAGAGGAACGGTTGTGTGGTTCGGTCTTCATATGCAGTGTTCTCGTTCCATCTGGAAATGATACATTTTCTATCAGTTTCTCCCCTACATATTAAGGAGATCAAGAATTTAATGAACTTAGCTGGTAACATCTCACGCTGTTATAAATTAGGAAAAATACTTAACGAACACATCAGTGTAGATGACCCAATAAAATCCAGACTCTGTCCCTTTTGTATAAGTATTTCCTTGATTGTTGCTCCAAAACAGATTGGTTAGTCCTGGTTACCAACTGCTTCCATGGGCAGAATTATGCTCACATGTTCTATGGCTACAGACAATACAAAAACGTTTTTTAAGAAGGACAAGAAATTTAAAACAATTCGAGGGGAAATTCACATATTAGTGGTTTCCTCTGTGCTGGCATCTCCCTCATTCACCTGCCACCCTCCCTTGTCGAGGTCAGTGAGACCCTCGCTGAGCCCCCAAGGAAGCGTGCTCAGAGGGGTGCCCCACGCAAGAGCTGTAGGAGTGGACACTGTCCAGCTCGGTGCGACTCCAAACCTGGGCTTTGTGCCTCATCCCGCTGTGGGAGCTGCTTGCTAAAGTCCACGTTGCCCTGCAGGGGAGAAGGATGTGGCCCGTTACAGCAGATGCAGATGGCGAGCAGGGTCACCATCAGTGAAACATTTTTCTAGTGTACAGTCATTTCGGCGTAGCCCATGGGCAGGCGCTCAGGAGAATGCATGCGATGAGTGCCTCGACCCTTTCTTTGTCAGACCCGTTGACCGAGATCCAGGACGCTGCTGATGGCAAACAACATGAGCATCACGTCTTCACAGGGGCAAGTGAGTAAAGAGCCAGTTTTCATTTGTGAGTTCCTCAAGGTCTACTCTAAGTTACTAATTCCACATCACCTCATAAGTGTAAGGTTCTACGCTCGGTTGGTTGTGCTAGTAATGTTTATTTTAAATAGCACTCTCGGCACACCCTTTCTTCTCTTCTCCCTCAGAACCACTCCCAGCTGGAGAGTAAGATACTCTAGGTTTTCCCATCAGACAGTGAACAGCACCTTCCAAATGGTCCCCATGAGCGACAGGCAGCACCACGGATGCACCTGATGTTCCCACAACACTCATGTAAGCGGCAAGCAGACTCGCATCCTTCTATTCACATTAAGATGCTTAACTGCAGTCAAACTGCAGTTTTTATTAAAAAGCGGTTCAAGTTTACGTGTGTATGTTTGTATGTCTCCCTAGAAGTTAGGTGTTTTTTAAATTGAGGTATAATTGACATATAACATTATATTAGTTTGAGATGTGAACATAATCCATTTGTTTATATTGTGCAATGATCACCACAATAAGTGTAGTTAACATCCATCACCACATTATAGTTACAAAATTTTTTCTTGTGATGAGAACTTAGAAGATTGACTCTCTTAGGCACTTTGAAATATGAACATGGTGTTATCAACTCTAGTCACCATGTTGTACACTATATCCCACGACTTATTTTGTAACTGGAAATTTGTGCCTTTTGACCCCCTCCACCCATCCCTCCCCCACCTTCAGCAACCAGTCTGTTCTGTTATCTATGAGTTCTGGGGATTTTTTGGTTTTGTTTTTAGATTCCACAAACAAATGAGATCATATGGTATTTGCCTTCTCCAACTTATTTCACTCAGCATTATGCCCTCAAGCTCCATCAGTGGACACTTAGGTTGTTTCCATGTCTTAGCTATTGTAAATAATGTGGCAATGAACATGGGGTGCGGATGTCTTTTCGAGTTACTGTTTTTGTTTCCTTTGGATAAATACCCAGAAGTGGAATTGCTAGATCATGTGGTAGTTCTATTTGTAATTTTTTGAGGAACCTCCACACTGTTTCCCACAGTGGCTGCACCAATTTCCACTCCCACCCACAGTGCACGAGGGCTGCCTTTTCTCCACATCCTCCCAGCACTTCTGTCTTGTCTTTTTGAGAAAAGCCATCCTAACAGGTGTGAAGTGATATCTCGTTGTGGTTTTGATTGGCATTTCCCTGATGATTAGCAATGTTGAGCATCTTTTCACGTACCTGTTGGCCATCTGTATGTCTCCTTTGGAAAAATGTCTATTCAGATCCTCTACCCATTTTTAAATAGGATTTTTTTTTTGCTCTTGAGTTGTATGAGTTCTTTATCTATTTTGGACATTAACCTCTTATCAGAACCAGAAGTGAGGTTTCACAGGGCAGCTCTTAAAATTCCCCCGGTTTCCATGTATGAAAGATGACATTCTGTGTCAGACATAGGAAAAGTAATTTGTAGAACAACTATGTCATGTGGAATTTAAGTTTCTCTTTTCTGTCAAAACCATGCATTACTCCCCTCATGACTTTTCCCCTTGAAAAGGAAAGCCACAGACATCTTGTTATTGCTCACGAGCCCTTGATGAGAGGTTTTCGTATTGTTGCAGCCTTAGAGCAAACTACAGAGGAAAATAGTATTGTCCTTAGGACAGCCGTGGTTGTGAAACAGTTCAAAGGTGCCTTCCAGCTAAACAGGTAGCTGCCGGCAACCCTAGCAACCAAACAAAAACCAGGGGGAAAACACCACTTTGTAAGGACCAGCATGCCAGCTGTGACCTCACAGAAAGGCTCTTCTTTCCAGAAAGAAAGCCGACCCATCCTCCTCTCTTGGCACACAGTTCAGCTCCGAGCTTGCTGCAGCAAGGAGCCACGTCACTCCCAGATCCAACAGAAGCAGGGGTGGGAGGAGCGTCCCTCTGCCCACAGGCCCCGGGATGCTTCCCTTGCTCTCTCCCTCCGGGGGGCTCTTGACTCTCCTTCCCCGGCAGTCCTGCCTGCACAAAGCAGGAATTTGGCAGAATGGGCCAATAATGTGCCCTGTGTCATGACACCAAAGTTATGTGGGGAAAGTTATTCTGTAAGAAATACAGAAAACTAGGAGGGGACCAAGTTTGTGGAAGGAACAGCTGGCTCAGAGGATCCACAAAGCCCGCTCTTTCAACACGGTTTACTCATTCCTTGTCATAAAAACGTAGAGGAGGAAGAGCCGAGGGCGCGGGACCTGAGCGGGCTCCGTGTGCTTGCTGTTCACTTAACAAACAGACTTTGATTATGAATCAGTTCCTTTCTAGGTTCCAGAAGAGCCAATGTGTCACTGTAACTTTTTTTTCCCCCAAAAGCAGCAGTTAAACGGCACCTTTTTTTGGATGTCACCCCATTTGGTTGGATTTTCTAGTTAACGCCTGAAAAGAGCATGGAGGCAGTTAAGACAGTTGTAACTACTTGGTTCATGTACATTAAGAAAACTCAGATAATTTTCAAATGAATATGAAACCTTTACAACAAGTAGGTCTCCTGAACATAATGTGCTTTACTCCCCTGGTTCAAGTTTTTAGGATGAAAATGAAGAGGAATTGGAGAGGTTCCAGAGGATAGTAATGAAAATGATTAAAGGGCCGATGATGAAAGGTTGGAGGACTTGGGGTTACTTAGCCCGGAGAAGAAAAATTGGAGTGTGATTTAACGGCAGTCTTCAAGTGCAGCAGGCGGAGGGTGATTACAAGCGTGGCAGCAGCTGCGCCCCAGCTGTACTGAAGGTTGAAAAAAGGAAACAACCAGAGTATCAGCAAGAGATTTAAGTTAGACCAGTGATATCGATAGTTCTAACTAGCTCAACGATGGAAAACCACCGCGGAAGACCACGAAATAACTGATGTTTTAAACTTAAAACAGTTTTTGCTAAATCAGATACCAACTTATATGCTAGTATAATAAAAGCTTAAAATTATGGAATACAAACTCAAAATTGGGAAAATAGTGCCTTTGGGGAAACGAGTGGGAATTAAAACCTTCAGCACAGGGACACCTTGATTTGGGGAGCCCGGTTTGGGAACCGGTGAGCTACGACCATGGAAAGCACCTGCACACTTGCCGTGAGAGCCTGAGGCTGACGGCTGGAGCCGTGAAGGAAGAGCATCAGTCCCGCCTGAATGTGCTGACTCCCTCCTTCCCTTTGGCCCTGATTTAGAGCCACACCTGGGAAAAGAGGCGGCTGGGTCCTCGCTGTGCAGGTAACTTGGAGGACTGCCTGTCCCGGAGACAGGCGTTGGCCCGTCCCTGGAGAAGGCTGCCACAGCAGCGGCCCTGGCATGGACAAGCCGGTTCCGGCCTGGCCTGCGGATTAGTTCACCACCACCAAATCCACTCTTTAAAAAAATGACACTTCTTTTCTTAATGTTTTATTACAAAGCTTCTTTTAAAAAATGCTCAGCACATTAACTCAAACTGGAATGACAAACGTTAGATGACAGTTTGGGGCGAAGGCTGTGCCTTGCTATTTAAAAAAAAATGGGTACATCATTGCTCATTTTAACAACTGGCATAAAATCCCACTAATCGGTTAATAAAAACAGATACAAATACAGAACATTTAAAGTAAGAACAATTCAAGTGCTGGGCTTTTTACAACAAGGGGCAAGAAGGAAGGAAATGAAAATTCACTGCAAACGGGTCGGCTGACACTATCTGGGAAGGGTTACTGTTTAAAAAAAGAAGAGACCGGCAGAAAATAAAACGAAACAGGACTCCGCCTGCTCCCAGCAGAGTGGACGTGGCTGTTGCATTTACGTGGCTCTGCCGAACACTCAACCAAGAGGGAGGCCACGAATCGTGACAGGTGATCACAGACAAGCCACTCATCGGATAAGATGTCGCTCAAAAAAAGACTTCTTTTCATTTCGTTTTTATTTCAAACTTTTCCAGATTTTTGAATTTTACTTCAAAGCTCATAGCTAGCAAAATATACAACAAAGTTAAAACTAAAAAGTGTAAATTAAAAAAATTCAAGTTTAAAAAAAAGAAGCAAACAAGATTGATCCTTTTGCACTGTTAAAGAAAAGCTTGAGAAAGGAGGCCAAAGAGAAACGAAGAGGCAAACGAAGAGGGAACTCCTGCACCAAATCCCCCGCGGGGTCGCAGGTGGGTGTGTGGGCTGCCCGCTCCAGTTGCTCGAGGCAGGCGAACGCAGAGTTACTGTCCTCGCCCAAGGGTTCAGGTACGGACGCGAGATGCTCTGGGAAGTGCACAGCGGAGCTGAGGGGGAAAGCTGCTCAGCTGACCCAGGGCCTGCCAGCATTCTCATGTGCTTTTTACTTTTCTTCTAAAAAATCCTTTACGCTTTATTTTGGAACTTGGCTCTTGCAGTAGATGAAGGGGGGTTGGCAGTGATTGTCTTTGTGGATCAGCGTCTCTAGCAGTGACCTCAGGGTGAAGTTGGTGTCAATTCTCCTTTGGGGTCGACTGGGCAAGCCCTGGACACAGTCTGGGTTTTCAACAAGCTTCCATCTCCAGCAGAGGCCCCGGGGTCGCTGCCTTGGCTTTGCACGTCGGGAATGAGCTTCGTTTTCCACCTCGAGAGGGAACAAATGAAACGCTGTTAGTGTGAATCTGCCACAGGCCCGTAAAAGAGTTTAACCTCCGTCGCACGCAGCATGCGTCTTAAGACCCCCGCACGTCATGACTCCACTTCACTGACTTGGTGGTGGCTAACCCGGACTGCCCTGCGGTAGCCCCAAAGCCTCGGACCACGTTAGAGAATGAGGACACTTCGCTGCAATGTTCACTTTGGTTCCGTGTGTGTGTCTATACGTATGGGGTTATGATGTGAAGTGCACTGAATGAGTCACGGTACGAAAAAACGTGTTTGGAAAACATCAGCAGGGTACGGCCAAATGTGAATCAGAACGGCAGCCAATGGCCAGATCAGGGGAAGACGGGCCCTTCTCAAGTGTCTGGACTTTTTAGTCCACTGTGGGGAGCTGTCGTGTGGCTTTACACAGGACGAGGCCACACTTGGAGCCGGCGCACCGCACGCTCCGCCACGGGCTGTGCCCGCTCCACTCGTCTTCAGTGCGAGGAGCACGAGCTGCTCGATTTTGACTTAAGACTTTGCAATTCTCCAGATGCGTTTCCTTCACAACTGGGTTCTCTGATGGCAGCCCTGGCGTGTACACTCGGCAAGTCCTTAGGTAACTGTTAGATATTGCTGATGGTGACGACTTTCAAAAGAAGAATCCCTAAGTCCCACAAGCTTTAACGATCTGAGATTCTAAAAAGTGACTACAATGTGACATTGTAATAAAATGAGACAAAGACACAAGAAAAGTGGACACATCCCCAAGCTCAGTCCCTTCCCTCCAGAGAGCGTCTGCCCCGGCTCTGGCCTGGGGGGGCTGCCTTCCCTACCTGGCTCCTTGCCAGCCTCAGGCGAGTCCCAGCTCTCTGCCTGTGCACTGTCTGTGCTACTAGCAGACGCTGGCTTTAAAAAGTTAATTCTAAATAACAGTGGATTTCTTCATGCTTTTTATTTAAGTGAGTGGAAAGAGACATTAAAGGAGAAGCGGAAGGTAGCTTTGAAATAGTCGAATAATGAAAGTTAGACCTTGGATGGTGAGTTACAGCCTACAAGGTGCTGTTCACGGAAGGAGACGGGGCTGCAGCATGGGACTGGGAGGGGCTGCCCCGGGGGCTGCTGTGGGCCCTGGCTCGGTGCTCAGAAGGCGCACGGCGCTCCGCAAGCCTGTCATCGGGGCTAGCCACCATCCCTCGCTGCGTGCTGACCATGACTCTTATTACTGCAGCTACAGCCAATGCTGTTGCCCGCTGACGGATGGGCTCGGGCAAGAAACTGTATCTGGGCAGTGACTAAAAAAACAAACCAACAAAGACAGAGCGGCGGAAATCAGCCCGGGAACGCTGTCAGCCCAGCCGAGGAGGTCCTCCACGACCACCGCAGTTCCTACCTGCCAGAAAGTCCACCTCTCCCCGTGGAATAGGAAAACACACACTGCGGCGGCGTGGTTTTTAAAATTTAAGCACGTACAGATCCTTCACACAGAGCATCAAGGAGCTGCAGAGGGCCCTGCCTTTCCAAGGAGAAGGGAGCAGAGCAGGACGGTGGGGAAGTGCCGCAGATCCCGACCTACACCGGCTTCTGCGGCAGGTTTTCAAAGGTTCGGTCCAGGCTGCGCCTGCTGACGAGGAACAGCCTTACAGCCCTGGGCTGGGAGCACACAGCAGCCTGAGGCAGGTGCTGTGACTCAGAACCGACCTGCCACTAGCAGCCAGGAATGTCTGCTTGCTGAAGGGGACAAACTGCCCTTCTGCTGGGATCTGTCCCCACCCGCAGCCGCAGGCTGACCCGAAGGGATGTGAAGACCCAGCTTCAGGGGCTGTGCAGTGGTCCCCACTCCCGAGCAGGGCTCTAGCACCCTGCCCTCCTGGCTCAGCGGGTCCTCCTCTCCTCTCCTCACGTCACCCCAAAGTGCCCTCTCCTCCTCCCTTCTTGGGCTGAACAGTGACATAATTATGAAAATGAACTTGGTTGTCCACAGTGGCCATTTACTGCAAGGATAACACGCAGCTTCCCTGGAAAGAATCTCAGCATCTCCAATGAAGCTGTTTCTCTCTCATCTCCCGTCTTCCCACCGTCACAAACCCTCTTGGAGAGCTGGCTCCAGAGACCTCTGTGCAGCTGCCAACCTAGGACGACTCCCCCCTGGGGATGCTCTCCCAACAGGGGACAAGCACCGAAGGAAACTGGCAGAGAAACCGTCTCTCTATCAAATCAGCCTGTCTGAACCCACTTGCCCCTTTGAAAGAGAGGGTCGTCAGGGTTGACAAGTCTTGCCTGCAACTGGGAGCAATTCCAAGGCAACTGGGGGCCTTCCAGTGTTGCTTCACAGACACAAAGCAGGTCAAATCAAGATTCTTTTCAAGAAACCACAGGCATGAGGCTCCGAAGACTGGAGCCTTCCCACATCTAAGGCTTCACTGGGGGGCCATGGCGGAGCCGGGCCGGGCCTGCAGTGGAGCAGGGGCAATCGGGGTCGGCAGTCACCGCTCCTGCCAGGGCAGCAGGCCGTCTCCACACTGAGGCGGGCTCCCTCTGCCAGCGTCAGCGGGCAGGCCGTTTTCAGAGCACATCTGAAGGGGGCACAAGATGACCCCCCCCTCCCCCACCATCCAGCTGAAACTCATGAAGCTTTCCTGGACCAAACGCCCATCTTAACAAAATATCCCGCCACCCAAATGGGCAGAGCCACTTATTAAGAGCCCAAGTGGGAAAGGGGAATCTGAAGATCTCCAGATGGACCTATTTTGGGGGATACGTGGCCCTGGCTCTGAGGCATCAGGCTTTCCAGGCCTCCACTCACAAGAAGTGATGAAAGGGAAGGGGAAATTCCTCCCTGGGCCCAAACATAGGATTCCCTGGGAATCCTGGGGGCCCAAGCCCAGCCCCCTCCCCCAGGCTGCTCCCGGCACGACAGGAGGAGGGTCAGCACGTGACCCAGGACTCACTTGGTCCATTCAGGCCAAGCTGGGGGCAGCAGTGCTGGTCTGGAGGACCCACAAGCAAAGACCCCCTTGGCATCAGGTAACATTGCCTCCTTGTGCGGAACCAGCAAGGAATCGAGAGAGGAGGTCTGCAGTGCAACATCCTTCCTCCCGCCCCAGGATGCTACTGGCAAGGAGCAGAGACTCACAAATGTGTTCAGTTACACTGTGAAATTGGAGCAGGGGCTATCAGATGAGTTTTGTGAGAGGTGAACAGAGGCCGACTTTATCGCAAAAACTGCCTTCCGGGGCCCAGCACACGCCTCGTGCCCCAGCCCTGGGCTGCCCGCCTCCCTGGGGAAACCAACGGCAGCCTCTGTTCCAGGGCGTGACCACGCCTGTCCGAGGATGAGCAGGGCAGACTGCCCGAGCAGGGAGCAAGCGGGCCCGAGCTCGTCTTTAGAGGAGACTTGAGGCACACGGTCACAGGTGACTGGCCTGAGGTGACCCTAGAGGGCACCCTGTCTCCTGGTTCCACGTGTCTTACAGCCCCGCTGACCTCGAGGCGGCCTTGTCTGCGAGAAGCTGGTGAGGGAAAGGAAGAAAAACGCTGCCCAATGAGGTGCAGGCCCCAGGGCAGGTCCTTCACACGCAGTGTCACGTTGTCGCCATGGCTGTGCCACTCGCAGATAAGGAAACCAGACTGCACGGGGTGAGGCATGTGCCTGAGGGCCCCCCCCACCGGCAGCAGGATGAGCTCGAGCCCCAAACACCTGCCTCGCCACCACACCTCGGAGCCAAGTCCCTCATTCTCTCCCTCTGTCTGCCGACCTCCCCCTGTCTGTCTGTCCATCACTAGTCATAGACTGCCATCACCACGGAGGTGGTCTACGTCTGGACCGCTGCCCACCCCAAGAAAGCAGGATGATGAAGTGAACAAAAGGCTTAAGAAGTTAACTTTGAGTTTAAATCTCCTCTAAGATCGAAAGTACAGCCTACAAAAGCCAACGTCAGCTCCTTGGCAGGCAGCATTATCAACTAATTCTCCTTTTTCTCAAACACTGGGTAAGGCGCGGTTAGGAAGGTTAGCCCCGAGGCTTGTTTCTGCAGCCGAGTGAGTCCTTAGTCCCAGCAGTCAAGACTAGTCAGTCCTGGCCACGGGCTTGGAGGCAAGATGACGCTCAGAACCTGGGGGAGGGAGGGGTCACCGGCACTGAGCTTGGCTCCCGAATCTGTGCGGCTTCTTCCCCTGCAGTCACTCAAAGTGAACTATGACCAGTGAGACCAGACTTCGGTGAGGACGCTGAGGCAGGCCTGTGACTGTTAATAAATTACTCCAGGGGACTTCTGGTTTCTCTCCGGAGCTGCCGGTGTCTCTTCGTGACCAGTGCTGTGTGTCTGCCGTGAGGATGTACATCACACTGGAGGCTGGGCCTCCCTGCTAGACCCTGACTACCACTGGCAACACCAGAGGAATGTTCCAGGGGAGGGTTTCCAACATAAGAGAGCCTCAAAACTCCACTTTAGTTCTGTAAGTTGAAGCCCTTCAAGAAGACAATGACTAACTATGCAGGACCCACCTCATTTACCCAACTGCACATTCTTCATCCAACTCATGTTTCTAAGTTCTCCCAGAACCAAGATGCAAACTTCACAATTTTTTTTTTTGAGGAAGACTGGCCCTGAGCTAACATCTGTGACAATCTTCCTCTTTTTGATTGAAGAAGATTGTTGCAGAGCTAACATCTGTGCCAATCTTCCTCTATTTTGTATGTGGGACACCATCTCAGCATGGCCTGATGAGCAGTGCGCAGGCCTGTGCCCAGGATCAGAACCTGTGAACCCCGGGCTGACAAAGCGGAGCACGCAAACTTAACCACTACACCACCAGGCCAGCCCCACGAACTTCACTTTTTAAGAATGAGGCAACAGCATCAGTGCACACTTGTCTTTTTTTTTTCCAAACCAACTGTTCCCACTGTTGCGCCTGTGTCTGGCGTGTGTGTCTCTGTCCAAGTGCATGTGGCACAGGGAGGCGACAAGGAGTCGTGGGCTGAGGGTGTGAACTCAGGACAGTCAGTCCGGGCCGGGTCTGAACCCCGGCTGCGTCAGACCACCTGGATATCCTGAGCAACTCAACCCGTTTCCTCATCTGCAAAGCAGAAATGTAAAGCCGCTCCACCTCAGTGTGTTGTGAGGATGAAGGGAGATGACATGTGTGGTGAGCCTGGCCGGTGCCCAGCATCGCAAGGACACCGTAACTGTCAGTCACTGTGGCAGACAGGGACCTGGCGTTACAGACGGATCCAGATTCTAACCCGACCCTGCTGCCTGCCAGCCGCAGGGCCGCACACAACCACTGGGGTCCTCTCCTCCCTCACGGGGACGGAAGGGGATGATGTACGCAGAGCCCTGGGACACGGTGTGTGGCCCAGAAATGCTGGTTCCATTCCTGCTGCTCCGACTTCACACAACACGTTGGGCGTAGTAAGCGAGACTCACGCTTTTACAGGACTTCCGGTGGAAAGTGAAGACCAACAGGGAATTCTGTGAAATCTCCCTCCTGAAATATTACAAAGTATCTCTTACGAAACAGAATGCCTCCAGAAACATGACGACAGCTGAGAAGAGTAATCCCAAAAGCGCAGCAAAAAATGTGTGACGTTCACAGAGAACATATCTGAAAGCTGAGAAAATTTCAGGTAAGATGTGAATTAAAACTTCAGCAAAAAAGTGAGCAGTAGCGTTCAACTGAAATGCTTTCTATTTTTTGCTCATTCTGTCAAAAAGAATAAAGTGAGTTTATAGAGCTGCCAGACGGTTTTAAACAGGACCCCTTGTGTCCGGGTCTCAGCTGGCAGCTTCAGTTCGAAAGAACTCAGCCCAGGAAAAGAAGTGAACAAGCCTGAAGCAATCACAGTACGATCCAGAAACTCACGCACAAACGCGGCACATCCCGTCCTCAGAGGGGCCCCCTCCGAGAGCCCCCACCCAGACGCCATCTAACTCTTAATGTAGACATTGTCCAAAGCAGCTTTGTTTTCGGGTTCCCACATCCACACGGGATCAGACAGAACAAGCAGGGAGGGGGAGGGTCCCGGACAGAAAAGGGAGACACAAAAAATTATAAAGAGCGGATTTGGTAAAACCCCACACAATCTGGGGTCATTCAGACTAGCAGCCAACAATTCTTTGTCAGCATGTAGTATGTGCTACTACATTACATGCACTGCAGAATAATGGTGTGAGGCATTCAGAGATATTTAATTCCCATGTACTCTGTGGAACAGAGTTGCACCCAAAAGAGTTAAAATTAAAAATGACATGTTTTGACACTTAAAGCAGTAACCCTAGTATTCTCTGCAAATCCCGTCACCCAGAAGGACTCATCTCCTCACAGTCCAGATGCCTCAGGGAGCAGTCCATTAAACAGAATCTGTCCAAAATAATTTTTACTCTATAAACTCTTCTGAAGTGCACTGATCTTCACTCAATTTCATGGGCTTTTGCGAACATTGCTAAATATTATGTCTCAAGAGTGTTCTAACGAGCCTCTTACTTTTCTCTGAGTTTTTTTTTTTTTTTTGAGGACGATTAGCCCTGAGTTAACATCTGCTGCCAATCCTCCTCTTTTTGCTGAGGAAGACTAGCCCTGAGCTAACATGCACGCCCATCTTCCTATGCTTTACATGTGGGATGCCTACCACAGCATGGCCTGTCAAGTGGTGCCATGTCCGCACCCGGGATTCAAACCAGCAAACCCCGGGCCACCGAAACAGAACATATGAACTTAACCACTGTGCCACCAGGCCGGCCCCTCTTGTAGTATTTTTTAACGGCACATGACCACCTTGTGAGCCTGTTTTCCGAGGCAGCTTACACACAATTCTGGCTCTTGTATTTTGTATGGCCACTTTGTACAGTGTGACCATCTCCTCTGGCCACAGCTGACCACAGAGTGGGGTCAAAGTCTGACCAGAGCCCCACCTCTGGAATTTGAACAACTCAGCATCTCTCTGGGAGACTACCTGGGAGACGTGCGCGTGTGGATCAAAGAACCAAAGGAGTGGACCTGCAGAGGGGAGAGGGCAGGCCCGAGGCAGGGAGAGCACAGCCACACTTCCCAAGGCCGTCTTCCAGTGCTCTCCCTGGCCTGAGCGCACTACTGTCTGGCTTGCACAAGATGCTCCCGTATCTTTAAAACAGATTTCTATCTTCTCCTCAAGCTCGCGCGGGCTGTTCCTGCTCCTTGTGATCCAAAGCCTCCAGGCGCCCGTCGTCTGTGAGTGCACAGGGCATCCTGCTGAACCGTCAGGACTGGAAACCCCGTGTCCACACACGGCTGAGTCCAGCTACACGGTGTCCTTACGCAGCCATCTCCACTTAGCACAATGTGCCCAGGCCTCCTCTTGCTGTCAGATGTCTGAACGCTCCCTATTGAAGGTTCTGACTACGAAACACTGTCGTCAAGTGTCACTGCCTTGTGAATTCTCTATAAGTCTTCTATGAATTGGTGACATGTTTAGAGGGATTTAGGGACACACATAAGAGGAAGGAGACACAGGCAGGCCACTGCCTCCAACAGGAACGCGCCCAGGGAAGGTGCCATCGAGACCTCCAGCTCCTGGGCAGGTAACCCGGCGATGCCGAGCCACACAGCAGGCCGGCAGCCGTTGTCCTCTAACCATGGCAAAATTGCAGCCAGGAGGTCCCCACGGGGCCTCCATCAAAGGACCCATGCAGGCGGAGCTCTGGGACAGCAAGGAGCAGGGGGCACGTCTTCCCAGGAAACGCCACCTGGCCAGTGGAGGCCGCGCTGCCGCTGCTGTGCCCCGTCACCTGATCTTACAGCCATCACCTCCTGATATGACGCTCCCTCCCACGAGTCGAACCCCTGCGTCTCCTGCTTGTTGAGTGAGAATTCCGGGCCAGGGGCTTCATAAGGGCTTGCGTCTCTCAGCGCCCCAGCGTGTGACACGAACATGAGGGTGGAGAACAGGGGTCACTGTTTCACTGTCTCGTCGTCAACACTTGAATTTCACTCCGAGATTGTGGACAAGCCTCAAGTTTCTCTAGGTGCCTCCACCTTGAGGATTCTGTAAGAGCATGGCTTTGCTTCTAACTAGACACAGGGACCCAGAGGCAAACACCCGGAGGCTTAGTGACGCTTCATGTGGGTGACGACATCTGCGCTCATGGAGCAGAATTAAGAGCCAAGATCAGGCCGGAGGGTCAAAGTCACCAAGGTGAGCAACAAAAACTCTAGGAAACAAGCGTTTTTCTCTGTGAGACCCCCGACCACAGTGAGGACGGCTCCTGGCTTCCTGGAGGGCAGGCCTCCCACACGACCTGCAGGGTCACGGTCCTGAGGACGTCCCCGGCCTGCTTGGTGCTGGCCACCTGGGCAGGCAGGCCCCAAGTCCCCAAACCCCATCAAAGGGAAAGCTAGAAACGACTTTTTCCAAGATGTAAATGCAAGTGCTGCCAGTTCTACACTGTACCAGAAATTTCCTCTCCCACCAGCTCTTGGCCCCAGGGAAATAAAGGCTGAAGTTTTTATTTAGTAAAAAATGTATCTTAATTTTTCAGTTTAGCAAGTGCAAGATAAAGATTATGCTGAAGCCAAAATCATAGTGTGTGTGTCTGTATCTATGTATATCTCCATGTTTCAACCAGAGGTGTTTTTTTTCAAAAAAAGATAGCTTGTTTCTACTCTCAAACTGGCTCTTTGACGTTATATAATCAAAGGAAATACACTGAAATATGATAAGAATCTCTTTTCAACCTATATAATTTCCAGATGCTGCGTTTTTCGTTATTTGTTTTGCTAAAGCAACTATTAACAATTCATAAAGTTATGTTTTTAAATTAGTAAACTCAGAGTGAGAATTCTCTCCAGCTTTTCAAAAATCCTAATTCTTTGCTTCTTTAGTTCCTTATGAATCTCGATTAAGTCAGGAAGAAAGGGAAGTTCAGTATTTGATGATAATCTCTGACTTCTGACTAACTCTTGAGATTTTAAATCAAACATATACCAAAATACTGGAAACTCACAGCAACTGGATCACTGTGCTGTTAAACCCAAGAATTCCCTCACGACCAGACAGCCCCCATGTGACCTACTCCAGGAAGCCTTTCTTGATCTTGCTCGGATCACATACTTCTTGTTCTCTTTATTTTTACATAATGCAATATAGGCACCTCCTTCGTAGCATACATCTTATAATTACCCATTTGTATATCTGCATCTTCTTAAACTGGCAGCTCTCCAGGAAGGGACAGCATCCATCAACAAGTGCCCCAGTGCCGCTCTTGGCTTGCAGGAGCAATCCTCGCTGGGTGTTGGCAGAGTGAACAAATGATTGGCATTTACAGTCCTGGCCTTCCAGCCGGACACAGGAGAACGTGGGCAGCCTCATTCCCCGGGCCTCGGTCCCCAGCATTCCCACAGCTGACAAGTTAGTCCAAACAGCTAAGGATGAATCAGGCTTTCCTGATTCCAATCAGGAGGAACGTCTTTTATGGATCCCATTTCTAATGCTCCTAAAAGCTGCTGCAAGGTGTTGAGACCGGGTCAATGCTAATTTCTCTTTGACCCTGATTTCCCCGGAGTGGATCCTCTCATGATGCACAAGCAGGGTAACACAGGAGGCCAGGGACGCAGTGGCTGGGGGCGACGCAAGGCATGTCCCACCAAAACACGAGCACATTCGAGGAGACACATGGATCTTTTAAGGGGCAGGACACCTGTCAGAGGGCCTGTCTGCACTGAGGAGAGCTGTCTCCTCGTGAGTGGGGGGATTTTCCACCTGGCTCACCGCCCCACGGCAGCTCAGAGCAATGGGACTCCAGCATCTGAGCTCCACATGGACAGCTGAGCTCGAAGATCTAATTTAACAGGAATTTTCTTCAAGGACACCAGGATAGCGTGAAGTGTCACTGTGCACATGAGAGAACTAAACCCCTCAAAGAGACTGCTTCCTGTCGGGGTCCCACTGTTGCCCCGGGGCCCCGTGTTCCGCTGGCCTCACCTCACAGAAGAGAGGCCCGAGGCAAACCTCAGCACCCTCCCCAGGACTGGGACCAGCCGCAGGAGCTTTCACATCGCTCTCTGCGGTACTGGTTCTCAACAAATCTGTTATCTGTCTTGGGCTTGTTTCTGGGGTGAAGCCACACCAGGAGACTGCAGTCTGGCAAACAAGGACCACATATGATCACGTCAGTGGAGACTCAAGCCCCCAAAGCAGAGGCACCACTTCCAAGTCCCGGACCGTGAGAGGCCCACCGGGGAGGAGGGGGGGCACCGGAGAGGAGCCCCCACACCGTGTCCACATCGCCCTCAAGATCGCACAGGGGCTGCCAGGCACTCGGAACCGCTCAGGGAGCGAGGGCCACAGCGGTACAGGGGAGGCACAGTCTCTTTAACAACACTGGTGGGCAGTGCAGATACGGGGAGCGAGTGGACGGGGACTCTGAGGGGCCACCACACAGGCCTTCCCCTCCTGCCCGCCCCGGGCCACCGTGTGCGGGGCCGCCTCCCCAGTCTAAGCTCTTCTGACAACACGCCGCTTGGTCCCTTGTCTTCCATTTCTTTGTCACTGCTCTGTTCCAGCGCCATACACAGAACATCCCCTGCTTTTCAGGGATGACGACTGACTATTACCAAGTGTCACTTCCTCAGAAGGGCCCTTCCTGACCTCCCAGCCTACAGCAGACCACCAAGTCACCAGCCGTCTTATTGTTATCCCAGCCCTGGTACCGTCTGCCCATTTTTTATGCACTGCCCTCACAGCACCGTGAGCACCACGAGAAGCGGGACCTTCGTGCCTCATCTGACACTGCATTTCCAGGTCTTACGACGCAATCTGGCATTTATCAGGTGTTTAATAAATGCTGATGATGACTCAACAAGTGGATGCCACACACAGAAGGTTCTGAATGCCTAAAACAAATTCGGAGTCAGGGAGGGGTAGGAACACGTCACCCTAACACACTGAAACCTCTAGGAAGGCCAGGCTGAGCGGCCGTCTGCTCCACAAGTCTATCAAATGACGGTCAGTGCTGCTCTCCTGGCAGTGAGAGACGCTGCGACTGACCCAGCAACGAGAGGGGGCCAGGACACAGACTGGGGTTGGGTGAAGCCCCCCACAGAGCCTCAGCAGGCTGTTGGTGACGGAGGGGCACTGTTTTGTTTTTCTGGTTAGAGCAGAGGGGACACTACAACCTTGAGAAAAAATAAGTGACAAGAAAGTACAATGACAGCTGTGAGTTATTTTCTTTTTAAAAAAGAAAAAAGATGTTTGGGATACATCCTAAAAATTCATATGGGGCAACGAAAGACCCAGAATTGCTACAGCAATCCTGAGAAAGAACAAAGCTAGAGGCATCACAATCCCTGACTTCAAAACATACTACAAAGCTACAGTAATCAAAACAGCACGGTACTGGTACAAAAACTGGTGCACAAATCTATGGAACAGAATTGAAAGCCCAGAAATAAAACCACACATCTATGGACAGCTAATCTTTGACAAAGGAGCTGAGGGCCTACAATGGAGGAAAGAAAGTCTCTTCAACAAACGGTGCTGGGAAAACTGGACAGCCACATGTAAAAGAATGAAAATCGACCATTCTTTTTCACCATTCACTAGAATAAACTCAAAATGGATCAAAGACCTAAAGATTAGGCCTGAAACAATAAGTCTTCTAGAAGAGAATATAGGCAGTACACTCTTTGACATCAGCTTCAAAAGAATCTTTTTGGATACCATAACCCCTCAGACGAGGGAAACAATAGAAAGAATAAACAAATGGGACTTTATCAGACTAAAGAGCTTCTTCAAGGCAAGGGAAAACAGGATTGAAACAAAAAAACAGCCCACTAATTGGGAAAAAATATTTACAAGTTATTTATCTGACAAAGGGTTAATCTCCATAACATATAAAGAACTCACACAACTCAACAACAAAAAATCAAACCCAATTACAAAATGGGCAGGAGACATGAACAGACATTTCTCCAAAGAAGATATATGGATGGCAAATAGACACATGAAAAGATGCTCATCATCACTAATCATCAGGGAAATGCAAATCAAAACTACACTAAGGTATCACCTTACACCTGTTAGAATGGCAAAAATATCCAAAACCAAGAGTGACAAATGTTGGAGAGGCTGTGGAGAAAAAGGAACCCTCATATACTGTTGGTGGGAATGCAAACTGGTGCAGCCACTATGGAAAACAGTATGGAGATTTCTCAAAAAGTTAAAAATAGAATATCTTATGACCCAGCCATCCCACTACTGGGTATCTATCCTAAGAACCTGAAATCAGCAATTCCAAAAGTCCCATGGACCCCTATGTTCATTGCAGCATTATTCACAATAGCCAAGTCATGGAACCAACCTAAGCGCCCAGCAACTGATGATTGGATAAAGAAGATATGGTATATATGTACAATGGAGTACTACTCAGCCATAAAAAAGGACAAAGTCGTCCCACTCACAACAACATGGATAGACCTTGAGGGTATTATGTTGAGTGAAATAAGCCAGACAGAGAAAGACGAACTCTGTATGACTCCACTCATAGGTGGTAGTTAACATATAGACAAAGAGAACTGATCAGTGGTTACCAGGGGAAAGGGGGGGTGGGGGGAGGGCACAAGGGGTGAAGTGGTGTACCTACAACATGACAATAATGATGTACAACTGTAATTTCACAAGGTTGTTAACTATCATAATCTTAATTAAAAAAAAGAAAGATGTTTGGGATACATCCTAGGATAAAGATACACTCAGCCCAGTCTTCGACTCTAAAATACATGTGTTCACCAGTAAGGACATAAAATCGAATACCAAAGTCTGAAGTAAAGAAATACATTTCTGTGTGATTTTTAATAGAAATAGTATTAAAGATTTGGTGCAAACCAAAGATGGAGTATAAATCAACGAATGTGGCCCCGAGCACATCGCACTCGGAGGGTTTTCCACTTAGAGGCGGAGCGTGGAAGGACTCTGTCCTCACCCACGTGCTCAGTCATTAAGAGGACAAAGATGCAAAAAAAACCATAATGCAGAAGCCTGTGTATGTGCTCGCTACTGGAATAACTTCCGCTGGGACGCCAGGAGCTCCCAGGGGCAGGGAGGCCAGCTCAGAAGAGGCCGCGATTCACAGATGTGAAGTTAAATATGGACATGGTCTGCCATATTTTTGGGTACCTTGTTTGGTCACCTATGAAGGGATGATCGTCTTTTCACTCGAAGAAAAGCCTGCCTCTCAGCATTAGTTTAGAAGAGTTTTGATATCCAAAAACTACAATGATGAAATTTTGAAGAACCTGGGGAGCCTGACCAGAGCTCAGGAAGCTGAGGCCGAGTGAGCGTGGTAAGGGGTGGAGGGACATGGGGGCAAGGATGACACGCAGACAGTGCGGGGGTCGGTGGTGTTATTCCCGTCTCACGGATGAGAAAAACGATGAGAAAGCTGAAGCAGATCGCCCTGGCAAACAGCTGATCTGAAACTCAGATCTACCTGGTACCAAAAACCTCTGCAGGCTCCTTTGCAAAGTCCGCTGAAATTTCAGCACCAAAATTAAGTTCTAAAAGATTGAGTGGGCTCCTCCGGTTCTAGCCAAGAACCAGATGACCTGCAGGCCAATGCTCTTCTTCTAAGACAGAGTGTGCAGAGCATCCGTCCTCCGGCAGGGGAGCCGCGGTCCAAGCACAGGGGCGGGCAGCAGGTGTGGCGGCTGACATCTATTTGGGAAACTGCTAATAATTTAGTCTGGACTGAGCATGGGACTCAGAAGAGCTCGGGTGGAGGCAAGGAGAGGCCGAGGGCAAGAGTGAGCAAAGGCAGGACTGGGGGGGTGGGTGGGGGCAGATCCGCACATCGGGGTCTGCACTTCAGTCTGCAGACTGTGAAAAGCACTGGCTGTCTGCAAGTCGGGAAGTGACACAAGCAACCTGTGTTTTAGCAAATCCCTCTGGGAGCAACAGGGAGGATGAACTGGCAGGAAGGAAGTCTGGAGCAGGGAAATTATCCCAAGGCTCTTACGATAATCCAGATGGGAAGTTTGAGCACCTGAGCTGGGGCTGTGGCAGCGATGAGTGTGAGAGGAAAGTGAGACTCAAGACAGACTCAGAAGAGAACTGACAGGCCTTGGATGTTAGCCCTGGAGAGGGAGCCAGGTTCAAAGCCAGGTTCCCACCTGGGCTGGTGCTCACGTGGTCAGCATAAGACAATTATAGCAAAAAGAAATGAAATAAACATTACCTATCAATACTAGAGTGAGATCTAGCAATGGTTACCAATAATGAAACACTCTCAGTAGCAGAACACAGTTACTAAAATAAGCGCCCAGGCCGTATTTTTCAATAACAGAAAAAATGAAGCACACCTATCTTTCTTATTAGAAACAAGTAGGTTCCTTTTAAATGTCTATTATCATCTCAATTGGGAAGACGTCTACAGAGCAAGACCTGCTGCGACCCGGGCTGGTGCAGGCCGGGCTCCTCACACGCAGCCCTGGCTGGCAGAGTAAGACAGCACTGTGCTGGATGGTTTCTGTTCTTGTCGTTAAGCAGGTGGATTTGCCACTGGTCAGCAAGGAATGGCAGAGAAGATCGGGGGGCGATGGAGAAAGATCAAAGGGGCAGAAAGGGAAGAAGAGGAAGACGAGCTACACGCCACATCGCAAACACCCAGCTGGTATCAAAACCATCGGATTTTTTAAAGAGCTAATTTGACTTTGGTGGAGTTTCTTCTTAAAGGAGCGATGTCGAATGGCATTGGTGTGAGCAAGAAGAGCCACAAGCACGTGCCTCTGTTTACACCCAACGTCAGCAGGAGGACCAGAGAGTCGTTCTTACCATGTTTCAGATGTAGGCAGCTGTCATTCTGGGACCTGTACCTGCAGAAAATTGTGTCTTTAACAAACTTTTATTGAAGAGGGTTTTGTACATTGCAAACAGCAGCTACAACATCGTGTGCACTTGTCTGCTTTACTTTTCATGGTTCTTACACCGGCCATTTTTATCTGTGCAGCACAAGTAGGGGCCTTATTTTTAATGAAAGAAAAAGGGGACATAAACAGGACCTCAGTGATCGATGCCTTGAATTAACAGACAGGAAAGGTCAACCCTAACATCATGTTTGCCATTTTTAAACAACCCAAACCACAGAAAGGATTCTCAAGGGGACATGGGTAGCAGCACATTAGAGAATCATCACAAAAAATATTCTTGTGAGTTTTGCAAATAGAAAAACAGCAGAAGTGTTCAAGCAAAGAAAACAAAGACAATAAAAGCAAAAATAGAATGAAAAACAACCACAGTCAACAACCAGGACTCCAGATGACAGGGTTCGGGAAGGAGCTTTAGAGGCACCTTCACATTTAAAAGAAAGGTCTTTTAAACACATTTAAGGAATTTCAGGAAGAAAAGCAGAGTGAAGAAGCACGAGTCACAGCGGAGGATAAAGCAGTGTGTGGACAGAGCAGGCCGCCTAGCAGGAACGGGCTGCAAGTGCACGGCGCCTACCTGACGTGGACTCCTGCAGCTTCTCTCTCTTCCTCTTCTTCTTCTTACCCTGGAAGAGAGGCACATGTCACGTTACAGACTGTGAGCATGGGGCTGGACATGACACACGACAGGCAGGGGGTCCTCAGAGAGGAAAAGAGCCTCGCCCTCCCTCTCTCTCCCATTTCCCAAGAAACAGCCAGCGCGAGGGAGAGAGAAGATGGGTCCTCCCTCTCTGTGCCCTCTGCCTCCACAGCTTCACAGTCAGCATCCTCAGTACTGACGTGGGAGCCGTCTCACATTCATACCAGGAGCGTGACATCCCAGGGCTGTGGCCCCAGAGTTGCCTCCGAGGAAAGCCCACTGGGAGGCCTGCCTTCCATTACGAACCACCACATGCGGAACCCACTCCCAGTGGTGTTCATGGTGGGGCCTCCTCGCTGTGAATCCCACCATGTAATTAAACGATCCCAACGTTAACTGAGGCGCCGGCCCCATGGCACAGGCAGGACGTGACCACCGAGAGCAGCGTACGGGGAAGACTATTACTGGCAGGTGAGGACCTGGCTTCCTAACACAGACACAGTGACGTGGATATGTATGCAACTTTACATTTCAATACATTTCAAAATCACTTTAACCACCAATTGACAACTTTAGGTCCCATTTAATAGTGGTCTAATTTTCCGTTTTTCTTCATAATTACTTTGCCCTCAAACGATAACTGTAAAAGGGCACAGACATGGCATATATTTGATTTATATGAAGAGTAAATGACCAACCTGGATTAGGATGGTATTTTCAAATAACTGGAAGAAAACACATACCACATCCAGTATCTCTATCTTATGTCTGCCATAATAATCACATTAACACACGAAAAATGAAAATAAGATCATACTGAATGTACTGTGTAAGTATATAAAAGATAGTTTTTCTTCGTGTCATGTGACCTGACCATTGAGGCTTTAAAGCTTTGGAAAGTTGACTGAAACTATCCTCACAAACACGGAGGCCAACAGCAGATACTCCGGCCGGTCAAAAATGAAGCAGTCTTTTTTAGGACGATGAGAGGTCCTCCAGGGGGAGGGGGCAGAGGGAGGGAGGGTGCGTTCTCACAGGCATGGCTCTCTTCCTCTCACAGTCACTATGGTTTTATGTGCTGTGACCTTGGTCCATGTGTCTGGAACCTCCTTCCTCACTTTCTCCTCCTGGCTCCCAAGTGTCACCTCTTCCGGGAACCTTCCAGACCCCTCCACCGCCCTCAGGCAGAGCTCACCACCATAAGCTGACGCTTCACAGGTGCTGTGAGGGCCGCTCGCCACATGGCCTGAGTCTCTCAGCTCGTCTCTGCCACCCGGGTGGCACAGGCCTAGACCACGTGACGGTGGCCTGAGGGGTTTTCTGAAATAACCTATGCTATATTCTAGGTATAAACCAGCATTCCAAGAGAATCTACATCTATGGTAGACAAAAAGACCTACACAGTTTAGAGGTATTAATGTCAACTTAGATAAAAAATGAAATTCACGTATGGTAAAGATAAAAATATTTTTCATTGAAATTACATGTAATACAGTTATGTGCCACATAATGACGTTTTGGTCAACAATGGACCGCATATATGAGGGTGGTCCCGGAAGATTAGTACCACAAAGCTAGGCGTGCAGCAGGCTGTACTATCTACGTTTGTGTAAGCACAGCGTATGATGTTTGCACGATGACTCTGCCTTTCTCAGAACGTGTCCCCGTCACTAAGCGATGCCTGACTGTGCTGGGGTTATTAAGCACTAAATTTAAGAGCTCTAACAATACAAAAATGCCTTACTGATCTCACCTAAGAAAATATGTGCACTGCTGATTTACAAGGACTTCAGTTATAAAAGTTATAAAAAACAGGTTATAAAGACAAAGTTCTAAAATCTATGATGTCATAGAATAGGGCATTTTAATATTAAATCATTGAGATATATACTTAATATGATCTCAGAGAGGACCAGGATAGCACTGACACTGAGGCTAAGATACAGGCCTGCGTCTTGTTCGACTCTCTGCCCACACTGTCATTTTAAGGACACCCTCAGCTAAAGTGCTACCACGTGACTGACTTCTGTTTCCTTACTAACAGGTTTATTTTGATTATTATAAAAATTGTATGTAGCAAAGCAGGGTTTCCCCTTCATTCAAGGAGGATCATAAAATCAAGTTAAGCAAAACAATTTCCTTTAAAAATTGTGGGAAAAAAATTGAGCGGAGGAAAATCTTTAATGGTAAATTCACATTACACTGGCTTTCTTTAAAACTACTTTCTTCCCATTTCTCCACATGGAGAAAGGGAGAGAGAGCGAGCACGAGAGAGAATATGTGTTAACTCTTTTAAAAAGTGAAAAGCCACTCCTTTACTTAGGGATCAGAAACAGAAACTTCATTCGAAGATGCTGAACAAGCAGTGCTAATAAATCTATGCAAAGTCACAGCACAGCCAAGCTCTTCCATGGGTCAAAGAGGGAAGGTCACTCTCCCTTTAGGTAAACAGCATCCAAAGAGATCCAGGACCAGGGGTGGGCGGGGAGCGGGCACTTTTGAAACTCTTTAGGTGGGAGATTGATCTTCCCACTCAAAGGGCATTGCAGAGGCTCTATGCAGAAAGATGCTAATTACTGCCCAGAGAACAGAAGCCCCGTTCAGAGGAGAAAACTTTAAGTAAAGCAGTCTTCTGAAGAAAGCACTGGGAGACTGAGCTAGTCCGCCCTGGAGAAGGGAAACCACATCCACTGTGAGGACGGGGAGACCTGGGCTGACCTGCAGCTTAGCCACTACACGGTCTTGGACGGATCACTTACCCTCCCCAGCCCCTCATTTCCCTCATTTGTAAGATACAATAATACTGTTTATGCCGTGGGATTATCATGAGGATCAGAAAACAACACAAAAAGCATTTAAGACAGTTCTTGACGCTCGGCATCTGGTAGTTATTAAAACACCCAAAGCAACGACTCAGGTGAGTCCACTGAGCTGCTGCTCAGAAGCAACAAACAAGAGGACTCTGACTTCCGCATCATGGCTGGATCCAAGGTTTGATTGAGCACCGAATCCTGAGCAGCAGTGACTTCTTCTTCAGAGCATGTTACAAGAAAGAAATATGTTCCAGAAGTGTTGGCGTCTCATTATATGGGATGTATGACCTCACAGATGCAGCGCCACAGGATCATCCATCCATGGCAATGACCACACATTAAATTAAATATTGATTAATGGCTTCCGCCTCACCTTTTTTTTTTGTTTTGGTGAGGAAGACTAGCCTTGAACTAACATCTGTGCCAATCTTCCCCTATTTTGTATGTGGGTCACCGCCACAGCATGGCTTGAAGAGCGGTGTAGGTCTGTGCCTGGGATCCAAACCCGTGAACTCCGGCCACTGAAGCAGAACGCACCAGACTTAACTGCTATGCCATGGGACCAGCCCCACCCCACCTTTTTTAAAAGGGACAATTCCACTTAATATTAAGGCTGTCCTGGCTGGCATTTCAAATACTAGTCTCGCATGGAAGATGGAAATGATCTTGAAAATTTTAAATTTAGAGCTTAAATAATCAAAATTATCCTCCTCTATAAAGTATGATAAAACTAATATATCACTTACACTTTCTCAGAAATAGTCCTTGCTGTATTAAAACTACATTAGTAAAATGTTCAAACTCTAAAGTAATAAAATAATTGCAATATAAATGAGGTATATTTTGCCAATAAAATTAGTATAACTTAAAAAATATAATATCCACTCTATCTGAAAATACACAATAGACAGCAGGGTACATTAATATGAAATAAATTTTTTTTATCCAGTTCTAATTAGCCTGTGGCAAAACAGTCACTTGAATACATTGTTTATAAGAATTGTAAAATAATATAATCCTTTCGGAAAACCATTTGACAATATGTATCAAGAGCCTTTAAAATATTTGTTTCCTTTAACTCAACAATTCCACTACTCCAATTCTATGCTACAGAAATAATAGTCCTAAATACAGACAAAACTGTTATTCACAGGTATGTTCATTGCAGGCTTATTTCCAGCTGTAAAAAATAGAAATCAACTTAAATGTCTAACAGTAGGAAAAAATAGTAAAGTAAATTGTGACGTTCACTCAATGAAATGTATCGTATAGCCATTAAAACGGACACAGAAACATTGTCGTAACAGAAAAATGCTTATTCTATATGAACAAGAAGCATGACACAAAAGTGTATGTACCCCCCCCCCACAAACACACTTATAAACAAGTAAAAAATAAAAACATATGCACAGAAAAAATCCTGGAAGGTAAGGTAACTAGTTATTACTAAGTTGCCTTTACATGACAAGATTATGGGATTAAAAAAAATCCTTATCACAAATGTTTTAACGATAAGATTTTTGTTAAAAGTTTTACTCTAAAAAATTCATTAGCATGTATAGCCAAAAAAAATAATTAGGACAGCTCAAAGCTTTCAAAATGCGACATATCCATGAAATCTTTATTGCAAAGTTCATTAACTTCCAAAAGCAGGAAATAGTACCAGCATTAGATACACCTAAAACACACTTCCTTCACGGAAAGCCAGAGAGAGAGGAGGAGGAGGGGGGGAGAGCGGGCGTGCTGGATGCAGAAGGGGCTTACATAATTGTCTCTTGCAGACCAGCCTGGATAAAGCTGCATATGTAGCTGTCTCTCCTTCCGCGCTAATTCATAATATTTAGCCTGCTCTTCACGGGAGAGGGCGTGCCACTAAAGGAGGGAAAAAATCAAATGACAGTGAGCAGAACAGCAACATTATTACATGTTTCATGTTTCAAACATTAAAGAATGAAAACATTGAGCATTTAAGCGTTGATTTATCTTTAAATGGGAAGAAGACCAAGTGCCACTGAAACCCACTTGGGGTCGGGTGGCGAGAGAGAAACTCAAACTTTGGTTTTTTGGGTCCTGTTCTTCAACGGCACCTGAGACACATCCAAGTCAATGACAGCGTCCGAAACAAGCGAGCTTGGTCCAGCATCGATTAGAAAGCGCTTTCCCCAGTGCACCTCAACACCCAATCAGCCCTTCTTCCGTTTGTAGCACATTCTGATATCTGAGCCCGAACACCATTTATTTATGCAAAATCTGGTAATTCCAGATGTCTTTTCCACACAGACACATCCTGCCTTGCCTCCATGGACACTCCCCCACCGTGTCACACAGAGTGTCTGAAGCCTCCATCAGATGGTCCTGTCTTGACAGCAGGATGTCAGAAGTCAGTGTGTGTGCCTGAGGGTCTTCACCCCTCCTGACACTCATAGAAATGCTCCTCGTCTGTGGGGAGGACGCGGCACAATCACACACGCACGCTTTATGGCCGGGGCTTTTAGCTTCCTTCTGATGGAAAGCAAGGAGCATTATCTGAGTTTATTTTGCCATGTGGAATTGGAGACTATAGTATCTGATGTGGAGAAGGCAGGGGCTGATATCCTGCAAACCTCCCATCTCCCTGGTATCTAACTGATTCATAGCACACACAGCACAACAGCTGATGGAGGCAGGTGTCTGTTGGGGATTTTAAGCCCCTTATATTTGCACATCGCTTTGCATGTGTCTGCACACAACTTGCCCCAGGTCCCAAGTAGGTAGTTTTCAAGTATTGTCCCTATTTCCCAAATGCCAGGACCTGTCAACCGAACCTCCCAGGACAACGGGTTGGGCTTTGGGGGATCCACTGGCTGGAGGTAATGGCACAGAGGCAGTGGCTACAGGAGGAGTAGACCTGAGCCCGCACCATGTGTATGTATACACACGCACATGCATGCGTGCTCTCGCACAGCCGGGGCCTCCGGACCCCTGCTCTCCCAGCTCTGGGGTGTGGAGCTCTCCAGGTCACTTCCTTCCCATTCAAAGCCACGTGATTTTTTCTCCTTCATGTCCATACTACATTTGACTTTAATTTTCCTCTTCCTGCTTTTAAAAGTCATAAGAAAAAGAAAAGAAAGGTGTGGCTGGACTGGGGAGAGCAAGGAGGAGGAAGGGACAGGTTGGTGAGAGAGGAGAAGTCCTCGTCCCCTGCATGCAGCCTGTCAGGCATGGCCAGGAAGATTTCCTGAAGAAAGCAGAAGGCCCTGTGGCTGCTGTTGGCTGGGAGAATGAGACCCTGATGTCAAGAAGAGCACTGAGCCCTTGGGCCACAGCACCACATGCACTCCAGCCTCAGCAGGGATGCCCCGAGCCCAGCTGGAGGGCTCCACTGCATGGCTCTCGAGAGCCCCTTAGAGGCCGGGGCTCGGTGCTGGGCAAGGAGGACGACCTAACCTCAACTGCTTTACAAGCGCGGAGTGCACAGTTAAGGAGCACAACACTGCGGGACTCGGCCTGAGCCTAAGGGCAAATCAGGCAAAATGCTTTCCTTAAAAAGGAAGGGGGGAAGGGGAGGTGGCAGAAAAAAGTCTGAAGAAAGTTGTTGAGACATGGCTCTGCGTAGGGCGGGGCGGGCACAGCGGGCCCAGCCACGCCCAGGAGGACGTCTGGGGCAGTGGCTACCGTGCAGACTGCAGGAGAGGTCGACTGTCTCCACTGGCGATGGCCTTTCTAAATGTGAGACACACACCTGTCCTAGGGACCATCACAGGGGGACAGTGCCAACTGGACACAACGGAAAAGATCGGCCTCGATTTTCTTTTTTTGAGAAAAAACTGATGGTTACTATTGACACAGTTCTGGTGCTAATGTGATCGACAAGAGGCAAAGTTGTTACCAAAAAGGAAGAAAAGTTAAGAAAGGATGGAAGCCTTACTTTATAAATTTGTCTGTTCACTTGACAAATAATCTCTCTTATCCTCCTCCAATATATCAGCAAGACTTTATATAATTTATGGCAGCTTAATAACTTGCTAAGAAAACCTGGAAGTGTAAACAACACATCTCCCAAAATACAAATGGAGGTTGAGTCTTCTACCCAAACAACCAGTTAAACAGCCAGGTATTTTTACAGCAGGAAACTCAGGGTGACAAAGGGACCCAGCTAACGAAACTCAGCAAAATGCAAGGAGACAGAGCAGGCCACAGAATAAACCGCTCACCCGCCTTTTCAACTGCTCTTAGTTCCCTGATGTTTCTAACGCAAAAAACGTACTCACAAATAAAAGAGCGTTTACCAGAGAAAATCATCGGGCAAAACGATGGCTTTAAAGTTTCGCATTGAAAACTTTAAAATCTAGCACAAACTAGAAAGATGGTCTGTCTTTATAGGAATTTCTGAAACACAACTGACTAAAAATGCTTTTCTGTCTCATTTACTGAAAAGCTAAGAGTTGATTTTTTTAAAAAAAAAAAATCTAATTTCATTGTCAAGGTTTTACGAAGTTGTTGGGAAAATACCCATTTAATTTGAAGACAGTTCTGCAGTTAAAAAATTCTGACAGTAAATTTGTACTAAATGGACTTCTTTTAAGACCCTGGAAGGTCTGAAAAGAAAAAGCTTACTTTAAAGTAAGATTTGTGTTATTATTATCTATAATATGAAGAAGAAAACTTTAATTCATATGAATGAACATTTCTATTTTAGAGATACAGTAAAGATCAATAAAAATCAGATAAAATGTTGCACGATGGATTTAAGTTCCACTTTTAAGAATTCTAATTATCCCAGTGTAAAACTTCATGATTTTAAAGCCGGGAACTTTGAAGAGCCAGCGAGGACTCCCCTGCCAGAGGGGAGTTATGAAAGGACAGAAAAACTGAGCTTAATCAAAGATCTCAGAGACCTATAAATAGAAACAGGTGTCCAAATCAAAGACAGAGGGAGACCCCAAATGAGAACCATCCTGTCGGACACATGCTCTGATCTGGGGATTGTTAAGGGAGCTGAGAAAGTAACAATTGTTAGAAACGTGCATTGAAAATAGGAAGCACGCCTCCATGTCATATCCTTACTCACTCTCTTGAGCAGGAAAATAATTCCCGCTGGAGGGCCAGAGGACCTTTAACTTGAAAAAGAAAAAAAGCTAAGAGTTTTACAGGAGCTGAAATAAGAACATCAGTCCTTCTTTTCCTCTGATTTCTTCTTTTAAAGGGTCAGGGGAAACGCTCATCAGCCGTTATGCTTTTAAGGCAGGGTTCTTCAAAGATGATGGGAATTGCTCATCTGCCAGGATCTGGCTTGGGAAATCATTGTAATTATTGTTATTAAGTGTTTAAGAATCCACAGGGAGAGAGAGTATTATACACAGGGCACCAAAATAGCTATAATCTAGCACCACACCCACCCCCGGAACCCTGGTGTCTGGCAGATTGGAAAGAGCTGTTTTTATGCTCTCCAACAGGAATCGATAACGCAGGAGTCTGCTTTCCTCCATCTGTTGTCAGGGACTGGAAATCTCCAGAATGTTTTCTCTTATAAATGCTGAAATGTATTAGGTTTGGAACAAATATGTGAAAATTATCAACAACAGCTAAAACACAATCCTCTAAGTTTCATGAAGGCTGTTAAACCCTCCTCATGAATGTTCATCAGTTTCTTGAGAGGTTGCAAAAACAAAAACACAAGGTCATAATTTAAGAAGCTACCACACATATAGGAAAAGCATCAACAAATTAAGATGCAAAATTTCTAAAATTACAGTGTAATTACAGTGAAAACGCAATTTGAATTAGAAAAATTCAAATTTTCTCCAGCACTCTTCAGATACTAAGTAAAACCATTTCATTCCTGAGGAAAGTGCCTAGGACTGATAAGGCACTGGGCTGGTGGACAGATAAAGAAATCCTAGAGTCCTGGTCCAGTAGCCTAGCGCCTGTTGCATGATGGGTGCTCAGAAAAACATCTCAGCATAGCCAAAAGAAGGAATGACAAGAAAATGGGCAATCCAGAAACTGGCACATGTACCCTTTAAGAATCAGAGCGATTTTTCTAGAATAAAGACGTCTGCGGCCCATAGAAATCCTTCCATTTAAAGCTTCTGGGTAGAAGAGATCTGCTTCTGTCTTGGGAGGAGTGGCCAGCTCTGTTTGCCGGGGTTCATCCAGAAGCATGGCTGGTCCCACAAACCCTTCCCGTAGCTCCCTCCGTGGGACCAGTGCCGTCCCGCTTCAGTCTGCACAGTCAGTGCGTCCGCGGACAATCCACCCTCCCATTCATCCCATGTAGAGTCTGCACAGAGTCATGGCATCTGCGGACAGTCCACCCTCCCTACTCGTCCCGTGCAGAGTGTGCACACAGTCCGTGCATCTGTGGACGGTCCACCCTCCCATTCATCCCATGTAGAGTGTGCACACAGTCATGGCATCTGCGGACAGTCCACCCTCCCTACTCGTCCCGTGCAGAGTGTGCACACAGTCCGTGCATCTGTGGACGGTCCACCCTCCCATTCATCCCATGTAGAGTCTGCACAGAGTCATGGCATCTGCGGACAGTCCACCCTCCCTACTCGTCCCGTGCAGAGTGTGCACACAGTCCGTGCATCTGTGGACGGTCCACCCTCCCATTCATCCCATGTAGAGTCTGCACAGAGTCATGGCATCTGCGGACAGTCCACCCTCCCTACTCGTCCCGTGCAGAGTGTGCACACAGTCCGTGCATCTGTGGACGGTCCACCCTCCCATTCATCCCATGTAGAGTCTGCACAGAGTCATGGCATCTGCGGACAGTCCACCCTCCCTACTCGTCCCGTGCAGAGTGTGCACACAGTCCGTGCATCTGTGGACGGTCCACCCTCCCATTCATCCCATGTAGAGTCTGCACAGAGTCATGGCATCTGTGGACGGTCCACCCTCCCCACTCGTCCCGTGCAGAGTGTGCACACAGTCCGTGCATCTGCGGACGGTCCACCCTCCCCACTCGTCCCATGCAGAGTCTGCACACAGTCAGGGCATCTGCAGATGGTCCACCCTACCCACTCGTCCCGTGCAGAGTGTGCACACAGTTAGTGCATTTGAGGATGGTCCACCCTCCCCACTCATCCTGTGCAGAGTCTGCACACAGTCCGTGCATCTATGGACGGTCCACCCTCCCCACTCGGCTCGTGCAGAGTGTGCACACAGTCAGTGTATCTGCGATGGTCCATCCTCCCCACTCGTCCCATGCAGAGTGTGCACACAGTCAGCACATTTGGGGATGGTCCACTCTCCCCACTTGTCCCATGCAGAGTGTGCACACAGTCAGGTCATCTGCAGACGGTCCATCCTCCCCACTCGTCCCATGGTGAACCCCTACCCCTCTCAGTTTTCAGCTTAAATACTATTTCCTCAGACAGGCCTTTCCCTAGGCCCCTGTTATTCTTTTTCACAGAATCTTGCTTTTCATATTCACAGCATTTATCACAATTTTAATTACATAGTTATCGGATAATTATTCATCTAATATCTGCATCCTGTCACAAAACTTTAAGCTCTGTGAAGGCAAGGACCATATCTTTTTTACTCAGCAATTACTTACTGCCTACCACTGTGCCTGGTACATAACGACACTCCATTCGTATTTGTTCTCTTAAAGAATAGCAACAGGGAAAGCACGTACCATTTACAGGAAGTTTTCTGTGTGCCAGGAACTAGCTTGCTGTTTACAAGGCACTGTTATTTGACCCTCTTAAAGGTGACTGTCAGGTCTGGTTCTCTCTGTTACTCCCCAAGCAGCTGACGATTACACCTTCTATGACCCCGACATGGATGCACACTGGGCAGATCTGAACGGAGCAGCTCATGGCTCCATGAACATTCACCCACCACGCCACCACTTACCCTTCGGCCTAGAATCTGGTTGATAGCTGCACTTTCTTTCAGAGTACACTCAGCGACGACATTGGCTCTCATTTCTTTCATGTATAACATAAAAGCATTCAGAGGCTTCTTAATGTGAGGTCTTTTTGGCTCCTGCTCCTTTCTCTGTTCATGCTGAGGCTTCCTAAAAGGTGGGTGTGGTGGTGTCAGGGGATGGGGTGGACAGGATGAGGAAAAGATGGGAGGAGAGAAGCAGAACATCTGTTCACCTCTTCAGTCAGACCCAGGCTGGAGACACCCCTCCCAGCTGTCTACAGGCCCCAGAACACTGTCAACTTAGAAGAGGGACTCAGGACTCTGAATAAGGACCCTTTGGCTTGAGAAGGTTTACCGACAGCTGTAGAAGTGTTTATAATACAACACGGAAAGGGGTTTGTGAAGATGCTCCATCTAGGGCCCTGAGGCTGAGCTCCTGGGTCACCTCAGGAAAAGGTGAACACCTCGTATGGGTGGTCATTCCCCTTGCACAACTGAGGTTCTTAACTCTGGGGGTCAAGGGTCTTTAGGAGCTGGTGAAACTTAGACTCTCTCCCCAAACGAAAGCATCTTGGCCTTGCCTCCATTTGGGTTTTCTGGACGATCCCATGCTCCCTGTCACCCATCCTCCCGTCCCAGTCTACAAACCCCAGATATTAAGAAACCCAATCACCAATGTCTTCAGGGACCCCAGCCCTGCTGTAACAACCTGACACAACCTGGCCCCAGAGGGAGTCCTGGGCTGGCCTTCCCCTGAACCCTGAAACCTGAGCTATGAAGCCTCAAAGCGGGTGAGGGCATTCACACAGGACATGCACTGAACCCTCCCAATCTACCGCCCTCAGGTGCCGGCAGGTGCTTCCCCGCCATCAGAGCCCATAAAGCCGGCCGCACAGGGCTGGAGGGCTCCAGACTCTTCCAGGCCACACTCTGAGGATAACTCCTTGATTGTGAGCTTCATCTTCTGAGGTCTGTGCTCCTTTCCAATCTCAGCATCAAAATCAGCACAGTGAGAACTCAGCTGCTTAATGTCCTCGGGGACAGAGCTACACCAGTTTTCACAGTGAGAGAGAGAGGGAAGGTTCCACGAGAGCAGAGGAGAAACTGCCGTCAAGTCCTCACAGCCGTCACAGGAGAAACCAGACGCAGTACTCACACGTGCATTAGGTCGCTGTCAGCGTGGGGGTGCTCCTGCTTGACCTGAGGTGTTACGATGGCTGGATGAGGGATGCCAGTTGTGTGGGGACCAGGTGGACCAGGAATCATATGGTGGGAAAACCTAAAAGAAGGAAAGAGAAGAAAACAGTATGTACTAGTGGCTGTTGTTGCAAAAGCTGGACAGAGTCTCGAGACCATCCACTGCCTGCTATTGGCTGAGGGTGGAGACACATCCTGATATACCCAGGAGGATTAACTGTAAACCAGTGGGCTGATGAGTAGTCTCTTTCCCTTCTGTATTCAGGTGGAAAATATTTCTAACTATTCCCTGTAGAACAAATTTTTTTCCAAACTAACAGTAGAATCTGGCATTTTCCTGGGAGGGCTCTTGGCCATAGGATAAAAAAAAAAAAAGTGAGTCACTTTTCTTGCAAAGCAGTTTTAGAGAAGAGTTTCCATAAGAAAAATTATTGGAAATATAACACTTTATTAACATTTAGCTTTTTAAATGAATTTTAAATAAAAGCTAAAGACGTCACATTTAAAAATCTCTGCCTACATCCTGAAGCAACCCTCCCATTAAGAGTCTCCTTGTATTGGCGGCTTCTTCACTAGCGTGAGGAGAGAAGGGCTGACCATGCGAGGGACGGGAAGATTCCCACAGTTCTTGGTTTCAGAAGGTTGCCATTACCATCACCCAAAACAATTTTCTACACAGAAAGGAACATTTGAGAGACCTAGTCTTATGGAAAATTGGTAACAAAATTAAGGGGAGGATTTAATTAAACGGAGGATACAGTCTTGCATCCAGGCAAAGCGACACATGCTCAAGGCTTTTCCCCAAGAATGTTTGCGGGGCATAAAAAAAAAAACCTTAAAATATCCACCACCATCCAACACAAAGGAGGAAACTGCCATGCAAGAAAATAAAATAAGTGAAGACAGTGCTTTCAACAAGCGCTTCGGATAAATTCAGATACGCTTCAGAAATTTCTGCTTTTCAAACTTTCAAAGCAAACATTTAATTCAACAAGAACAACACTCTTAGGTCTTTCATCACAGTCTGTACAATTCCTTCATCTGGGAAGGAAAGAAGGAACTCTCCTTGGATACGTAATATTTCAGAAACAAATTTAAAAAGATTAAGGAGGCATGGTAAAAATACAAATATTTGATCAAATAATGATGCTTTGCTAAATGCACCATTTGCAAAAACACATGATGCTGGTTATTGGTCTGTAAGAAAATCCTGTCATCAGATAGTTCTTACAACATTGAAAAGTATAAAGATATATCTTGGGGGGGGGTCCCCTCCCAACCAGTTAGATTTACAATTTGCTGAACAAATAACTTTTTTTTTTTTAAAGCTGAAATTCACCACAGAAGTTGTGAATTTCATAACTACATAAAAAAAGTAAAGACTCAGACCCGGTCCCTAACCCAACAGTTTGACTTCCAGCACAATAATGCCAGCTCCCTTGAAAAAGCCACATGGAACACACAGATGACACACCACAATGTGTGTGCGCGCCCAGCCCCGGCACAGAAGACATCCTTCCCAAAGCAGAAGCGTTACACACAGCAGTGTGCACAGCAGAGCGCACAGAGCTTCGCCCGCGCTGACCTGTCCACACAGGGCCTGATTCGCACACTAGGACACACACCCGTGGGGCCGGGTGGCCTGTGAGCGCCCTTCTTTCTCTTCTGACAGCCTCGGTCCAGGAAGGGTCTAGACTATTTTCAAACACTGTCGCATTAACGGATACAACTGTCCTCAAGGAAAGCAAATGACAGAACTCAGACCAAACCAGTCCTTATCCTCCCCCTTAGCCCACCCCTGGCACATTTTTAATCAAACAAGCTCTTCTCACAATGTCCCCTTTGGGGACACTTCACGTCCCACAGTTGGGCACGGGTTCTGGTGTGGCTGAGTCCCTCTCCCGATGGGCGTGTCGTGCTTGTGGTGAGGTGCAGTGTAGGACTCCTACAGGGACCACTGGGACACCTAGTGTGGGAGCCAGGCACACTGCACAGACAGACACGCGGCTGAGTTACACCCCCTCCGAGGCAAGCAGAGGCGTGCGAGATGCAAGCGCAAGAAGAGCAACTGTCTGAGCGCCCGTCCCCGCCTCCACCTACCTGGACATGGGGGTGTCGACGGAGAGTGAGGATGGGTAGGGCTGCCTGAGTCCTCCCGTGAGGGGGTATACAGGCTGACCTTGCCTGAGGTCACAGAAGAAAGGAACCCATCAACGACAAAACATGGTTCCCCAACCAGCAGGAAGGGTTTGATGGTGGGGGGGGGCACTCAACTAGAAGGTTGTGGGAGCATCAGGACCACAGCATTTCCTTCGTTCCCCACCATTTCCCTTCCTTACCCTCCACCCAATGACAGCATCGTTTGCCTTGAAGGCCATCTCTTACCCCCCCTTTAAAAACAAACTGGGCCAGGAATCACCTATCCTTTATCCTTCCCCTCCCAACCCCATTAACACTCTGAACAAAGCAGGCAATAACAATGTTTACTGAACATAACATAATGGAACCTGGGAACAGGGGGGAGAGTCCCTTCAGAGAAGGTGAGTGGATTCTTTATCAGAATCTTTGAGAATTTGGGGAAGGGAAAAAGAAGTAAACAGAAATGTATATTCATATAAAAAAGAACAAATATTTTAAAAACGCTGCCCTTCCCCGCCCCCAATACCCACGCTACAGTCTAGAAATCAAAGATCAAGTCATTGGAATTATTCTCTCCACTCTGAGAATTCTGTTTCTCCCTCTGTTCTTCCCACATCTCACATTTTTCATTTATAGTCTTTATATCCAGCTGCCCCTGATGCAACTCGGCACAGGATTATTGCCCCTAAGCAGCTAAGTTCAGAGAGAATAACTGATGTGGGTTTGAAAGTGTACGCATAATCAATTAAATGCAAACCAAGTTAGCGACTCAGAGATTTACTGCTAAAGGGGGAGAGAGAGAAAGTTAGAATTTCCATGGCTGGGCGACCCCTCCTTGCTGAAGAAGAGACAGTGTAAGGATGTCAAGGTGGGGAGATGGGGCAGTGACGTGGGGGCTGTGGGGACAGAGCACCAGGTAAAGAAAGGAGAGCAAACATTCGCTCAGGTTGAAGCTGTTTCCCTGGAGGGAGTGTGGTGGGGTGGAGAGGGAGGCAGAAGGATGGGAGTGGGAGCAGGGAAAGTTGTGTGCTAAAAATAAAAAGATAAAATTAGGCTACACTATATAAATGTATCCTCTTTCTTTCTAAAATTTATCTCCTTTCCTCTAACCATTATAATTTAAAAAACTTTGAAGGTAGCAATAAGAATTTTTTAGAAATACAACAAAATAGAGAGCATTTGGATTCTGAACAAAACCAAGTCCAAACGTCAGTTTTTCACTCCTCTGAACTCAATCTGGTGCTTACTTTATTAAAAGTCAAAAGATGCTTTTGTAGTTTTGAATTTCTCTCTAGTTATTTGTCATTTACCTCACTTGTCCATTTATAAGCAAAGACCAATATTCAATGTGTCTAAGTCTATGTTTCAAAAACATAACTTGCTCATAAAAACTAGAAAAGCAGCACCTGACCGAGCACTGTGTCCCGGCCTCGCAAACGCCCAGAGCCACGAAGAGAATCCGTACAACTATCAGCTTCAAAGCAAGTGCTGCACAGCCATTTTCTACACTTATTAGCAAACGAATTCAATCCATTTCAAAGTCTCTCTGTTTTCTAATCTTTTAAATTGAAATGAAATAAAGTTAGCACCTCACTTGTTGATGTACAATTTCTTCCACTCCACAAGTGTGATCACTCATGAAGCTAATTTCCATGAAGGAAAGGAGAAGAGCATGTTCAGATGCCTGGCTGAAGCTGCAGGCAGGATCTTACCAGCCAAGAGGTGGGGTGATCTGCCCGACACCCCCTGGAGACAGGGGGTAGAAGGCGGGGATCTCAGGAGCCGGAGGATGTCTGGACATGCCTGGGAAACAGAACAGGAGAGGCAGAGTGGTCAGACTCACGGGACACTGGACAACAAGAGCAATAGAAATGCAATAAAATGCTTTATGCCATTAATACTTAAGGTCTAGAATGAGGCAATATTTATTTACTGGATCCACTTAACAGAAGTCAGTTTGTTAGCTTTTCTCAAGATTTCAAGGTCTGCAGACAGTGCACTTGAGGAACTCCTGAAAGAGTAAACACACTGCTAGTGAAACAGTCGTCAAAATAAGACTTCTGAATGATTTAGCTTGCCCTCATTATTTCACTTTGGTTAAGAAAATGGTAGACAACTGTTTTTGTGTTGCATGGAAAATGACGGCCCTTCATAAGTAGACGCCTGCCATGGTGCTCAAGGATTAGGTAAATTGCCGCTCTCTTATTTTCATTGGCTCCCTTATGGACACACAGATTTGGGAAATGTGATACCTCAGAGGATCAGAGATTAATTAGGAATCATCTTCAGCCCCGTAATGGCCACACTTGATATGATTCATTTGGTCTCTGCCACTTCAGCTCCAACTAAGCTCTTCGTCAAGTTGAGTCCTCTGGGCTCCAAGGTCAAGCTGTTCTGGATTAGTTGTATTCCACAGAAAATGAGTGCCACCAAATTGTTTCTTGAGCTCACACTCCCTAGAGTACACCGCCCTATAACCGTGAAAACCACCTAAGGATTATACCTAATCCTAGTCCCAAATGGCATCTCTGTGTTTACGTCTTACCTTGGGTACAGAAAAGGGGGGTGAGACACACACATAACAATGCAAAATATAAAAACTCAGATTCGATGTGTTTGGGGGAGAGTGATCTGAATAGAAAAAAGCCACACAAATTCCTTTACACAGCTAATCTGGCTTTAACAGACCATTTCCATAAAAACACACACTCCCAGGTCTAACACCCAGAATGTGCATCCAGGGGTTGTAACTACATTGTCCCGTATGTGGAATTAAGTGAGCAAACAGACAATGCTCTGAAGTATTCTGCTTTTTTACTGTTTAAAATCTCTATGAGCTTCATTTGGATCTTAAAAGATATCGAAGGCCTTGGACATACGGGAACGACTTCAGAAGTGTGGCCTCAAAGTTGATGTTAATTTGACTCTGAAGTTGGGACAAACTATTTCTCAGCTCTTACAGGAAGCAGGTTGGAAGGAGAAAGTCTCTACCCTCCCTCCCTCACTCCCTCCCCCTCCTCTGTCTCCCCTCTCTCTCTCCCTCCCTCTCCCCCCCACCTCCCCCTCCCTCCCTCTCCCTCTCTCCCTCTCTCTCTCTCTCTCTCTCTCTCTCTCTCTCTCTCTCTCTCTCTCTCTCTCTCTCTCTCTCTCTCTCTCTCTCTCTCTCTCTCTCTCTCGACAGAAAGCTTACATGGGAGCATCTCATGTTTTGCTATTTTTAAAAGAATAGTCTCAAATCTCTTTTTCTTTTTGGTTAGAAATACTGCTTCTTTTGGTCACAGTGGACACAAGATTGCATCCTCTGGGATTTCTTTTGGGGTCCGCGGCGGTTTGGGCAGCAGGGGTGGCCGAGGGAGCCTGCGGCACTGAGTCTTGACGCGGCAGAATCACCACTGAGTCTTGACGCGGCAGAATCACCGGACTGCTTCTCCAGGGAGAAACGGTGAGCATCGCAGCCTTCCTCACCCCGAGATGCTGACCCCCCCGAACTGCAGGGTCTGCAGGGGGACTGCTCAGATTTGAAAAGAAAAACTAGACCACCAACTCTGGAGAACCTTGGAAACTTCGTGGAAATCTGAACTCGAAAGTCACGACTGGAGGTCAGAGACTACCTGAATCATCTACTTTAATCCCTTGGTTTTGCAGAAGCAGAAATAAAGGTCAGGAGAGGAGAAGTGACTGTGTGGGTACACACAAAACATGTCCTGTCCTGGGCTCTTATCACTGGGACACAGACCAGTGACTTGCTTGCTGTCACACATCTCTCAGCAGACAAGCGGACACCTCGCTTAGCTGGATTTGGTTTTACCGCTCGAAGGAGGACGGAGGGAACTAGCATTTACTTAGCAGCTGCTACATGTTAGTTCCTACGCTGGGTATTCAATCTGACTTTTTCTACTAAATTCTACTCATATTTCAAATACCCCTCTCCTATGGAATATTCTCTAGTTTTTACAGCTGAGAAATCTCTTTCTTCTTTGAATCTACAACATTTTATTTGCACTTTTTTTTTTTTTTTTTTTTTAAAGATTTTATTTTTTCCTTTTTCTCCCCAAAGCCCCCAGGTACATAGTTGTATATTCTTCGTTGTGGGTCCTTCTAGTTGTGGCATGTGGGACGCTGCCTCAGCGTGGTTTGATGAGCAGTGTCATGTCCGCGCCCAGGATTCGAACCAACGAAACACTGGGCCGCCTGCAGCGGAGCGCGCGAACTTAACCGCTCGGCCACGGGGCCAGCCCTATTTGCACTTTTAATGTGGTACTTAAGACGTTCTTCGTTTTCTTTTGCACTGTTTGTGCAAATAATTTCCTGCATGATCTGTTCTCCCGGTCTACGTTTCCAACCACGGCTGTCTCCAGAGGAGCTCCAACACTTCTGAATGACCGAAAAATGAAGAGGTGGAATAATGAGCATTTACACGGACCCACGCCCCCACTGGGTCAACGTGGTCAACCATTTTGCAAGGACATACAAGCGTGTGATGTTGCGTAGATAACCACACGAGCAGAAAATGGATCCGTGTTTTCTAAATAGCTTATTGTCATCTTAAGATCCTGTTCCCAGAGATTCCTAGAAGCCTCTCCACCAGCCACTGTGCCACTGAAAACACAGTTCACATCACTCACTTAACTAGTATTTACCCAACACACTCTGCGTGCAGCACACCCGTAAAGATTTTTAAACTTTTATACGTAACTTTTATAAACACAGATGACATGGTTCTGGAGTCAGACTTGTACGGATATATCAGTTCTGCTGCTTGCTAGCTATGTATTTTTGAGGAAGTTACTGAATCATTATTGTTCTGTAAAATAAGAATAAAAATGGAATGGGGCTGTCTTGGAGAATAAATGCATTACTCTATGTAATACAGAAAAGTGTTTGGTACACAGAATAAATGCTATGTGAGTGTGGGTGGTTATTACAAGGATACAATGGGTAACACAAAGATGTAAACAGGTACATAAACCCTCTACTTCCTAAAAGCTCTTTGATATTTTTCCCAGACATCATGAGTAGAACAAAATGATTAATATTAGCAGGCTTTCCTTTTCCTACACGCATGCACACACACACACTGAGAGGCAAAAACTAATGTGCTTCCTAATGGGAAATTAACCTCAAGTTATTTTCCTACAAATGAGAATGGGTTCTGCTGACGGTTGTATTTATTAGATAGTTCTATCTAGGGTTAGAGTATGGACATGATGCCCTTTTTGGTTTTTGGTTTTTTGTTTTTCTTTAATGAAGTAATCAGCCTCCCAGGAACTCTGAGATCAGCAACCCTGCCTCTGCGCCACCCCGTTCGAACTCGCCGCACTCATGATATAGCCGACAGGCAGGCGGTAGGAAAGAAAAGAAATAAAAAAGCAAGAGACCTAGTGAGCTTTTTACCTATTTTGTGGTGGTCAATGTACCCAAACGGAGTGATACAAACTCAAAATCATGTAAATTAGTTATTTTCAAACCAAGGTTTACGTACTCCCAGAGATACAGGGTAATGAGATATACGAAGTCTTTTTTTTAGAAAAAAGTAATTAAAAATAGAATCTTTATACTAAAACAAACAGTGTATGGAGCAGAATGCAAACATCATGGAAATTTTTAGGACAAGATAAAGACTTCATGGAAACTGCAAGCAGAACTCTGGACACAGCCCCCAGGCCCCCTCTAGTTCTGGGGGTTTGTTCAAAAACAAGTTTGAGAAGCAATGATAGAAATTACAATGAGTAAGGCAAGACGAGGTGGGGAAGCAGCAAGAGGTGGAAAGAGAAGAGAAAATATAAATGTAACTGGTAGCCAGGCATACACTTGTTTTTTTTTTTTAAATGGAACTGTATAGAACTCCTGAGAGAAAAACCCCTGAGCTGTTATGTGTCATCCTTTTAAATAAGTTCATTTCAAAGTACTTAGAATGGGGCCCAGGGCAGAGTAAGCACTAAGCGATTGTTAAATAAATAGGTGAAAACTAAATAAAACATACCACTGGGTTCTTTCTGCTGTCACTTGTCTTTCACTGCCAGCTACATCTTCATGGTGCCCAGACATGTAATCTCTAGCTCTAGACCCCACCCTGGGGTTGGGACCCCCACATTTAAACTGCCCGTCTCCTGTCGCTCTTCAGATCTCTCAGAGGCACCCTGAATCCTCCACAACTGAGGGCGTGTTCTTGATCTTCTCTCCCAAACTCATCCTTCTTCCTCAGAGGCCCATCCTAATTCCTTTTCCCACCACACAGCCACAGCCCTGTCTGATGGCCCTTATTCTGCGGAGGCCCTTGACAAAAGGAAGGAGAGCAGAGGAAGCACTGGAAATGAGGCAAACCTGCGAACACCTGCACAGGTGAGTCCTACCTTCTCTCAGTAAAGGGACCTGGGCTCCACTCAAGTCGCAGCCCGAAAGTAACTAAGTCCTGAAGTGAGCTGTGGACTTCAACAAAGGAGGGAAGTGAAAGTGTTTGGTATTTAACCTACAAGTGTTCACAGTAGTGGAAAAAACATCCAGCTTGCAAACTCCACTCTCACACACGTATGAAATTTTCTTGTCCACTACAGGTCAAAGACAGGGCTGGAGAGAAGGGCGGCATGCTGGAGAAGCCAAACGCCACAGCCTTACATCCTCTGCTTTCACGTGGCTCTACAGCACCTTTCATTGCGGACATCTAGAGATGCTGCTGAGGGCCACGTGCGTGCACGTGCAAAGAGCAAAGCCCCCCTGGGAAAAGATGCGTCCTCCAGGTTTGCTCTGAGCGGAGCGGACCGGAAAGTCTGGAGAACCTGCGCTCCGTGTCCCACAGCCAGCCCGTACCCTCAGGTTAGACACTGGGCGCTTGGGTTTTTCAGACCGCTCACGCTGAGTGTTTTTCTGTAAATGATACAGGAGCAGAACTTGGTAATAATGTAGAGAAGCAAGGTAAGATTCATATTACTTTGACTTTAAGCAGAGATGGTTTGTGCCTTAATTCTTACTTATCTCTAAGTTGGTGCCGGTAAATAAGAAGAGGAGGATAAAACAAGATATGGGTGTAAGTGAAACCAAAAGAAATCATAAAAGGCTCAAAAAAGGTAACAGTTGAAGTACAATCTCCTCCCTTGTCCCTCTTCTAACTCCTTTTTAACACTGCCATCAACACCCAGTGCATGCTGAGATAAATGACCACCACGGGGGGCACGAAGGTCAGAGTTTCATTGCAAACGTATTGCTTTACACTGTGGATCATAGACTTTCAGAGCCATCACTTTAAAAATGACCCTTCTATGCTTTTCTTCTGTTTTTTTTTTTTATCCTGAAAAATAAAAGAAGCAACAAATTCTTGTGGATTAATTAAAAAAATGCTATCAGATAAATTACGCTTCTCTCCTATAAATCTATTGATTTGCCAGTGACATGGAGCAAAGGCCATGCAGACTGATGAGACGTGGCTCCCCATGGGTGGGAAGAGGCCTGGCAGGCGGGGCTCTCACCTTGCTTGGAGTTGACATCTGATGGGATGTGTGACGGGTGTGATCCTGGAGAAAAGTGCTCGTCGCTGTACGTGATGAGAGGGGTGAGAGGATGGACCGCATGGGATGGCTGCACCACGGGCACTTTATTTGACTGCAAAGTAACGACAAGGTCAATAGTTAACGTGGATGCCCAGTGCTTGCCTCTCCCAGAGAAAAAGCCACATGCCAGCAGTAACTGGACGTCAGCGCAACCCAGGAGCCACCTCCAGACCGGGACAAGGGCAGTCACCTCTGTATGCACTCAGATCTTTCAACCTTCCACGCTAAACGCTCCGCAGGTACGTGACTATCCCACCAGGAGACCCCCAGTTATGAACCTGCGCCCCTGGAGGTGCAGCTTGAGCACCGTTCTCCCGCGACGGGAATCTCTGTACACACATTTACACGCCCTTCCAGGCTACCTCCTCACTTTAGGTCAACAGAGAGTTACTGGAGCAAAAATTAGCAATGTGCATTAAGCTCTTCATTCATTACATGTATCTGGCATTAAAAGAGCACTCAATAAACAATTGTTCAATGAACAAATAAATGAATAAATACTGCCAATTTAAAGGGCAAATTCTTAAATAACCCAATAAATATAATGTGGTGTATTGATATCCACTTATTTATGGAATTCATAATTCTAGTTATATACCTTTAAGAATCATGTCATACCATTTTTTTGTATTTTATAGCTTTGTCAATCAAACATGACCATTCAAATGTCTGAACCCAACTCAGTGCATCTTTAGATTCTCTACTTTGTAAAAGTCTTCAACGATAAAAGGGAATTTCAATCTTGAGTTCAACCACGTAATATGAAATAGAGCTTGTAAGAACCCTTTCTTTCCTTCTTTCTTTCTTTCAGATTGGTACCTGAGCTAACATCTGCTACTAATCTTGTTTTTCTTTTCCTCCTTTTTCTTCTTCTCCACAAAGCCCCCCAGTACCTAGTTGTATATTTTAGTTGTGGGTCTTTCTGGTAGTGTTATGTGGGATGTCGCCTCAGCATGGCCTGATGAGCAGTGCTGGGTCCACGCCAAGGATCCGAACTGGCGAAACCCTGGGCCGCCGAAGCAGAGCAGGTGAACGCAACCACTCGGCCATGGGGCCTGCCCCATGTAAGAAGACTAAATTATTAGCATTTTATATTTTAACATACTTAATGTGCTTATATTTGTTTAAAAACAAATTTTAGGGCTGGCCCCATGGCCAGGTGGTTAAGTTCACATGCTCTGCTTCGGTGGCCCAGGGTTTTGCTGGTTCAGATCCTGGGCGTGGGCATGGCACCGCTTGTTAGGCCACGCTGAGGCGGCATCCCGCATGCCACAACTAGAAGGACCCATAATTAAAAAGAATATACAACTATGTACTGGGGGCATTTGTGGAGAAAAAGTGGAAGAAAAGAAGAAAAGAAGATTGGCAACGGTTGTGCTCAGGTGCCAATCTTTGAAAAAAAAATAAAAACAAATTTTATTATTTAATTTGGAAGTCTAAAACTACATATATTTAATTTGGAAGTCTAAAATTACATAGCAATAACACTTTTTAAAGGTTCAGGTAATTTATTTGGACTTCATCCATTTGAAATCTGGGATTCTTTTGTTTGGCTAAAATTGACATTTTTTTCCTACCCAAGAAAGTGCTTACTAAGCAAATGAGTAAGGTAAACAAGACTCAGGCAGCTTAACCTAAGTAGCAGGACTGTTTCCTATAGAAACTACATCCCTCGTCCCAAAAAGAAAGTCAACTCAACAGAGTCATATACATGCAAAATACCTTTCTGATTTTAAACTTATTTACTAATTAAATCAGTCCAGGAAGATCTCTACTTAGATACACTATAGTAATAAGTAACGCGAATTTAAGAGGAACAGAACATAATGCATTTTGAATATTCTCTAATTCGCTAGCTCAGACATACCTCCAGCATAATCAGTTTGAACGAGTGAGGTTTTTACTGTACTACAGACTGAAATGCATGTGAAATCTGTTTCTCCAGAAGCAAATATCTGTATTTAAAAAAAAAATTGAGGAAATGCCTGGCAACTGAACAGTGTACTCTGCTGAAAACGTGGGTATGCGTGAACAGCTGAGGGCCTGGAACACTCCTGTGTGTGGTGGCCGCACCCACAACACACGCTAGTTTTGCATTTGATGTTTTCACAAATTAGGTATCAAAAGTGTGTGGCTCCCTCAGGAAAACTAGGGACAAGGACCCTAGTGACACTCAATTCTCCTTCCAGCTGGTAATGGTGTTTCTCTACACCTTGTCGTTACAATCTCCAGCCAGAAGAAACTTAGGGGAAAAAAGCAAGGGGAAGAAAAAATCACACTTTTTTAGACAATGATATAATTTTCATACCAGACTGTCCCTATTTCATAATTATCGGCTCCTTGCTAACGGCAGAACTTCCATGGCTTGTACAGCCCTTGGTATTTGTTAAACAAAGCACCATTATCAAAGCCACACGCCTTGTCTCTGGTACTTCAGCACAGACATGCAGGTGAGTGTGTAAAAGGTTAAAAAAACGTGTCAATGCTTTTCAAGTGTTAATGACACGGTTTGCCAAATACACAGAATGAGCTTCTTAAATACAGGGGATGCGGAATGCTGGGGTGGGGGGGCGGGGAGCAGGTGGATGGGTGCAGGGATCTGATGATAATATTATAAACCCTCTTAAAAATGGAAACAAAAATCTCAACACCCAAATGCTAAAATGAATCTGTTTCAACTATACTCTAGAATAACTGCTCTGAGTTTCATTTCAACAGTCTCATAAGCATAACTGCCAAACAATCTACAGAGATGTTTTCCTAGGGTGGTTGTGAAGAGTGAGCAGTGCAGAAATCTTCTGGAAACACACATATTTGGCGTGCCTTTCCTATTTCCCAAGCCCCACCTTAAGGAACTCGCATTAGCGGCAGCATCTTCTTAATGTCTGACCTACCCCTCCAGTCATATTGCTCAGAATCTAGTGCCACGAATTTTTGCTAAATTATGCTATCCTTGCTCTCCTCTTAATTTTACGGTTTTCAACACAGATTTGCTTTCCTGTGGGAAGGAGATAAGAAGCTGAGGATTTTAATTTAAGCTCTGGCCTTGTCTTATATTTTGCAAGATGGATAGCGAAAGCAGTACTAGTAGGTGTGTTAAAGCCAACAAGGATTATGTCCATTTTTGTGGCCAAATAATGAAAGCAATATGAAATCTCAGTAATACGTGCGAGCACAATTCGAAGGTTATATTTTGCCTCCTACCAACCACCTCCACTACGTATATAAACAGATCCTGCCTATGCTACACATTGCCATCACAGCCAAGTGTCCTCGGCCTGAAACTGTAGGCCTCCCGATACCAGGAGCCGCTGTGCTTTGACACAATCTGCACACACCAGGGAAGAAGCCGGCACTGCGACTCTGCATATGTTTCAAGACAGACAACGTAACCATCCTTAAGTCTAGTCCTCCAACCTCCAAAAAACAAGGCGGCACGTTTTGGGGTGGGAAGTAGGTCAGCGGAGGAGTAACCAGATCACAGCTTCACAGACAAAAGTATGCAACCACGCTACAACACGGGGTTACACAAGCACGTGTGGGCATGTGTGGAAGATGCGCCAAGCACTTTCCAGTCCTGACAGCCAACACAGACACGGCCCCTATTCTCACACAGCTTCCGTTCTACAGCCTGGAAGTGGTGAGGGGGTTGTGAAGACAAAGAATAAATGTGTAAAATAATAATAATAAAAAAAAAGCAAAATCTGAAAAGACAGCATCAAGTCCCAGGAGGCCAGGAGAGTCAGGGTGTTCTCATCAGCGGTCTCTGCCTCACGCTGGAGCCGTAAGAAGCCAAAGATCCTTACTTTCTGAGACAGGCAGCTGGGAAAGAGGTCAGCAGGCTGACTGTTGTCAGCGCCTGTAGTAACACAGCTCTGCTCAGTGCACAACTCCACAACTCTAGGTCACTGGAATAGAAGGGAATGGAAGCCGGGGTCCCTCCAGACAGTGGAATCAAGTGGAGGAGAGGCTCCTACTCCTTGCTTGGTCCTGTACAACCGGCACCTCACTTAGGAGGACCCACGTCTCCTGACCCCAGCTCAGGGCTTGCCCTACTGCACACTCCCTGTAAGGGAGTGTGGGTGAAGAGCACGCCATCCTTTCTCCTTCATGAGCACAGTCATGAGAGTCTCAGCTTCCCGAGGAGGACCACCAGGTGTTCCCAGTGTGTGTCCTTTGTCTCATGACCCCAGGGTAACAGCATGCACAGTTACTCCACTTCATGAGAGACTCACTCCTGCGCGCAGAGGTTCAGCATCTCGTCCAAGCCCACAGGGCAGTGAGGAGCTAAGGTAGTCACAGACTCTGATCTTCCAGCTACACATCCTTTAATCTCGGCAGGTGACTGGTCAGGTGAGCAAAGGAAAAGTGAAAAAGATGGGAAGGGCAAGTACAAGGGGCAGAACACATAAGGTGGACCCCAGAAGACAGCTCTCCCGCCTGCACTCAGCATGCAAGCTGTTTGGTGGGAAGTCCGTGATCCTTCCCCAAACTCGAAAATCCACCATCGGGCCGTCTACCGAGGGAGCACGTAACATCACAGCAACCAGCACCCACCCAGCGCTCACGGTGTGCTAAGCACTTCACAATGCCTTTGAGGGAGGGGCATTGTCCTCCCTTTACAGATGAGGAAACTGAGGCATGGAGAAGTTAAGGAACTTTCCCAAGGGCAGAGAACCCGTAAACGGCAAGGCCAGGTTCAAATGCAGAAAGTCTGGCTCCAGAGGCCACATTTGTGACCAGCACACCACGCGGCCTCCCTGAAGAGCTGAGCTCATAAAGCCTTGGACTCTGAGTTGACCATCTGGGCCACACCTGACAGTGTGTGACATCCATAAAATGACTGTGGTCTCCATCCCAGGCACAGGAGTCACATCAGACAAACAGGCGCCTCACAGAAGTGGCCAGAGCCACAGAGACTCAACTGCTGCCTTTCTCTCCAGGCCTGGAACACGTTCCAAGGAAGCCCGCTTGGCTGCCACCCAGGCTGGTCCCTGAAGGTAAGGACCTCTTTGGCATCACAGCCAATAAAACCCACACCTCCTGTGGACACGAAGTGGATGCCACTTAGCGATCCTGAGAGCCACCCCCAGGGCAGCCTTCCCAGAAATGGCCCCTCACCGCCGGCCGGGACTCTCGCTGTTGCGAACGCTGTTAGCCTCTGAGGATGTGGTTCTGGGAGGGATAAAAAGTGGCTCAGCTCCCTGCCGGCAAAGGCCGTGGGCCTGCTGGTAAGTGGAGTAATTGGGGAGAAACCTGCTGGCCCAGTAGCTTGTCCCCATTTTGCTCACCTCACGATTTCAACTAAACCCACGGGGCAGGATCCGGCTGTGCATAAAGGTCTTGAGTTCCACTGCAATTGGCTGTGCATTTTATCAATAGTCCTCCTGGTGATAACCGAATCCAGGCAAATTTTAAGACGCCACAACTTACTGAGAGGAGGGATTTCATCAGGCCTCAATCGCTATGGTGGCATTTCACTTTTTATTTAAACTCTTAAGAAGTCTGGTACTTGTGAAGTGGAAGCCGGGTCACTTCACATCCTGCCTTCCCTCCTCTTCTGAGGATCTGGGCGTCCCAAGCCCTCCCACAAAGAGAAGCAGACTCAGTCCCCTCCAAAGGTACGAACGATCCTGCACCAACCAGACCTCACAAGTAACAGTTCACACTGGAAATCTTTCCTAGGAGCCACCAAAGCATCCGCCTGTTTCAGGGCTGATGTGGCTTCAACGCTAGGACCACGCCCAGTCATGACGCAGAAGCTTTTCACACACAAGGGTGAGGCCCGGACTCTGAAGGCTTCCTGAGCGGGAGCTGGGAAAGTTCTAAGGTTCAAAAGGGACAAGTATTCCATGAGCCCAACTCTGGGGGCACAGGGATGGTCTCTACAGACACCTGGGATGTTTTCCCAACACGGGAAGGGACATGTCACAGGGAAAAGAATTCATACAGCTTGGACACCCAGGAAGTGCCTGTCATTATGGCCGTGCCCTTCCAGTCTCTGGCACTCATCCACACGAGTGGGCAGGACCACTTCTGTTTTTATAGATGAGAAGGCGGAGTCCTTTTGGACACAGAGCTAAGTAATAATTAGACGAGAGAGGACTTGTGCTGGCATTGTTTGGTACCTGAGTCCTGCTCTTCCTGCCCCACACTGCTCAGCCCCTCTCCACCTCTGTTCCAGACCACCTCCAGGCGTTCAACTGTAACGAAGCATCTGGACAGAACAACTGACCTCCTGGAGAAGACCGATGTCACTCGCAGGCCTACAGACAGACTGCTGAAGACCCGCCAAGAAGGAGGGGTGCGGAGCGCCCACTGTCTTCCCGAGTGTCTGTAGGGTGATGCCGTCCATGCAGCACATCATTTAAGCCGGAAGTCCCCCCAAGTTAGGTTTTTGTTATGCTTCCTGCTTTATAGAGAAGAGAACCGAGGTTCTCAGAGGGTAATTTATACCAGATCCCACAGGATGTCAAGCAGCAGAGACAGGATTTGAACCCACGTCTGTGCCTCTGAAGCCCACAGCTTGTATCCAAGGAACCAAAAACGGACAGTCTGGGCACCCTCTGGTTGCCAAGTGGAAGAGATGAGAACAGAGTCCAGTATCGCAGCACATGGGCACTGGAGGCGGAGAGTTCAAGCTCCAAACATTTAAACGCCACTCAGTCGCTGTGCTTAGGTAAGCTGCTTAATTTTTTGGAACCTCAGCTTCCTTATACGTAAACTGGGTGGACTGAGACCTCACAGGATGAAGGTGAGGATGAATGAGCACCACAGACATCTATCAGGCCCCAGCACACCATCTACCCTCAATGAACGAAGGGCAAAGAGGCCCAAGAGAGGAATCACTCTGCTCCTCAGAGCCTGGGTCCCGCCACTCTGGGCACCGCAGGGTTTGGAATTTAGAGCTGAGCTTTGTGTCAGGTGGATTCCCCACCAAACTCGCTTCCCCCTCCTGGCAAAGCACTGAGTCCATGCTGTGACCCCACACCTCCCTCCCAGCCTCCAGGACCTGTCACAAACGGCACCCCATGCTCGAAACCTTAACTACCACCAAACCTTCTGGCTTAGGTCTCGTGGCGGCACTCACTCGCTCGCTCAGTTAGATGGTCACTAACAGGCGGAAATCTCTCACAGCACCAGCTCCCAAATGTGTGCTCTCAGGCACCTCAACACTCTCGCCAACCAGCGAGGGTCCCAGGAGCTTCTCTGTGCGTTTATCTACAAATACTTATCCCAGTAGAAATTAAAAGGAGAAATTTAAAAGTAGGTATTAATTCACTTAAAAATGACAAACCCCTAACGTAAACACAAAAAATATTTTTACGAAAAATTACCATTTTCTAAACAAAAAAATTAAATGAGAAGAGTGGCATTTAGATTCTGCAAATCTCTTTAGCATTTGGTTTAACAGAAGACAAGTGGATTCTCTTCTCACATCTCCCATTTGGATGTTATTTTGGTTGAAATATATGAAGAAAATCCGACCTCACACAGATATGCTGTTGGTAAGGGAAGGATGATTTTAATATTTTTTCAGATAATTGTGGATCTTCTTCTTTGATACTGTACCAAAACTCAACAAGCAGTAGTTTGTCATAGGCTAGTTGCAATGTAGAATCAAGAACTCTATCTATCCACTCCTCCTACCCCTACAGTACAACCCACTGCTCTGGCGTGCACGCTGCGTTGACCCAACCATCACTTGGTAATGTCAGGCACTGGTCACGTGGAAAATACTGGTTCACTGAGTTGACATATTTTGTTATACAATATAAAAGTCACATTCATTAATATTATCACTGATCTCAGCAGAAAAGCTTTAAGGATTTTGGACGCAATCAAGCCCACAGTAGTGGATACGTTTTCTAAAACTCCAATCTTTGCTTGAAAGCTCAAATTTTATCATGGGCAACAAACGCTGTCAATCATTTTCACTGAAGACAGAGGCTCACATTGCTCATTCGTGAGAAAATATCTGCCAAATACAGAAGAGGAACTATAGTTTGCCAGTTATGCGTTCAAAGGTCAAGATTTAATAAAATTATTAACTTTTACTGCCTCATCAAGGATATTCTTAACTGACATGGGCATGTTTTTCCCTGGGAGGGTGCTGTGGTACAGAATTCAACGACCACTGGTACCACCTGGCCCCTGCAGTTTTACCCAGCATTGCCTGTCACCATCAGTGCAAAGCCCATGCAGTGGAAGGGAAGAAATGTGTTAGTGTTATTATGAGTGGCCTGACCCGGGGACGCCCAGCTGAGGGACCCCTAGGGCCAGAGACCACGCTCTGAGGCCTGCCCCCATAGTGAAATAATAGTACAGAACGAGCTGTTGCCTGTGGACGATCTAGGCTGCTAAAGTGAAAATTATTTCAGTTAAGCTGAATTCAGAGAGAAACTGGTTCATGGGTTACAAAGATGGGTTTTGTGATGTACTTGGCTATCATTTTCCCCCCTCTTATTTGCTACTCTTCTAAAGGTACAAAGCAAGAGAAATTTGAAAAGCAAACAAAAATAATATATACCACATTCTTTTAAAGGATATTTTAACTTTTTTTTTTTAATTGTGATTTTTTTTTTAAGATTTTTTTCCTTTTTCTCCCCAAAGCCCCCCGGTACACAGTTGTATATTCTTTGTTGTGTGTCCTTCTAGTTGTGGCATGTGGGACGCTGCCTCCCTGTGATTTGATGAGCAGTCCCATGTCCGTGCCCAGGATTCGAACCAACGAAACACTGGGCCGCCTGCAGTGGAGCGCACGAACTTAACCACTCGGCCACCGGGCCAGCCCCAAGAATATTTTAACTTTTAACACTCGTTCGACTCCTTTAATGTAACTCAGTACAGAACCCCAGACACGTGTTCACTCATTCAACTGTGAAGCATTCTCTTCAAAGGGATTCTTGATAGACAAGAGCTGGGCACTGTTGTGCATCTGTGTTCTCTCACTAGAAGGGGGGGTCCCACCTTGGTGACTTTCCCAGCACCCAGCAGAGGTCCTGGCAAAGTGGAGGCATTCAATGTCTATTTCTTATGACTAATCTTCTGACAAGGCCTTTAGCACTAGGAGTCAGCTCCTTTCACCAGAGCATCCATACCCTTATTCTAAACACAAAGGTTGATCCTTGTGTTTTCTGTTGCTGCATAAAAAAAGTACACAAGTTTAGCAGCTCAGGACATCACAACATCCTATGTCACAGTTCCTGTGGGGCCGGATTCGGGTGTAGTGCGAGCCGTTCTCTGCTCCCAGCGACACCAGGCACTGGCCAGGCTGACTTCCTGGCTGGAGGCTCTGCAAGCTCACCTTTGTGGTCAGGAGAATTCAGTTCCTTGTGCTTGTCCCCACTTCCTTGCTGGCTGTCAGGGGTGGGGGTGGGGGGGGGGCTGGCACTCACATTCCTGGACAAGTAGCCCCCTCCAACTTAAAGCCAGCAATGGCGCATCAAACCTTTCTTGTTCTGAATCTCTGACTTCCTCTTCTACGACCAGTGGAGAAACCTCTCTGCTTTTTAAGGGTGCATATGACTATGTCAGGCTCCCCATCATCTCTCTTCGTAAAGTCAAGTCCCACAGTGAGAGTGGGAGGGAGGGGGAGGGGGCAGTGTGATAAGCTCAGGAGGCTGCAAGACCTAATACCATCCGTCAAGACAACGATAACCCATGTAACTTTCTCATTTTTTCTCTCCTTTACAAAATGTTATTAATTAATCTTTAGCAGACAAAAATGAAGCACCATTACAGACATTACTATTTGGTGTTGTAGTTATTCTGATTACACTACAAAGGTCTGAGGTTTACTTAGTTTTGGTTTTTCTCCTCTTCTTTTTCCTTTTTTTTATCCTGGGGTTGCAACGTCAAGAGTGTGTTACTCACATGTGTCAGAGCTGACAGGAGGCGCAGCTCAGGGGGAGAGACAGAGGAGCCGGGATCAGCACATCCCCTTCGTTCCCGTGAAGATCAGGGATCGCGGGAACCGTGTGAGGAGAGCTCCCGTGAATGGGGTCCCGGCAGAAGGAACGGGAGAGGCAATCACTGAGCAGGGTTGAGGGTCCAAATGAATTTACTTTGAAAAAAATTTAAAAAGAGCTTTGGCTTTTTCTCCTATATTAACATGTCAGATTTTGGCCAATCATTTGCCTTTTAAGAAAAGTTTTAGAAAACCATTATTTTATATTTAAGTGCAACTCTTCTACTACAAGGTATGTCAAATCTTAAGCTTTAACTTAATTATCTGACCCTTGAGGGTGACTAAAGAGTCACGTGATTGGCTTACCATTTATTAATCACTAATAATGCACTAAATGCTGTATGAAATAAACATGGTAGAAGGAAAATAAATCAAAGAAAGATAATTAAAAAGAGGAAATATAGTCTGCAATAATTAAAACCTGGATGCTTGAGTGAGAAAGACAAGAGAAGGGACATTCACTGAATATTTTCTACGTTTCAGGAACGATGAAGGATGCTTTCACACTGGCCATCAAATTTATTTCCCCATTTTCTAATTCGGGCACAAACTGAGGCTCAGAAAGGTTAGGTGTGACCCAGGGTCGTGCGGGCTGGGCTGAAGCTCGACTGAATACACATCTGTTCTATCCCAAACAGATGAACTTTTCACTGTGAACTGCTGCAAAGAAAGGCAACCGAGGGGAATAATTCCTTCTGGGACCCAAAGGGGAGCCCACACTTTTCAGTAACTGGAGTCTACAAGCAGAGGGGCAGGGATTGAGGCTGGAAGCTGAGAGAAGATCAGAGTGAAAGGGAAAATGACTTCTAATTACGTAAAGTTGCAACATCCTAGCATTTGACTGATTTCACAACACCTTCCCCACACCCCTCATTCTAAGAGCCGCATTTCCTTTTCATGTTAAACTCTGTGCTTTGTCTGTGTTAAGACTGTCCTTTGAAAATTAGGAGAAAGAACTAGAGTCATTTAAGACAAACCAACCAACCAAACAACAAAACAAACAGGCTTGAGATTCGCTGTGCTAGCAGTAAAATATTACAAGTAGGGGGATGTAGTGGTTAATTCAGAAGTGGAATAAGGGAGAGAAGGGAGCACAGGATCCTAAGGAGGCAGGATGAGAGGGGGAGCCTGCCTGGACCACCGGCTGCACTGGCGGGGCTCTGCGGAGTGCACATGTGTATGTCAGATTTCACAGTGGAAGGACACAGGGTAGAGCAAGATTCCAACGGTCCATAACACTTTCTGGATCACAGACACTGTGATCTGACGAAAGCTGTGCATACACGATTTTATACACAAATACAAACCACACATCGATGGGTGGACGGGCTGTTGCGAACAGGGGAGGACACGGAACGGAGTTGCCCTCAGACCCTGGATTAAAAACTGCTGCCCTATTCTGGAAAGCAGCTTTGGCCATCACTGCGTAATAATTTATTACTATTAATAAGTAATATTAATAGCGTTAGTTGGCTTGTCGAAAGCAGTGTTTGTGTAGGTCACTGGGAAATGATGGAAGGTAAACAAGTCAGAGAAGGTGAGTGAGAAGTCAGGAGCAAGAGCCGCCTCTGTCTCCTGCGGAGAGCCCAGAGCAGAGGCAGCAGGCTCCACTTTTCCCTGGAGACCAGTGTCTGGGTTGTATGATGACAATGTGCAACAGGACAGGACAGAATGAGGCAACCCCAGGAGCTCCAGAGTCAGAGAGGGAGTATGGCTCTGGGGTGAGTGACTTCCCAGAGGCTCTCCTCGGAACCTCACCAGCTGTCCGCCCTAGAGAAACTCAGTCTGGTGTTCTGGTGCCGGCCTGGGCACTGCTGGTTAAATAGGCTCTCTCTACCCACTGCCCAGGGACGGCACATTTGGAGGGAAGGAAGTCCCCCCGCCGCCCCCCAGCAGCTATCAGCCGGTCTCAGAGGGCTGGAGATCTCCCCACGGCACTCAGAACGTCCAGTGGGAAAGATGAACGTTTGGGGCCTGACTCCAGATCTCCTTGGGAGGGCGGTGGCTGGAGCCTGCCCAGAAGGAGAACGTGGATGAGCTGTTTACATGTTCAGGCTGCCAATGGATGGTACAAAATCCCAAAGGGCCAGAGGCAACAGCCTTAAACCTAACACCTTCATACTGAAAAGGGAGGGACCCCTCACACTTAAAGCAACTATGTAAAGCATCTGCCTTGTCTTAGTTAACATAAAATAGAGTTTTGTTTTAGGATCAGGTGTGAAGCGTAATAAAACAGCAATAAGAAGGCTTAGGTGCCAATTTTGTCCCATCAAGCCATCTCTGATTTCAGTAAGTGCCAGACATGTAACATACTCTCTGCTTAAAACTGGGTGTTTTAAAAAGTGAAAAGAGTAACATTTAAGTCTGTGGGGATCCTCATTTTTCTATAGAATTTGCTGAAGAGGCTTTCAGAAATTAAAAGAAAAAATACAACAAATAAATTATTTCCAGTTCAGCTGCTAAGTCTTAAGCTCTGAGAGCTAAACTTAACTAGGAAATTCAAATCATTTTCTACGAATATATAAATGTGATATTTATGCTGTAAGATAAGCATTAAAGCTATTCTACAGAGCTGTGCTGTCCAGCATGGCAGCCAGAAGTCACTAGCTTTCGAGCCTTGAAACGTGACTAGTCTGCATGGAGACGTGCTGGCAGAATAAAATACACACAGCAGATTTCAAACACTTACTGTGGAAAAAAAGAATGTAAACTATCTCAATAATTTTTTATATTGATTACACATTCAAGTGACATTTTGGCTCTACTGTATTAAAATAAAGTTATTACTAAAATTAATTTTACCTGTTTCTCTTTACTTTTTTTTCCCTGCTTTATTTCCCCAAACCTGCCTGTACACAGTTGTATATCTTAGTTGCAGCTCCTTCTAGTTGTGGGATGTGGGACGCCGCCTCAACGTGGCCTGACGAGCAGTGCCATGTCCGTGCCCAGGATCCGAACCCTGGGCCGCCGCAGCGGAGTGCACGAACTTAACCACTTGGCCACGGATCCGGCCCCTCTTTACTTTTTTATGTGGCTACTAGAAAATTCAAAATCAGGTATATGACTTGCATTTGTGATTCACATTATATCTCCACCAGGCAGCTCTGCTTTATACTTGGAACATCTGGAGGTGAGATCGCCCTTTCCCTATTGTACCCCAATTTGACTTAAACAACCAAAAAAGTAGGCATGTTTGTTAACATTCCTGTTATGGAAAAGGAAACTTATAGATAAGGAAACTGAAAATCAGAAAAGTTTAGTGGGAGAGCTAGCAATCCAACACTGGATTTCAGAATCCCATAATGAGGGCCAGGTCAATAGGTTTATTAAAACCAAATATTTATCTGTTGAGCAGTATAAAACCATAACATTTCATGTCACGGTATGAAAAGCATTACAGAAGGACATCCATCTTTCACAGGATAGAGTATTTGAATGCACAGTTTGCTGCACAGCAGCTGTAAGTAACTTCTTCAATCTACCAGTCAGTTCAGATCACCTTTTAGAACACCTGGTCCACATTCTCAGCTTCATTACAAGTTAACGATTAACTCATTCCTTGAGGGGTCACCATCCTTCCCATCTGACATCAGAGCACACTGTCTGAAAAAGACCAGAGCTTATCTCGAGCAAAAACGATGCTGTCGGCATCACTGTTCACAGTATATACTCGTATGAGTCAAGGAAAAAGAACCTTTCGTGCTGGATTTAAAAACAGAATCCTGAAATGAGTTGAAAATTGAGGCAGAAAACTTAAATGACAAATAGTGTAGATTACACAAATCGGGTTTTATGTAACTTTGCACATTCTGATTCGTCTGAAAGCCTCCAAAGAAGTCAAACTAGAATAAAAACCTTTCCATGAAAATATCTGTGTCAATGGTATAAAATGAGGAAGTAAAATGTAAAGACCTGTTAAAAGACTCTTAACTCTATTTACACAGTACAAAAGAGAAATGTTCTATAGCCGGTGCAAAATTACAGTAGCAAAGATGACAACAGCTACTCTCTGCTAGTGAAAAAGGATTCTTCTCTGAACACAAAATCAAAGACAAACTCCATTTTGTGCCACTTACTGTGAATAGGCAATTTCCTTCCTGAATGTTATTTTGCATCTTTTTGGGGGAACATACTGAGGAACTCAAGCCAGACACTGAACGTCCGCTCCACAAATCCTTCCCAAGGGCAAGCCAGGTGACCCCTAGTTTCCCGTTGTGTCCTGGAGCCGGCTTGTCCCAGCTCTCCAGAGCTGACTGCTAAATTTTCAGGAATTTTGAGAGCCTGTTAATAGTATGTTGGAAGCTTGAAATTGGCCATGGTAGGATTATTTACACCGTGGAAATTGGCAAACGTGGAAAGTCAGAGCCACGTCCCCCCAGGCTGGTTGTTAAACATGTAACAGCACACCTCTGGCAAACACTGAACCCCTTCCTAAATTACAGGGGGAGCAAACTTTCCTTCCCTCATTTCTCTCCGACAAGCGCCAGGAACAGAATCTTGATCTCTGAAACCATTCCAGAATAAGAAATTTCAAAGATCATCGTTTGACATGATCTAGGATGACCTGATCCAGCCCCCACGTCCTGCCAACACTGGGAATTCATTACTTGGTCATTAATTACTTGGCCTGGTTCCTTGCCTCTGGGCCTAAACAGCTCTGGGTCTGAGTCACTAGGCAGAAGGAGCCCCACTGCCGAGCATGGGAACAGCCATGTAGAAGGGTCATGGGCATTCTCTTCCCTCTTCTCAAGGAAATAGTTAATGTAGCAAAAAAAAAAAAAAAGGTGTAAAAAGCTTAATGTAATTATTTTTGAAAGTTATCCATAACAAATGAATTTTATACAGAAAAGCAAATAATTGAGACTGTCACACGTGCATTAAAGAATGCAGCTTCCAACAGGAGGGCAGCAAATCAGAGTGCAGTCACCCAGGCCACCTGCACAGAACCCGAGACTGGACTAAACACTTAAAAAGCGGGAGATGAGAGCTCCTGTCTGCAGCGCATTCACTCAAGAAACACACGCAAATTCTCTCCAGAGACCATGAGAATCAACCGAGGGGCATCTGAAAACAACTGCGAATTTTAGAGAGAGGTATAAAGGAGGAAGAGAACTTGAGGGCTAATTAAAGAATGCTTGTAAGACACTACCCTTTGCTTTAACAATGCTTTCCTCAGGTTTCTATACCAAGGCTGGGGATGGGGGCCGGTTCTTAGGCAAATAATAATAGCATACTGAATTTGAAGTCCAAAGATCTGAATGCTAGTCCTGGTCCTACCTGCTGTCCATTGTGTGAACTTAGGCACATAACTTACCCTTTCTGTGTTTCAGATTCCTTGTTAAATGAGGCTAATCCTTTCCCTGGCTAAGTTTGCCCAAGGATCAAATGAGATCACGCATGGAAAACACTTTGCAAGTGGTAAAACACTATGTAAATACAACATGAACTCCACTTTGGAGAAAAAGAGGTCATTAAGTTCATTTCTTACACTGAGAAAGTTATTACCTGAGTGAACGTGCATGACTTCAGTGAATACCAAATAAAGCCAACTTTGAAATCTGCTGAAAGTTAACAATGGCCTCAAAGAATCCTCTCTAAACTGTGTTTCATTACTGATTTGAGGCCTCAAGGAACTACTTCTCTATTAAGGTAACTTCTTTGTGTAAAAATGTTTTTTCTATGATGCAAATACGCTACAATATGGTCCATCTATGAGCCTGAAGGATATTTCAATTCACCTCTTTAAAATGTGTCGCCTGCTCTATCTGAATCCCAGTATTTTAATGATGCTTGAGTGGAGGTAGATGAATGGATGCTTGGCTGCATAAGATAATACAGAAAGTGGAAATGTATATGGGAGGGGCTCAAGAAACACCAAAGACGGTCCACAAATACAGGAGGTGGCAAGAAAGGTGACCACAGGTGAGGGGAGTGGATGGGCAAGGACCTTAGGCGAGACAGTTCAAAGTCTGTAACCCTGTGGGGGATTCCGGGCCCCAGCAAATGATACCAGAGTGAGCCTGAGTATTTCCAACGCCCTTCCCAGCACAATGACCGTGTGGTCACAAAGGTTTTAAAGCTGTGAATTCCAGTACCCTGATATTCCGTACAGTCATGTGTTGCTTAACGATGGGGACACGTTCTGAGAAACGAGTCATTAGGGGATTTCGTCATTGTGCAAGCATCACAGAGCATACTTACACAAACCCAGATGGCACAGCCTACCTACCACACACCTAGGCTATGTGGTACTAATCTTACAGGACCGCTGTCATATATGCAGTCTGTCATTGATGGAAACGTCGTGATGTGGCACATGGCTGATTCTTCTGGCAGTAGCTACAGAAGCAGGAAGGTAGGAAGGCAAAAGAAAGAGCCGCATGTGATCAGACATGACAATTTACCTGAACACTTAGCAAATCAGTTTGAGGACGGATCAGTGTGGCACTGCAGATGGGGGCGGTGGTTGGATGGCAGCGTGTATTGGTAATCTGAAGGAGCATCAATAAATCTTGCAGAAGAGATGCAAGACAGACAGCAGGAGCATTTAACCATCATTAACCTGATTTCTCCCAGTGCAGGGAGCTGTAAGGTTGTGCTCATCACCATCTAGGGACAGAATGATGTGAGGCCATCCTGCCACAGTCCCACTAAGGCTTCTCCCTTTCCACAGCAGAAACAGGAGCCACTGTACACTCCTGCACCCGAAATCCACCTTGAATCTCCTCCACTCGATTGACCTTCCCAGACAAACCCAGTTGGACTGGTCTGTGACCAAGGAAATGGCAATCCCTGTCAGAAGGGCAGGGAGGCAGCAGTCCCCTAGAGTTAGCTACACATGCACAAAAAGGCCAGCCCGCATCTCCCCTGACGGAGTGAGCTGATGGTTGTCCTTCCAAGTTCTGAGTCATACAAGTCAGTGCCATGGTCCTCCACAATAGCAAACGCACAGCAAGAATCCTGCTTCTCACAAGGTCTGATTCCAGGGGTCCTCCTGGTTCTTTATTCCAAAGAGGATGCAGCTTTGGCAGTTTGATCTGGCTGCAAATAAGCCGCTCCCAGGAAAGGCTGATGTCTTGGAGGAAAAAGCCATAATTGAGCTGTAGCAAAAACAACCAAATTTACAGCAGTTTACAGTGTTTTCATGTTCCTTATCTCATCTGATCTCATCATCGTCCTGTAAGGAAAGCACTGTTAATATCCACATGCTTCAGATAAGGACAAGAAAGCTCAGAGAAGCCCGACGTCACACAGTGAGTAAAAAAACCTGGACCCAATCCCGTCTTCTTTCACCAAACCAGGATGTAGCCCATTTCTGGATTATTCAGAGGCCAATAACCCCTCTCACAGGCTGGTTTCAAAAGCTGACCTGGGGCAAGCCACAGGGCCTCCGAGGCAGGCGTAGAAATATCAAGCTGTGAATGCACAGCCAAGCAAGAAATCACCGCAGAGCCTTCCCCTCCTCTTAGAAGGCTGTCACTGCTGTCATCATCTGCGATTACGCTTTAGAAACGGTTATGCAACATCATCTTAACACGCTAACGAGTGGTATAATCAATCAATAAATTATTCACAAGCCTTGTGATTCCCAAGCCAAGCTGATGAACGGAATGTAAGAACGTAAACTATCACTCTGTTTGGAAAACTCCTGTCCACAGAACAAAGAGCTATCATTTTAAGCACCTCTGGCTTTCACTTTCTCTTTAATTTTCCAGTTTACGTTAATAATGGTCATTTCTTCAGGCTCTCAACTCTTCCAAGTAATTAGCAATGCTCAAGATATCTTCTCAACCTTCATTGTTACTCCTAATTCTTGAAAATACCTAAACTTTATTTCACCAGTTTGAACATGCCTAGCAAAAAAATCTGTGGGAATTCATTTTCTCCACTGACCCTATTTAAGCCAGTTTTAAATGTGTAATGTGGAGATAACATAAGTCATTGTAAATAACACATTTTCTTTTATTTAACGTAACCTGAAAATTCCCTCCTCAGCTTATTACAAATTCAATTATGTTTTCTCTAACCAAATAAACTGACTTGTTTAACCTATATCTTCTTTAAAAATTTTTTAACTAGTTGATATTTAGAGTTTTAAAAATATTTAATAGAAATGGATAGGAAAACAGTTTTTCAGTTCCTCAAAAAGTCAAACATAGAATTACCATATGACCTAGCAATTCCACTCCTAGGTATACACCCGAGAGAAGTGAAAGCACGTGGTCACATAACTACTAGTACAAGAACGTTCATGCAGCATTATTCATGAAAGCTGATCGGGGAACAATCCAAATGCCAATCAACTGACAAATGGATAAACCAATTGTAGTGCATCCCTACAATGGAATAGCATTCAGCCACAAAAAAGAAGGAAGTTCTAATATATGCTAGGACGTGGATGAACTTTAAAACTATGCTAAGTGAAACAAACCCAACACAGAAGGTGACAATCCGTATGATTTCATTTATGTGAAACATTCAAATAGGCAAATCCACAGTGACAGAAAGCAGATGAATGGTTGCCAGGGGCTGAGGGGGAGGAGGAAACTGGGAGAGACACAGCTAACAGGTAAAAGGTTTCTTTTTGGAGTGAAAGAAATTTTCTGGAATTAGATAGTGGTGATGGTTCCACAACTTAGTGAATAGACTAAAAACCCCTTAAGTGTACACTTTAAATGGTATGTGAATTTTATGTGAATTATATCTCAATTTTTAAGAATAAACTAAAGGCACAAGAACAGATTTGGACTGAATGGAGGCTAATTTTACTTTATCTGTAAGGCAAGTCAAAGCGACACTTTACTGTGTATGTGACCCTTGTGATTTCACATGAGTGATGACAGGAGAATCTCATAAGGCTACGTTTGGGATTGCATATAACCAAAGCACAGCCCACAGCAAAAGCATGACACATTCTATGTGTTTAGGGACACAGATGACACCCACATCATCGCATAGAGGACATATCTAGGTGCCAGCCTCCCGCTTCCCTATCTCATGGGATGGCACTAAGGCTGGCATTAGTCCTTCTGTGTCCCTCCCCACAGGAGCTCTCTCTGTCATTCCATAAAAGGCATCAGCCTGACCCTCTGTGGGCACTGCTGCTGAACCGACAGGTGGGAACTGGAGGTGTGCCTTCCCAGGTATTCTCCGACCTGCCACAGGACGATTAGGGTGTGTGCAAATCTCCAGGGAACTGGCACTGTCTTCTCAGCTTGCTCTCGGCTGCCAGGTGGACAGATGGGTGGTGCCCCGGGAGCCGCAGGGAGTGTATGTACCACGCGGACTGAATCAGGGCATGCACGGAAGGGCTCCAAGGGCATCCTGCTGGCCCGTCACCAAGCCAGGTTTATAGTCATCCACAGCCTAGAAACTATACATGTTTAACCTGGAGGGCTAAGTACCATGGTTTACATTTTCTATATTTAAAAATGCAGTGATTTCTTAGACTTAGGAGTGTGTGAAGAATCTATTTCAACGTACTATTCACTCCTTAAGAGGACTTCTGGGGTTGGAATAAAATGCTTGAGGCCACTCTCACAGAATTCTAAAAATTGTTTTCACTTCAAATATCTCCATTTTCCCAAGTGGTTTCAAAATTAACTTCAATAATGTCTCCAATCAGGATTTTTACTGTTGTGAATGAAACTTTTAAGTCCTCTATATCTCATTTCTCTATAAAGGATCTGGCCACGTTCTTACGACAGAGCAGTGGAAGCGATGCCATCTCCTCCCATGTAAAGTCTGCATCAGGGCTTTCATTAGCCTCCCGTCACAGGATATGTGCAAAATGACTCCTGGGCTTGAGATGAAATATTCATTTTATCTCACACGAGAGGGAGAAAATTGCAACTTCAAAGTGATCAAGTGCAAAGCAGTTTATTAAAGTGGAATCTGAGAGCTGGAGGGAGCCTGAGGGCTCACGAGTCTGCCTGTCCTCAGTCGCAATGGGGACAGTGGCGTCCAGGGAAAAGGGGGGTGGCTGCTTGTCTGCAGTCAGGCTCCGGATCTTCCTGCTCCGGGCCCAGGGCTCCACCCAGGACACACTGTGACCAGATCCGCCAAAAATGCTCAAAGGTGAGCCCAAATCCAGCCCAGAGAGATTAAATAATCCAGTCAATTCCACTCACTTCCATCCGACTCAATACACTTTAAATTGAGTGCCTAACACGTGAAGGGGCCGGGCCAAACTAGGAAGCATGGCAAAGGGGACAAAGATAACTAAAATCTCACCCGTTCTCCAGGAACTATGCAAATAATGACGACATGGAGTGTCCAAAGCAAAACGAGGCCAGTTGGGAGAGGAGCAAGTCCAGAGGAGGGAACCGGATAGAGGGACAGCTGTGACAGAGGGAATGGTCACAAACGTGAGCACCCCAGAGGCAGAGGACCATGAGCTGACCGTGGTGACAGACTGGGTGCAGAGGAGAGGGGAAAGGTCAAGCAATGGGGCTTCCAGGCTTCCAAACTAGAAGCCCTGGAGAACGGCGAGGCTGCCTTGTGGACCAGGATGGGGGGCAGGTGGATGAGGCATGATCCTGGGCTCCGTTTCCAGTGTTCACTAGCAACAACAATAATGCCACACACTCACGGACCGATCAGGGTCATTTCATGCAACAAAATTAACCAAGTGATTTGCAGGAGGTCACGGGCCAGAAAGTGGTAGGGCCTGCCTTCTGGCCCCTGGCCGTCCTACGGGCCCCATAATGCTACCTCTCTTGTGGGTGAGTTTCCAAGAGCAGCTGCATAAACAGAAACTATGTTTCCAAAACCAAGTCATGTTGGTCAAAAATATATAGGAAAAAGTACATCACAAGATCACCAAAAAACACAGAATGAAGAAGGGCAGTTTATACCTAATTATACTTCCTTCCAAATTTTGTGAGTGCTCAGAGAGAGGAAACTCATCTGAGTGAGGAAGTACACAGGTTGAAAAACGGGTAATGACAGACGGACACGTAGAAATCAGACAGCGGGCCAGACACAGACAGTGTCCAACAGTGGGCTGCTAACTTCAGCCCGACGGGAAAATATGAAACACTAACTCCACACCTCACATGCCTTGTTTTTTTTTTTTTTTAAAGATTTTATTTTTTTCCTTTTTCTCCCCAAAGCCCCCCAGTACATAGTTGTATATTCGTTGTGGGTCCTTCTAGTTGTGGCATGTGGGACACTGCCTCAGCATGGTTTGATGAGCAGTGCCATGTCCGCGCCCAGGATTTGAACCAACGAAACACTGGGCCGCCTGCAGCGGAGCGCACGAACTTAACCACTCGGCCACGGGGCCAGCCCCCACATGCCTCTTAAGATGAAAGGCCCAGCGGTCCTAGAGGAAGGCGGCCGGGCCTTGAGGCGGTGCCCCTTCCGCCAGCCTTCCTCACTATTCTGCGTGAACGCAGACTGCCCCCCAGAAGAAGGGATGAGGTCAGTGACCTCGGCGGGCAGACCTGACGGAGGTGAGGGGCCGAGAGGGGCAGGATCCCACAGACTGAGGAGCCTGAGTTCTGGGGAAATTAGATTTCCTATCATGTCTACAAACGGAAAAAGGACTGGAAAGACACGTCCTGAGATGTTAACCACAACGTTACCTCGGGAGACTAGAGGTGGTTTTGTGTCTTGTGCTTTTCTACCTATTCCAAAATTCCTACCAAGAATATTATGCATTAGCCTTAAAATCAGAGAAAAAGGTTTTATTTTATAAAAAAGGGAAATTTTAGTGCTACTTGTATAAAAGAAACTGTATACTATGAATTTTATTTTGGATAGCCACTGAAGTCAGCCTCACAGGTAAATTCTTAGGGTTTTCCACAAAATTTCCCCCTGTATTTCTATCAAGCAAGTGATTAGTTTCTCACACAAGCACAGACACACACACATACACACACTGAGAACATTTTAGGTGCGTTGAAGGAAAAAAAAATTGGGTGCTCTGTCCTCTGACTGTGAAAGAGTCCAACAGTCCCCTTCCTGCCCTCCCCCTCCCACTCTGGCCCCTCTGCCATGGCCCCTGTTACTGAGAGGAGCAAGAGCAAGACAGAGAAAACCTAGCACAGGCACATAACTCATGGGGACAGTCGCCACACAAAGGTCTTATAACGGGAGCCAGGATATCCTCAGAAAGCACAACTCTGACGATCGGAGCCAGACACCCACAGCGCTAAGCTGACTAGAAAGGGACAGGCCCCCTGGGCAGGGATGGGGTGAGACAGAGAAAGCCACGAAGTGAAACCTGCCTTCACCCAAACTCAAGAGCGAGACCCAGCCATCTACCAATGGCTCTGGAAAGTGTACAGCTGCAAGGGACCTCAACCTTGATGTGTGGCTTTATAACAGCGTGCTTCGACTTTGAGGTTTCCTCTCCAAATGGCTCAGATTTTCCACATCAACCCTCAGGTGCTTTGCAGGAGATGACAGTTTGGTGACAAGCCATACATGCGCTGGCAGTGACAAGGTCTCCGTTTACCATCATCTTATCTGCCATCAGTTCGTCACAGCACCTCCTTACTTTTGGCTTCTTCTAGATCTGACTCACTCATAATAGACCCTTTCTCCCTGCCACCTGCCCTGGTTAGGAGCAGCAGCACTCGTGTTTTACTGGACTTGGTTTTTCCTATCCAAATTAAAGCAAGGGCATGCAAAAAAATTGGCTATTTTCCTTATGAATGTGTATGATAATTCATATTAAAATGTGGGAGATGCCCAACAGCCTTGGGACTGGGGACACTTCCATCAAAACAGACAGCCACATGGTAAGGAGAAACACTCAAGTGGCTGGAAAGGTGTCCCACTTCATCTTACCAGATCTTTCCCACGAGGTGAAGAGAATCACCCAGGAACCCACGCAAATCACCACCTTCTCAATTTCCTTATTTACAAGGGACACTTGCATGAAGTTAGGACCAACAGTTAAATATGGGGTTTAAAAATAAACAGACAACAAGCAAGCAAGCCCTTCCCGATGAGCTGCAAGTTTCTGTGCCTCCTTTGCAGTGCTACCCGTCAGCCTCTTCGTTACAGTAAAAGGATCTGCAGCAAAGATCTTACTAAGAGTTAGAGTTGACTTATGTGTGTTTTTCATTCCCTATCTGCTACCAGGAATACAGGCTTGGATCCAGACCAAGTAGCAAACTCAATAGGTCCTTCCTCTGTCCTCAGCTTAGCATGTAAACTTCGATATGTAAAACTTACACTTCTACCTAGAGATGTAGTTTTGATCACAAAGGAGCTTGGAAGACAAAGGATAATTTGTTAAATCTGCTAGAAGCTACTTTCCGCTGTGGGCGTGCAATCTGGAGGTATATTCGAGTTAGCATCCATGTGGAAGAACTAATTAAATTGGAGGAAAGAAGAGAAATCCACTCTCTGTAAGGCCATCAACGATCCTGCCTTAGTGTTTTAGCCTGAGGACGACCTCAGTGCTCAATTTGTTTCAATGATTAACAGAGGAAGCTAAATGCTGTTGACCTGCTGGAGGCTGTCAGCTAGTAGCATCCCTGAAAATGAAGAGGGGACAAGTTGCCTTGCAGTAGAACAGTAAGGTGACCAGGTGCAAACTGTGGAGCCAGACTGCCTGGTGGCCTGGGTTTGAGCATCGCTTCTGCCACTCACCAGGTGGATGACTCTGGCAAGTCACTCATCTCCATGTGCCCCAGTTTCCTCATTTGGAAAATAGGAACAAGGACAGGAGTACTCTTGAAGGACGGTGTGAGGACTACATGTATTAACATCTGCAAACCACTCATGTGCCTGGCACGTGGTAAGTACAATGTAAGTGTTAAACAAAAATAAATGTATGCGAAGTGCTTAGAATGGTGCCTGTAAGCATTAGATATTACTACTCCTGTCTAATGTAAATTTTAATCTAGAAAACAGGGCAGGGTCCTGAACACTAAGACATTCCCTGAGGTTCTAAACTACAGTCTCTGGTCGTATACACACAGATTTTTAAAAATCCAGAAAAATTATTTTTCCATCACCAAGTCCCAAGCTCTTGGTGGGTGGGTGGGGGGGGGGGTGCAGCGGAGGCACAGAAATACGCATCTGCCCAGCCCCACAATTAAAACGAAGTCACCACTACGGAACACAGATTGGTTTGAAGTTCACTGGCGCTTCACCAACACAAATTACTTTCTCCCAGTATTTCAAGCAATTATCACTTGTAAAGTCTAGTGGGGGAGGGGTGTGAAAGGGAAGGTAATGAGCATTGGTACTGGAACTACTTTTCCTGAACTGTACTCAGCCAGGGCGCCAAGCCTCCGGCGGGGAGGGGACACGTGGAGGAAGGGCAGGCGGCAATGCTGGCTCCACAGTTCTCCAGGTGGACAATTAACATCCTCCAAACAATACCCGTCAAATCTTTCTGCTGTTTTGAGTACAGCAACAGGGGTCTCTAAGTACTATAATCATTTCCTTATGGGGCATGTATTCACTTTCCAAAATTAACACGTTTCATTCTTTTATACTCATTTCTCTGAAGCCAGAATCTCTCGCGCACCTCGTACGCTATGGGCATTTACTGTCTCTGCAATTTAATACCTTCAGTCCGTCCCTGGTGATACCACCATTTGTTGCCTAGAAGATTGCTAATAGGATGATTATAATTGTCTTTCAGATTGACACTTGTGCTACTGACATCTAATCAAAAGACAACAGAGGAAGCTATTTTGGAATAAAGAGACAGACATAACATTCTTTATTTCTTCACCCTCCTAAGAATGCTTCTCTCTCCACTTCTCTCAGGAAATCGTCCCAGCTAATTTATGCCACTCCCCGGCACAGGCCCTGCACACAGGCCTCCTGGTGTGGTGCAAGACTGACAGGTCTGGGTTGAAATCTTGACTCTGCACCCTTCATAATCCTTGTCTAGTTAATTAACCTCTCTACTTCCTCCAGTGTAAAATGGAAATGTTAATATCCACCATACAGTGTAATGAGAAGGAAAATACATAGAGAATCCAGCGCTTAGTAGCTGCTCAATAAGTACACAGCAATCCTTCACATTATTTCAAACCTTGGATGGGTCCTACAACCACAATGTCTGTGACATCTGTCCAGGACTGAGCATTTACTAACTTGAGAGAAAGATGAGCCACCTTTCTATATGTTGGATTTCCTAACAATTGGGCAAATAATTTCCTCTAAATTCTTTCTAAGCAGAATATAGGGCTAATCAATGTCTTACTCCCCCTCCCCCTAATATTTCCAGAGAATACACCAAAGAACACATGAGACACAGAAAGAAGAAGAAAGGGTTGTTCATGACGATGATCTGAACAGAAGCCCTATGAAGGTAAATGGAGGCCCATCTGAGAGATGCGCCCATGTGACTTGACTCTCTACCTTCCTTCGGAACCCACTGTTTTTTCTGAACGCATCTAAAGCTTTGATGACTTCACAAGAACTGTATTTTCTCGTAACTGCCAGCACATTAGCCTATAGCTAACTTTGAAAGCACCACTTGCTGAGTGCACCAGGGGACCCAGCCAATGAACTACACTGCTGGCTAGGTCTCCTTTCAGCAACTAGGCACACTTGTAGGGTCCTCAGAACTCCTGCATGAGGGGAGGAGAGGAGGGGAAACAAGAGACGGCTACAAACAGAAACTCTTTCCTTTTGCAGCTACCATGTAACTTCCTAGCCCTAACTCTGTCACTTATCCTCACCACTTCATTTTATAAGAGGGTAAGTCAAGAAAGGATGAGGTAGAGGAAGACAAGATGAGCAAGAAAGGTGTGGGCAGACAAAAAAGTGGCAGATGGCTTTAGGTCCTATGCTTACCGTGGACTATTGGCACTACATCTTCTCACCCATGAAACCAAGCTGTACCCTAACTGCCCCCTCAGGGGCCAGCCGCCCATGGTCAGAGTAGGCAAAGAGCTGGGTTGCTTGGAGATAGACAAGAAACAGCAGTAATGACCTGTTAGGGGTTTTAATAGTGTTGGAATGTTGGATTGGCACCAGGCAACCCCAGACCACGCTGACACATCAAGAACTGGCACACATCCTATGTCTGTTGGGGCTTAGAAACTCCTGTCTCTGGAACTCCATTTTGTGAGCCTATGATGGTTTTGGTGGGGTCAGATGAGGACCTGAGATAACTGCTTCTATAAGAAGAGGCCCAAGAAGGGCCAACGCCACTACAAAGAGCTCCTAGTCTTGAGGGTCAGTTTTCCACTGTGTGCCCCAATCCCCTGTATAGAGTCTTCTGATCCTGGCTTCTCACAGACAAAGAGAATGTGTCTCCTGAAACAGTACCCAGGACTGTGCTGGCCACCCCCACCTACAGGCACACAGCCCTAGGATGGTGGTAAAGGGGATGGCGTCACAGCCAAGGTCTGAATCTCAACTCTCCGCTTAGCGCATGACTTCAGGCAAGTGACGTGCTCTTTCTGCGCCTCATTTGAAAATAAAGATCATGACGACAGTATCTAGTTCACAGGGTTGAGGATTAGGTGAGCCACTATTAGTTAAGTTTTGGGATTAGTTCCTGGCTCATAATAATGACATACATACATGTTTGTAAAATAAATCAACATCTGCTGCACAGTCACCAAACGTCATCTATCCCTGGTACAAACGGCTAGGCACGACCACGGTCCATACGTGCTCCTCATTTTAAACCTAAACCCTTTTACAGAAACAGCCGTCACAGAAAGGGCAGAATCAAGCCAGGGTCTAACGCCACAAAGTCAAGTATTTTCTGCCCCTAAGACGTCCCCTAGAGACCCATAAAATACACCATTAGGCAAAGTCAAAAAAGCACTATCAGAAACTGCCCTGCTGGGAGTGGAACCCACCAGAAGGGGCAGGAGCCCAGGAGCGGACGCCTGGTGCTGCCGTGGGTCCGCGAGCTGTACCCTGGGGAACCCATCCAACAGTGAGGTGCTCCTGAGGTGAAAGGCACACCACGTGTCTAAGCAACAGGCCAGGCGGAAACCGTTCTCTTTGCTTAATGTCATACCTGGCCAAAGAGGAAGAAGTACATTACGCCAGTATATCCACGAACCCAGAATTTTCAATTTGGAAATCAAACATTTTGATGAAGGCAGAACAGAGACAGGTGGAAGAGGTCAGCAGGGCGAGGTGCTGTTCTGAGTGCCGGAGGAGAGCCCCAGGGGCTTGGCGGGGGACCAGGGAGCTGTGTTAAGGGGGAGAAGGGAGCACCTACTGATGGCTGACTGTCCCTCGACACGTCCTGGCACTAAGCTGCACAGAGAGAGACGGAACTGTCGTGGGCGTGGAGGGGAAGCGGGGCCAGGCTGGGAACACCCACCCTGTGCGGCCAGGCTCACCTGAAACATCCTGTTTTTGCCGCAGATCACAGGCACCTGAGCCCCGAGTCTGCACCGAGTGCTGTCAAAATATCAAAACAGAAGACGTCTATGCATCTGCTCTTTGAAGAGCCTAGCAGGATTTCCCTGGCGCTCTTTAAAATGGGAGGAAGGGCAAAGCAAAACAGCAGTAACCCAGCGGGAGGTGGGGGGGACCCGGCGCAGGTCTGTGTGCTGCAGGGTGTGGGGGGGACCCCCGAAGTCGGGCCACACCAGCCACGTCTGCCCCGCGGCCCCCAGCACCACTACGGGTCGAGTTACCTTTCTGAGTAAAACACAAGACACGTTCAAGGAGAAAGTTAGCTCTACTTTAAGCTGTAAAAGATTCAGCTGTGGATGCTAAACTCATTAAAAACCACCAAGTGAAGACAAAGAACAAAAGAAAGGCAACAAGTAAGTTTACAACAACCTGGGCGTCTTTTTTTTGTTTTAAAAGGCAAGTTTGTATGGTTAGGCAAACTCCAGGAAGTTTCAATTACTCAATTTTTTTTTTTTAACTTTTTTAAGTTATCAAAAACCCATTTTTTCATTGTAGAAAGTCAGCATACTCGAGTCAGTACTTAGAAACATTCAAACTCTGTGTCTCTGTAAGAGCCCAGGGTTCAGCATTCAAGCAAAACAAGAAACAGAAGGAAAAGTCGTCCTTCCAAGGTGTTCTCTCTCCTCTGTAGTTAACCCATTTTCTAAGCAAACTAACCTAAAAAATACTTTGAGAGTCGAGTAAAGGAATCGGTAAGGACAAGCCAGGGAGGAGGACCCAGCTGGCCTGGATGACAGAGGGAAGGCATTCTGTACGCAGAGAGCCCTACAAGAGGTGGAACAGGAGGATGAGAAATACACCCAGGCCCTTGAGAAAGAAGGCTTTCATCACCACACCCCCAGGGTCCTGTGTTAAAGGGGAAAGATCAAGACGAAGAAAACAGCAAAGGCAAAGCGGTAAAGGGTATGCTGTTTGGGGAAACAGCCCCAAGTAACAGGAAAACGAGTGTTCTCTCAGAAATGTGGGGATAACTCTGGTGCATGTGAGCAGAGAAACTCCACCAGCTGAGGACACGGGATCAACTGAGTAGGGAGAGAATGCTGGAGATGACTGAGCAGTGGCCAGAGGGCCGGGAAGGCACCTTCTGTACTAGAAAAGGGTTTAAAGAGGGAAGTTAGGGCCACTGTCAGAGGCGCATGTCATATGTGACAGAATTTGTCACTATCAAATTACATCAAGTTGAAGCAGACCTGTAATGTCTGAGACAACTACCATCCACAGTCTGAATGGAACCATCAGCTTGTCTGTGAACAGCAACTCCAGGACCCACTGCCCCTAAGGTGCCAGGACAGCGGACCACAGGCAGCAGTCCTGGGCATGGGCTGCCTGCCTAGGAAGAGAGAGATGGGGGAGAATGGCCTGTGGACTGTGTTCCTGCTGGCCTCTTGTGGACAACCCAAGTCCAAGAGGCTTAATTTGGAGCAATTTGTTTATTATCTGTCTTAGATGCTAAGTCGTGGACTAAAGGTCCCCTCCTTTTCTATATACACATATATATGTACGCATACACTAGTGTTACTGGTATACTCCTCTGCTGGGGACAGGAAATCTCTTCTGGCTATGCAAATACCCAACTTTACATATTGGAAACGAGCTGTCCAAATAGATCAGACCAATAGACACAGCTTAACATACGTGTCAACCTGAGGGTGAGAACAGGAGTAAGCAGAAACAGTTCGCGGACCCGATGTAGAGAAGCTGGTCAGACATCACTTGGTTTAACACTGGAACGCTACCTCCCCTCTCAGGGGCTGTGGCCAGTCAGTGTCATTCCTCTGCTTTATAACCTTGAGAAAATTTCTATTTAAACATTATTTTAAAGTGTTTCACTTTGAAGAAACAATGGTGTTTTAGAAACAATTTTGCTAATAACCCAAGAATTGGTAACTGTGCTCTCCATGGAAAGTAACTTAGTAACTGATGCCACAGCACTGACAACTGCTATCCAAACAACAGGACAGGGCTGAGGAACTGATCCAACTGGAGGAGGTTAGGGAGAGAGAGGAAGATGTAAGAGTTTTGTGGCTGTTATAGACCTAGATTCTTAATACTCTATCCTCTGCTTCTGGAATATACTAGAAAACACAATCTGTAACAGAAAATGTTGAACGATGGCACTGAAGCTTTTCAAAGAATCACAGCAGTGAGAGACCTTGAAATTCATTTAATTCTGTCCTGGCCTTTTTCCAGTGAGGAAACTGAGGCCAGAGCGGTTCCGAGGTCTGCCTCAAGCACACACAGAGTCGCTGAGCACCCCAGGCCAGGCTGCCCTTCCTGCCTCTCCTGAGAAGCAGTGGTGGAGAACTGATGTGTGGGATTAAGACAGGGACCAGGGAAGAGTGGGGGCATGTGTGTTGGACTCAGCGGGCAGGACAGAGAACCAGGAGGTGAGAGGAGAGGGTCGGGGGAGCCCTCTGCGTCTGCGCGGGACTGCATCTGGACTCAGTTCGTCTCGCCAGGGCTACTGGGAAATCCAACTGGAAAACAGCCAGCCAGTCTGAGCTCAGGCCAACCCCACATGGCGTGGACCGTAGGCTCGAGTCCTGGCTCTCCTCCTCAGTGTCCATGTGAGCTCGGCTGCCTTTACCTCCCTGTGCTCCAGTTTCCCGTACAGTAAGGACAGCAGGATGAGGTTGATACATCTAGAGGATTGAGAAGAGCTGGGCATCAGCGAAGGACTGCACAGTGTTCACAGGTGAAGGAGCTGGTCACACCCCGTAGCCTCGAGCCAGCAAGCTGGGCACACTGGGCACGTCTGCACACAGCTCACATCACACAGCCTCTGTCCTCTGAAAAGGTTCAGCGTTCCATCTGAAAGACGATTCGGTTTCTTTCTCACTAAAAAAGGCAACTTTGTTTCTCCTTAAACTCATAGAAAACATTTAGAAAAATCCAAATAAAAGTTAAAAATTACCTGATACTGCCATCCAGAAAAAAACTAACACAGAGATAAATTTCTTTCCAGTCTTTTTCCCTGTTAGTTTCACACACATGCATTTTTTTTAAAAAAAAAACCCTAGAATGATGTTTTATAACCCAGTTTTTTACTCAATACATTGTGTTTTCCGTTGATGGTTGCATGTTTTACGACACCGTTTTCCGTGGTGGCGCTGTTTGATGACAGTGTAATTGAATTTACCACTTGTACAGCATCTTCATGATAAGATTCCATCTCCACCTTCCTATCCTCACCTTTCACATTTTCCAAAAGAAGACAAAAGTATAACAATTAAAGCTTTTGATAGCAACCTCCAAACAGGCGTTCTCCCTCAAGTTTCTCTCCAGCTCAGCTGAGCCCCAGTGCTCCAAGTGGCTTCTGGAAAAGCCTCTCCATTTAGGGGCTGGAGCTGCTGCAGTAATAGATTAGGGAAGAGCAGCTATTGCAGGCAGCTGATCCTGGAGCTCCAGGAATGCCTGACCTTTCCCTGGGCTTTGATCTTGCAACCTCCTGCCGGGTGCTAACTGGCAGGGCTGCCCAAGGGAGGGAAGGAAGATGGGCAGGAGGGAAGGACCCTAGCTGGGCAGCGCGCCAGCCTCCCCTACACACTCAGAATGCCCAGCTGGAAAATCTTAGCGTTCACCTACCAACCAACGCCCCATTTTAGAGATAAGAGAACCAAGGCTCAGGAATATAACAGGACTTAATTAGTACTTGTGAAATGCAACTTAATATTAGCAATGATAACAGCCACAATGACTATGACTACCAGTTGGAGCATTTACTGTGCACCAAATACTGTGCTAAACAAATGTTTAATCCCAACGACAACCCTGGGAGATTGCTATAATTATCCCCACTTGAAGGAGGGGGTGGGTGACGAGGCTTAGAAAGATTAAATGAGTTGCCTAAGATCCCACGGCTAGTACGTGGCAGAGTAGGGGTCAAACCCAGATCTGACGCCAAACTCGCACTCCTTCCAAGCATCCTGGAAGAGTGCGTCATGATTGTGTCATGATTGTTGCGTCCAGTGCATTGTTTTCTAAAAGATGATATTAGCACTCTCTGCTAATTGAGAAGGTAGCAAAGAATTCGTGCTTTCATTTCCACATTTTTTGAAATGTCATTAAACACTCAACAGACGAATTTGCGGGGAAGTCAGTCTCCACATATTTATATGATAATGGTTTTGATAAGGGCTGGAGTGTAAAGTTTTGGCTGTGAACTGCCAACCACAAGGCTATAGTGCGACAGCAGGAAGGTGACAGACTTGACGCAGCACTATGCACCCTGTGCAGGACAAAGAAGGCACTGCTCAATTTCCCTGGGAGGCCACTCCGGTTTGCAGAGGCCTCAGGCCCGGGACTCTCCCAAGTACATAATTAGGATGCTTCTCCTAGATGATTATCAGGTAAGAGACAAAGATTTCAAATAGTTTGTTTACCTATTTTTTTAAAGGCTGAGTCTCTTCTCGGAATGACTCATGTGAGCAATTTAAACAAACAGCTGTGACGGAGATGGCCACTGCCGCCCGGTTAGTGGGTAAATGTGCTGAATCTGTGTGAGTTAATTAGATCAATCTTGACTCATTTTCTTTAATGAGACAGTATAACACAACATCCACCTGACCTGTTTTCTGGGTTTTGTTTTACATACATTTGTTGTTAGAGTCTAATCTGTTCCTGAGCTTCTTTTTGTTGAAGCAAAAACTGTGTAACTCTTTCCCTTCAAACACCTGCTTCTTGCGTGTATAGATAAGCATCAGTGTGAGGGAGCTGCACTTCTCCCTGTGGTTTGTGATCAAATACATTCAGGTAACTTACACCAAAGAAAGAAACACAAAACTTAAAAAGGACTTTATTCAATTTTCTTGTCTTCCCAGTGGGTCAGCTATGTAGATCATACATGTAAACTTGCTTATAAGTGGGCAGGTTTACAAGTTTTAGTGGTTTCTTTTTTTACTCTTTCTGGAATATTGTATGGTATGTGGTTCCCATGATTTCTCTTTCTCACTCCCATCTCTCTTAATTGTGCTTGTGGAATTTTGAGGTCTAAAGGCCGAGAGGAAAGGCTGTGACCACAGCCTGTGGAGAGGTGCCGGTCCACTGCCCCACGCAGGAAGAAAGCTCCAATGCCAGGCTCCCGCACGCAGGCGGGAGCAAGGCTCTGCTTCTAAATCATTTGTCTTTGTTTTCTGTGAAAATGGGGACATTTTCTTTCTTCTTTTCATTTCGAATAGATCACTCCTATTCTTGAGCTCCTTTAAATGCACACACTGAAGTTTTATTTTGTTTTAAGTAAGTAAAAGTTGAGGACATGACTGATTCTCATAAATTTTCACTCAGGAAATTTCTGAGTCGACTTTAAATATATGATGGGGTGCAGGTTCATGCTGCTCGAAATGTTATTTAAGAATATTACAGTCATGTATAAAACGAAAGTGAGAATTACGCATACTTAAAAAAAAAAATCCCACCGTGACACAAAAAAAGCTCAATACTCAATCACAGGTCTTAAGGTGGCCTATTTGGGATCATGGTGAATGGCGTGGTTCATCACCATAGCCCTCATTACAGAACACCCGCGGGTGGGTCTCGGCACTAGGTAGCCCCAGGTCTTCCCCATCAAAGAGCCCAAACTAGTGGTTCTTAACCCTTTTGGTTTCAAGATCTCTTTAGACTCTTAAAATTACTGAAGACGTCTAACAGCTTGGTTTATGTGGATTACATCTATCAATATTTACCATTTAGGAATTAAAACTGAGAACATTCAAAAGCATTTATTAATTTGTTTAAAAAAAGAATACTAAATTCATTAAATGTGAACATAAATAACATGTTTATGGAAAATAAGTGGCACTGTTTTACATTTTTTAAAATTCTTTTAACATCCGATTTAATAGAAAACAGCTGAATTTTCATATCTGCTTCTGCATAAAATCTGTGGTGATATGTTGTTTTGGTTGAAGTATATGCAGAAAATCTGGCGTCACGTAGATAAGTAGTTGGAAAAGAGAATTATTTTAATAGCCTTTTTAGATAATTATGAATATTCTCCTTTGTTAGTGCACTGGACAAATGGTAGTTTCTTAAAGGTTAGCCGAAAGGTGAATCTTAAACCATGCCAGTTACCTTTTCCTACTCTGTGCCATTAAAACCCGTTCGTCTCCCTTGCACATTGAATGGGTCTCTCACCTATGTATGATTTCGTAACAAGCACGGATCATTTGGAGAATGCTGGTTTACTGAGTTAGGCAGACCTTCCAAATACTGACCCATTTCATTTACACAATATCAAAATCACATTCGTCAGTATCACCACTGATCTCATCAGAAGAGTCTTTAAGGACTCAAGCTTCAAGCTTACAGTGAAGGATACAAAATTTCCAAAACTCTAATTTCTGCTTGAAAGTCTGAATTTTGTCATTGGTAACAAATACAATTGTTTTTATTAAAGTGACAGGCTCGCTTCATTTAGTTTTCATAAAATGTCTACCAAATAACCAAGTCTGCATAGCCATATTTGATCCGTCAATCATTCTGTAAAGTAAAAACTCAATCATGCAGGTGTTTTTCCCTGAGACAGCCACAGCACCTCACTACAAAGGAGGAGACTATGTGCGCTTCCCATGTCATCGTGTGCTCCAGGGCCTAGGTTCAACAAAGTAACTTTTACTGTTCTATCAAGTGACAGTAGCATTTTTTTAACCAAGTGCATGACAGTAAATATAATGACTACTAATACTTTTTATTACTATTCAGTCCTAAATATTTTCTTTGACCTTTGAGGCATTTAGAAGAGTTTTCCTTGCTGATAAAAGAGCATTTTTCTAATTGTCTTCCAAATTAATGGTTTGGGAATCAGAGAATATAGTCTGTTGATAATTAATCCCTTGAAGTTTGGTAACACTTGATTCCTGGCCCAATATTTTATATCCTAGAGTTGTTGGATATAGCAACCCACATAATCCATTTCATCAAGCTTGTTAATTGTGTTATTCAAATCTCTTATAGCTTATTTTTAGGGAGAAGGGAGAGTGTCTGGTGATATATCAAATACTGAGATATGCTGAAATCCCTTACTAGAAGGCAGATTTGTCTATATTTCCTTGAAATTCTATCAAATTCTCCTTTATAGATTTTGAAGCTATATTATTATAAGAATAACAGTTTAGAATTATATCCTCCATTGTCTGATATCATCATAGTTCCATCAGCTTACTCTGGGTTAGGTTTTGCATGCAGTATTTTTTCCATACCTTAACTTTCATAATTTTCCCTTTTTTTGGTCTCCCCATATTTATTCTGGATAATTTCTTCAGATTCTCTTCCATTTCATTAATTCCCCCTTCAGCAAAGTCTAATCTGCTCTTAAACCTATTTCAGTTTTTAACTTAAAATATTATTTTTTAATTTCTATAAATCATGTTTGATTTTTCAAAACTGTGATGTCATTTTTATAGTCTCTTAATCTTTACTCATATTTTTCAATTCTTGTTTCTATTTCTTAAACATATTAAAACTAAGTGTGTAACAATTCTATTTTTCTAAAGCTGTGCTGTCCAATACAGTAGTCACCAGCTATGAGGCTACTTAAATTTAAATAAAATTAGAAATTCAGCTTCTCAGTTGCACTGGTTAAGTGCTCAACAGCCACCTGCAGGGGGTGACCACCATGCTGGATAACACCTATAACAACAGTGCTTTACAGACTTTCGTATCTGACTCAACTGAGTCTGTCAACTACAGCTCACAGGCCATGCTTCCTTGTGTGTTGGGATTTTCTTTCTTTTTTTGTTCTTCTTTACTATGAGTGCCTATTTCTTCTAAGTTTACCTACACAAATTCTTTGAGGCCTGTATGGAAGGTCAGTGCTTCCAGAAGGGATGTGTCTTTGCTTCTGCATGTGCCTGGAAGCACTACCAATCTAGGACTCCTTTAAAGAAAATTCTCAGCTTGAGGTCTTTCAGTCCACCTGGATAATGTGAGCTCGGGTTGCAAAGCAGAGTGACAGTCAGCTGTGGTCACAATTCTCAGGGGAGTGTTTTCCTACTCTAGTCAGTGCCAATATTTCAGACAAGAAATTTCCCCTGCAGTTCCCTGGGAAGGTGGGTTTATTTCTAGTTTACCTTTACACTGAACATATAGCCTTCAGGATCCCAGCCTCCCGTTGTGGGGTTGGGGGTTTTCTCCTATTAGACTCTTTGTCCTCTGCACCCTGCAAGATGTAAACTGAAGCTTGATTCACTACATCCAACAAAAGCCAGCTTCCGTGGGTTGTTCACATATCTGGGTGCCCACCTGTACTTGTTGACTGACCTTAAGCATCCCTTACTTTCATTCAGCTTGTGGATGCGTTCAAAACGCATATTTTGAAAACAAATTTTTTTAATGGATTGGATGTGTGTGTGCGTACGTATTATGTATGTACACATATTTTGTATAGATGAGTGTGTCTGTGTGTTAAGTGAAATACATCTCTGTAATTTTATCTCATTTCAGCAAATGGTTTGTTAGGGTATTCTGTCTACCATGATGCCAGAGTTAGAAGACCACACCATTTTTAAGATGCCTAATGTCAATTTTATATCTAAAATTCATGATCAAAGCTACAATTTATTGAGTATCTTGACTTATCACCTATCAAACACCGTGTTTTAGAAACTTTCAAAACAAATGACCCTACAAACAAAGAGGCATCCTTTCAGAGGTTCCATAACCTGTGCCTGGTCACACGCTAAGAGGCAAAAGCAAGATTCAACCCCAGATCTGTCTGACATCAAAAATCTTTCTCTTAGCAAACATCTTTCTCTTACTGTGGTATCGTTATTCTAGTACAGATGAGGTAACTGAGGTTCTGGTCTATGATGTGCTACATGAAACCCATGGGGCCAAAAGATTTTCAGTTTGCAGAATTTTCACATGTATGAAAAATAATACAGGGTATATGCTGTGTATTATGTAACACCCCAGCAGAGTCTGGGGCAGCAACCTTTAATCAGATACACGAATATTTCTTGAGCTAAGTCAACAGTCACAGTAAGTGGGGTAGATAAAGGCTATGAAAATTCCTGCATCAGTTCTGGTCAGCTTTGGCCACCACATGAAGTCATAAAAACACTTTCAGATTTCAGAACTTTTTTGAACTTCCATATTCTTTCATCTGCAAGCAATTTGTTCAGAGTCCAACTTGGACCTAGGACGAAAACTTGGGTTTTCTGACACTCCTTTCTAGGTATCACTAGATTTGTTCCATATAGTTTTGCGTAGCATGATTGGTACCAAGCTGTGGGAAACATTACTTTTGACTCATTGAATCTGAAATAAATTCTCTACTGAAAGGCTTATCATATAGACTTTAGCTCCTTCCAACTTAGAATTCTAACACCAACATATTCTCCCATTATAAACTAGCAATTATTTTTCTCTGGACTAATGTACTGAACTTACTAGTATTCACTGTGCTCATCAAGTCAATATAATTCAGCCATTATCCTATCAATATTATTTATAGTGGGAGGACTCCAGCTCTTTTAAATATATCCCTCCACATATTATCATTTTTAAAATTCCCACTGTTAAAGGTGACATGTTTAGTATTTTAAAATTTTCATAAACTAGTGAAAATTTGTGGAAGTTCAGGAGATACTTACATATTATTGATAGTCTATACAGTATTAGTGGGGTTTTTGCAACTTTGAGGTATAACAGAAAAATCTTTTGTTTGCTGGCATAACACCACCTTAGAAATCTTTTTTTTTAAAGCGCATGTGTTTGGTAAATAGTTTATAGTCGAATTTTGGAAACAGCTGACCCGCACAGATGGTTTGAGGGCAGCGGTGTGAGTACGTCATAGTCTCACCCCCAGAGCAGGGAGGACACAGCCCGCCTGAGACTCCCCTGACTGGGAGCCGTGAGGGCTGATGAAACCCACTGTGACTCAAGGACGAGGTGACCCCAAACGGACTATGATGTATTATTTAAAACTCCAAGTTCAAAAAGTTACTCAAAAGTTAATCATAACAGTGTGAACATTGATGAGACATTTTTTACCACTAAAATCCATCAAACTACCCATAATCTACCAATTTTGAATGTCAAAGTTCTTAGAAAGCCATAGGACACTTTACTGAAATGGCGTCTGGTGCTGTTTGCTTCAGGAGACACTCCGGAGTCCAGTAGTCTTAACTATGCTCTGAAACTCTCATTTTCCACTAAGGACTGAAAGCTCCAATTAGAAGTTTCTTAAATTGCAAGAAGTTTTATATACACATGCCTAAGAAGCCAATTCTAGATTTTTGACAACCATGAAAAACAGAGATATGGATATTTTTAGTAAGTGGTCAGAGGTTATATTAGTCAATTATGTCAACTTCCCCAAACAAAATGTGTCATCTAAGTCCCTAACCAGGACTTAAACTGGCTAGTTTGAATCTGACCTTCCTGTGCCTTGTGATATGGACACAAAGGTGTGACAGAAATGAAGGAAAAGTGGGTAAAGGAATCAGAGTTTGGAGAAATCACAACCGAAATAGTTAATCACCATTGTAATTTAATAGTTTCTCAACATTCTCGTCTCCTGATTTTTCATCCTTTTTTTAAAAAATGAGGTGGAAAGTTCCGTTCGTTTATTCTATCATTCATTGATTTGTGTATGCGTGGCTCTGTGTTAGGGTCCCCATCCTTAAGCACCTGTGCACGGTCCGATTCGGGGGATGAGATGTAAACTAATAACGTTCAATGCCATGTGCAAAATGCTGTAAGTGAGGCATGAAGAAAACACCTCAGGAGTAATTCAAGCCAGCGAGGGCTCAAGGAGGGCGTCTGAGGAGGGGTACCTGTGAGCCGGCTCAGAGAACGAGCTGGGGCTTTCCGAGTGGAGGACTCTGGCAGGAAGAACAGCAGAGGCAGTCCCAGGCTGAGCACAGCACGCTGAGACCAGGGGCGGCTCGAGACCACTGGTGGGACTTCTCATCCGACAAGTCAGTTCTTTGGGTTATCCTTCAGGAAGGCTCCTTATGTTATGTCAAAGCTCTCTAAATTGGGGAGACTATTAAAGGAAGGAAAGATATCTAAAAATCACTGATTCCATTGTTAAAGTTGTATACCTAAGAAGATGCTGACCACCTGAGACTGCACATAAATCGTGAAGCTGAATCTCACGTGAACCTCCAGAGAGGCTGGAGGGCTGGAGGGAGCGCTGACCAGAAAGAAGCCAGCCCAGGGGTCACTGATGATAAGCAATTATTTCCCACCACTACTGTGTTGTCATAAACCTTAGGTTCTCTCTCTCTCTCTCTCCATGGACTGAAAACCACCCTTGAGACCACCTCAATGGACCACAGGTCTTACAGCGCCCCTCGCTTCCCCGAGCAGAGCACGTACTGTAGCTGCGTCTCACTTATTTAAGCAGAAACGCACAGCACACTCTCGCCCCTGCAAGCAACACAAAGAGCTGGAACGTGGAAGTCACTGAGAACGTACAGATGTCGGGGCTGCCACCTGTACCAGACTGTAAAGGCTGGACTGTGGGAAACAGGAGTTGAAGGTTTCAAGTGTTTGGGGCCGGGCAGAGAGAACTAGCTCAAGGAGTATCTGTCCTCGTGTCCCTTTTTTCTGGAGCTTTCCTCCACGGCCCTGAAATCTTCCCCGTTGGGTCTGTGCTGGATATTTCAACCTCACAAGCCCGATGTCTTTAACTCTCCAGCCACTGGATGTTTGCTAACGCAACACATGCAGAGTGTGTTCTCATAATACATGACTGTTGGGAAAAAATAGCCAATGAATCATGTACCATTCTCAGGAGGGAGTAACACAGACCATCTTCTCAACAATAAATACACACGCAAACCCTACTCTAAAGGTGAGAGTGTTCACCTGTTCCTGAGGCGTGAGGCAGTGGAGATCCTGCAAAGGACATTTTCCTAGTGGGGCGGAGTCCAGTGGTCGGGACCTTCATAAGACCCTTCAGTCGTGTCATCTAAAGACAAGTTAGGGGTGCTCAAGAAAAACAACAAAAAGATGAACAAAACTGGAACAAGAGCTCCTAAATGTCAATGTTTACAGTATTATTTAGTTTTCATTTAAAAAAATGGTATCCATAAAAACTTGGCAAGAAATTAGTCACTGGTAGAAAAGCAAAGTGGGATTAAAATTCTCACGGAAAAAAAAAAAAAGACAGGACTTTTTTTAAAAGGATAAATTAATGACTGAAAGTAAAGAGAGACTTTCTGCCCTTTGGAAAGACATTACTTGTTTTAAGGCTGAGTCTAAAGGAGTCATTTTCTAAATCATGAAATATGTTCATTTTAATTAGAAAATACATATATGGAGTTAAGATACAGCACCCATACTTACTGAAAGATATAAATTTCTAAACAGATAGGATTATAAAAATGTAAAAAAATACATACGTATACACCAAGGACTAGAAAAGATCATGAATAATGAAAACAGTTATTTATTAGGGTGGTAAGGCTGTGTATGAATTAGCTCATTTTGTTTCCTTTGTTGTCACTTTAACACAGATTAAAGATAAAAAAGAGGAAAAGAACTCATAAAAATGCCCATCATGAACAGTTGTTTGTAGCAATCAAGTAACTATTATGACAGAGGAGATCAAAGAGCATGCCCCAAACACTGTCAAAGCCAACACTCTGTGCGGAGAGGAGGGCCCGTGAAACCCGAGAGAGCGCCCACCGCACACCAACCGTTTCACGACCCTCTCTCCCACCACTCGAAACTCCATCAGGACAGTTCTTCTGTTTCTGACATTACCAAATCTGCTGCTTCTACAGGAAGAAGAAAGGAATACAGAAAACCAGTTTCCTTGAGCACCTTTGCAGGATTCTGGCCACTTCAAAGTCTTTCTGATTATATGGAACTCCGGTCAGTTCCAAAGTCTTTCTACTATAAAATGTAGGTAAGTCAACCGACTCTCTAGAAAGAGACAGAAAATGCAAACCCTTTCCATTCCCAAGAACCAGTGCCAATTAAAATGCTCTCTTTGCCTCTAGCATTCTAAGAGCACGAGAAATCCAAAGACAATTATAATTTTAGGAGGAAAAGATACCTCTGAATCATAGTTTCTCTGAGCCTCAGAGTCATTTTTTTTTTTTTGTAAGGAGTTAGAAGCTCAAACCATGTATGGATTGCATGAATTTTTGAATGCTTTGTTCTCAAAAACATGGTCCTTCATGAATAATGGAGAAGCAGAAGGAGAGACAACAATTCAAGTAAAACAACACTTTTCTGGATTCTGAGAAAATTCCAGATACAGATCAAAAACCCACCCTGGGTGTTCCACTTAAAAAACAAACAAACAAAACTATCTACGGTTGTTCTCTTCATTCTCCATACACCTATCCAATAACAAAATATTCTCAGTTAATTCAGGTCATATCTTGGCATTCTCATTGTTTCATAAAGTTAGAGATATACTTAGTTTATCTTATGTTAGTTGCAAATCTTAGGCATGAAAATGTGATATCAATATTGGCTACTTACCGGGGTGTAACTCTAGGAATCACACTGAGTATTCTTGTTCCTTTCCTCCCTTCCTCCCTTCCTTCCTCCCTCCCTCGCTCCTTCCTTCCTTCTTCCCTTCTGTGAGGAAGATGGGCCCTGAGCTAACATCTGTTGGCACTCTTCCTTCTTTTGCTTGAGGAAGATTGCCCCTGAGCCAACATTCATGCCAATCTTCCTCCATTTTATGTGTAGGACACTGCCACAGCACGGCTTGATGAGTGGTGTGTAGGTCCATGCCAGGGATCTGAACACACAAACCCCAGCCACTGAAGCGGAGAGGGCAAACTTAACCACTACGCCACCAGGCTGGCCCCTGAGTGTTATTCTTTGAACAATTTTCTTAGCCTTTCTGAAGTACTAATAATAAATGGTATCTATTGAGGAAAGAAACAAGGTCTTCTTAAGCCGTGTTACGGATAGTACAGCTATTCACAGAATGAATAGTCACCAAGATATTCAACAGTGATTCCATTTTTCATTTCTTTTTTTCCATAACATCATCAGTCCAAACAATCACTTACAGGAAAATAGTACTTCATATATTTCCTCTTGAGTTTATGGACAAGTTAAAATAGTCTTTCAGATCTCTCCTTTTGTAGGAGCACTTTCACAGCAGCAGCTGAAACTTAGGCTAAAAAACAGAGGATGGACAGCCTGTAACACAGGTGGCCAGAACCACGTATTAAGCCTGCTTATATGATTCTCTTTAAATGAGGCCATTAAGAGCTTGACAGATAACCATCCACCTGGATGATGATGACGAGATTCTTAAAACCAAAGAATGCTCTTATGTGACTTGACAGTCCTACGACACTGTGTTATGAGACCATGATTACGTTATTAACTGTTCACAGTTCATCCAAAGGCTTTCCAGTTATTTTGCTTCGAAGAGAAAATCACATGTTCCCTTCCTTGCCCTCCCCAAGTTGCTTCCTGGAACTTAGCCTTGTCCCTAACCAACAAAGACAGACAATTGACAAGGTATACGTATTTTTCACCTTAAACTATTACAAGGTGGTGGTGGTGCTAAGTAGAAATAGTTTTCTTTAACGTAAACCATTCAAAAGTACCCAGGCGATGCCTACACAATTATGTAAGAGGCCATCACAAAAACACACTTCCACACATAATAAGACTTAATCTTGGCTGAAAGAGAGACATTTGGAGACACTGAACTCTCGAGCAACAGCATGGAAGTCAATCTCCACAAACTGCCTAAGTGGCCTGAAGAGGAGGCTGTTGACGACCAACCAATGATCTTTGTTTTGGGTGGTATTCTGGCCCACGCCCATATACACTACACGTTACAATTACGCTTCTATGAGGCATGGGCTCTTTGGAAACAAATAAAATTTTTAAAATTTTGACAGGCTAAAATCAGACAAAATTCTGTCTTCATGCAGCTTATCATACAGTGTAAAGCATATTTTATAACAAAAAACTTAAAATGTAAAAAGTTCTCAGTAAAAAATCTCAGTAAAAAATCTGTATTATATAGGGTATGATGCTAGAACAAGACTGGTTTTAGAAACCACACGAGAAATCAGGGTTCTTTCTTTCTAGTTCAGCAAGTGGACTGAAAGGTTGTTAGGATTTAGGTCAAGCTGAGGGAAATTTCAAATGTGAGTTCAAAGTTTTATTGATGACTTGGATGAGGATGTAATTAGGCAATGGGGTTGACAGATTCAGGAATCCAAAACATTGCAGGACTAGTCTGATGTGCCTACCCAGGCAAGAGGAAATTTAACAAGGTGAGGCACTTGAGTCCAAAAAGGATTGACCTCATAGCCAAAGGACGTGAAAAATGTCATCCAGGAGCCTGGCTGATAGTATTGTCTCAATTCTCCCTTGTTACTGCTATATCCCCAGTGACATTCTAGAGACATCTCTGTTCCCCAACAGGAGGTTAACTGTTCTTTCCGCTGAGCCAGGAGTGCGGTCCCAGGCAGTGGCCCCCAAAGGCTTACCCATGTCTCACAGCACACTCTTCCATGAGCCTTTTCTCACCGGCCCAGTTAGAATCCCTTCATTCCTCCCCTATTCTCCTCCTGCATTCTGAGTTTCACTTACAGCCCTCTCGAAATAGCACCATGGCATGGAGCCCCCTGGCCTCTCTCTCAACCACACTCTGAGGCCTAGACCACAGGTACCATGGGCCCCTCAGCTGTCTTCTTCACGAAAAGCACTCAGTAACGCTTAGTAAATTCACACGAACCAGAATCACCCGGCGGCTTCAAAAAACACAGGTCTCTGGACCTCACCTGCAGAGTTCTTGGCAGATCTGGGATGGGAGGAGAAGACTGCAGTTCTAAGAGGCTCCCGGTGGGGGGCTGATGCCGCTGACCCAGGGGCCACACTTTGAGAAGGTCTGGGTTAGATCAACCTTGTGAGACAGAAGCGTATCATACAACTTTCACGTAGAATTTAAACTTTGCCAGGACTGCAGCATTCTCTGAAATCATGAGACAGAAGTTACAGGTGTAAAGCAGTTCCAGGCAGCCCCGGCATGAGGTGCCTGCACGCTCTGGCAAGGCACCCCATATTTAGTTCACGTCCTCAGTCTCAGAATGGGCTGGGGGCTCCTTCTCCCAGAGAAACCTCTCTTGGAGCTGAGCCACCTAGGCTAAACAAACTGGGTCTTTTAAGTTAATAAATGCAGGGTTGGGAGGGACTTTAGAGTTCAGTGCCTTGCTCAATAAACTCCCCTGACAACATCCCTAAGGGATGGTTGCATAGGGCCTCCCAACCCCACCACAAATGAGCTCAATCCTGAGACGCCATCCCATTGGGAAATAATCCCACATTACCGTCAACTACATGAGAAGGTCTTCTTTAAACTAGGCTCCTATTTGTCTTTCCAAAACTCCTATGTACCCTCTGGTGCAGGCCCACAATCTCTCACCCGAAACCCTTGGGGCCAAATGTTTTGTAACTTCATTTTTCAGGTTTCAGAAAAGTAATATGGCAGATATACTGTACATTACGTATTGCCCTCAGTGGGGTCCAAGGTGGTACTCAATGATCAAACACATTTTTATCTTTGCAGTGAGGTATATAAATATTCATGCTTAGTAGAATAAAGACTATAAGTGACTTCACAATAATTAGGGTCATATTTTGCCATTAAACTTATAAAAAACTCAATATTCAGATAGCTTTCAATTCCAAATTTATGAATAAAGGACTGTGGACCTGTATGATTTTGTCCTCTGTGATTACACAAAGTCAGCCTACTTCCTCCTCCACACTAGCAGCCCTTCAACGGTGGGAAGAGAGCTATCACCCGCCCTCCCCTTACCCACTGTGCCTCCTCCCACACGTCACCATTCTTCTAAATTCTCAATGATGAATTAACCCAGTGTAATGAAAGAGGCCTAGGGAAAAGGTCAACTACTCATCCGCAGCAGCCTTACTTCTTTATTTAAAGCTCCAATGTGCAGTTATGTAGAGCACAGGAGGAGCAGTCAAAGGAAACGGCACTCCATGGTAGAAAAGAGAAGACTCATGAAGCTAGCGGGTGAGGCAGTGATTCGACTAACTCAAGACACATGGGTGAACGATTAACTTCATCTCTGTGATTCCAAAGCACAGCAGAACTAATCCTTGTGGACCACTACGACATGCCAGGCACAGTGTCTGATGATTTACATACACGCTATCCAATCCTTATACATGCTTTATGAAGTAGGCAGTATCATCACTCTATAGATGAGGAAATTAACACCTTGAGAATTGCTCAAGGTTACACAGCAAGCCAAAGGCAAAACCAGGATTCTTACCTGCTTCCAAGTCTAAGCAGAAGCCTTCCAGTGTCCCCAAAGGGTACTACTGATGAATGGCTCAGTCTGTTCTTAGCCTTGCCTCTACAGACATTTTAAAGAGGATAAAGATGCCTGCCTTTCAAATTCCAATAGGACAAGAAAATGGGAAGAAAAACCCTGTATCACTGGATCCAAAATGACTCAAATAGCTAAAAGTGACCAAGTGACATTGAGAAGAGGGGATTTAATATGGATTAATGTAAACTTTACAAGTTGACCATTCCCTACACCAACATGTTGGAGGCAGACAGAAGTTTTAGTTGCCCAAAATTAACTCTGAGCCCAGGAGTCAAGAGGTGATTGAAACTCTAAAACCTGAGGGTACGTTAACTAGAACTCTCATGCCCAGAATGAGGATGACATGGGCCAGCCTTCTGCTACAATGGTCAGACCCAATCAGAAGCACTGAGTAGTTCAAACGTTTATTGAACCCAAAGCAGGTAATGAGGAGGGGATCCAGAACAGCCAAAGATCTGAAACCAGAGGCTTGGGAGAACAAAGAATGTCTGCGTAGCCTGGAAGAGTGAAAAATGGTGGGAGAAGGCAAATGACAGCAGCCTCAGATGCACGCGGAGGGTGATTCCATTATTTTCAGGGATGGCCCTGCAGTGCAGGCACCTGGCCAGGGAGGTAGGGGAGGGAGAGAGAGAGGTGAGGGAGTTATTCTTGCAGAGGGTTGGCCTCACCTGCGGAGGGGTACAATGCTGTGCCCACTGGCCAGCCCACCTGTAAGGCCCCTCCCCATCGGAGGGTCTCCCTCCCAGGCACTTAACAGGGTCCCTTGGACAACAACGCCCCTGCTTTGTCTACAGAGAACCTCTAACAGTGGGAATTGGGAGCCAGTAGGCTGGCTGAGTGACACTTCAATGGACTGCCAGCAGGGGAGACATTTTCAGGCAAGTAGAGACGTGTGGCCCTCCTCAGGCCCTACCACGTAGGTAATTACCCACTCTGACTCCATCAGGGGCTAGCCCCACTGCTTGGAGCCTGCAGTTCCTTCTGCCGTCCTCCCACTCACCCCATGGGCTGGCTCCAAGGAATCTCTTCTTTTTGGCTTCATCACCCAGCCCCAGGCCCAAATGTACATCAAACAGTACGTGTGATGAAATACATCCTTTTAAAATTCCTTGGGTTGACTTCTTCCCTACCCATCCATAAAGAAAATCAGCCACAAAAGTGTCAGAAAAACCAGTCAACTGAACAACAACTGGTCTCACGTTACCTATAAGCAACCGTGACCACGTGGGGCGAAAAGACTTGATCACATCTTTCAAGGGTTAAAATTGAGGTAGAAAAAGAAAACAAAACATGATACACAAGAGAAGAAAAAAAAAAAGACATGGAACTTTAATGCAATACAATTTCCAGATGACTATCTTATTAAAAACTTCAAAATTATAAAGCATAGTTCGTTTTTTCTAAGATGCACAAGTAAAGACGACAAGTTCTATGAAGAACTCTTACCTTTAAAATTTGCACGTGGTATTGGTTTGGCATTTTATAAAATTCCTATCTTTCTACCATTTCTGCTTGTCCTTCTACTATATATATTCCCCCAAGCCTTCAATACTTCAGTTGCACTGGCTATTCAACCAAGTATTCTAAAGTCCAAGGATTAATCTTTATAGAAACTTGTATGCTAATTACCAGTTCAAATAATTCTAATGAAATAATGTACAACTCCTTAATTTCCTTTTTTTTTTAAAGATTTTATTTTTTTCCTTTTTCTCCCCAAAGCCCCCCAGTACATAGTTGTATATTCTTCATTGTGGGTCCTTCTAGTTGTGGCATGTGGGACACTGCCTCAGCGTGGTTTGATGAGCAGTGCCATGTCCGCGCCCAGGATTCGAACCAACTGGGCCGCCTGCAGCAGAGCGCGCGAACTTAACCACTCGGCCACAGGGCCAGCCCCCTTAATTTCCTTTTTTTAAACTTTAGATGCTCATGCATCAGTAACATGCCAGGTCTGGACATCCCCACTCATCTCTGGGAAGCTCAGCAATACACAGGATCAAATGCCAGAAGTCTGCCTTTTAGGAGTCTTGTAACTGCAGAGCTAGAGTCATGATCCGCATGTTTTATAAAGCATGAGATCTAATTCTTAGAATGTCCTATGAGTCAAATTAAATCATTTAGGGTCATCTGTCCTCAAAGAAGATTTGTATTTTTCTTTCAAAAGCATAAACATGTGTGCTTATTTACCCTGCTATGCTTGTAAGATTTGGAAAGAATATTCTAACTCCAAACAACCAAGAGAAAAAATGGAAGACACCTTCCAATAACTTTTATGAAGTTGCTATATAGGTATGTAGTTACTGAAAATTAAATAGCTACAAATAAGAGTTCTGAGTGTTCCTTTGAAATTCTGAGAGGTTGATCAAAACATCACATGGTACACCTTATATATACATATAATTTTTATTTGTCAAAAACCTGGAAAAAAAAATCTGAGAGGTAGTCTGGTAATTTCTGCTTAGAATAAAGCAATTTACTCAAACTAAGTTTCTTTTGGCTTGTCAAAAATTCAGTGTTTTTGTTTTAAATACTTTTAAATTGACTTTAACATTAATTAAAATATATTTTGGTGCCTCTCCTCTAAATAAGTAATTATTCTTAAAACAGTACAGAATTTTGAAGCTAAAAGGAAAAAATTGTTAAATAAGTTATTTTCAACATGTTTTACAAAAACAACACAAATCATCAAAGTTAGAGATTTTCTATTAAAATAGAAGGTCCAAGTAATATTTTAACTACCATGACGTTATCTTCACCCTGCAACTTAGATTGTCAGCTGGAGTCTGTATGTGATCCAACTGCTTCAGAGGCACGAGGAGGGGAGGGAGGCAGCAGTGGGGATGCTGGCGGGCGGGCCAAGGAACCAATGCAGGACGCAGAGACAGCAGTGACCGGTGCTGCCCAGCCTGCTTTTATCCCAAGGTTTAAATAATCTAGCAACCTGAATCTTGCTTGACTCATCCACAATATCCCTGCACATTATAAATTTCAAAAAATTTGTACAGAAAAACCCCCTTATTTTATTTATAATCCAAAATATTTGAACATGGCTTTCCTCTGTACCATTCTAAATGCTAGTGAATTACATATGCATATTCTGTAATAAGAACTTAATATTGTCCTATAGAATAATCTGACTAAAATATAATATGCTAAAATATAACATTCATGTAATCAAAAACTCTTTTCCTTTGAAAAAGAAAATCTATTTCTTTTAGTACTTTTAAAAGGCTAGAAAAAAATGTGAATTATGATTGTTTTCCTCAATTCCAAATTACTGAAATGTAAGAATTATATTATTAACCATATATTTTCTCCCAAGATTATGCGGCCCTTGGGACCACCACAGCAAAACCTCCTATTACTGCATCTTCAATACAAATTCAGGCTGAGATAGGACATGCAGACTCAACACTTCCCTGGGCTCAAAGAAATTCAAATATCAAAAATGCATAAGTAGATGAGATGGTACATCTCAAAAAGTTAGTAACAAAATGCCAATATGTTTTAATTGAGTGCAGAACAGACTTACTCTTTTCTAACAACAATGACAGCTAACGTTGATTAGCACCTAAATGTCAAGGCTGCTCTGGATTTGCATTGCCTTCATGTAAAGCCCATGCTCAGCCACTACCATCACTCCCATTACACAGATAAGGAAACGGAGGATTAAAATACGGAAGTAACTTGCTTAAATTAAGGTCCTACAGCCAATAAGTGGTGGAGCTGGGATTCAAGTATAGGTAATCTGATTCATGAGCTTTGAACACTGCATTATATTCCATGATATACATATATACACACACACATCACACACACATACACACACACTCGAATGAATGTGCCTGACAGTTTGCCTAGCATATACATTTCTACATAAAAGGGCAATCTGGTTGGAAGAAGGGATTAGAGGTTCTACCTTGAAGAACGTTTTTACTTAGCACAGATGGTTATCTGGAGTGGCTGAGGATACGGCTGGAGATTACGGAGGCTAGTCTCCTCCACCCCCCGCCACGACCCCCTCCTCCACCTTCCAACCAATCCCTTGGAGCTGCCACTGCCTGTAGAGTAAGAGATTTGAGTTCAGAATTTGGGCTGGGATGTCAGCAATTGAAAGGTTCTTCCCCCAGGCCCGAAGGGGGCTTCCTGGGGCATGGCACCTCTGTCAGCGTTTACCACCGTGACCCACTTTCCTCCTCTGCCTTCCTTCTATCCTTGCATGTAAACATGAAGCCACTTGTAACAACATCCTCCAAGTAGCCTGGAAGGATGACAAGATGGGATTAAGGATAGGAAATGGTAGAGAGAGGCTGGAGTGGAAGTGCTAGCTGAACCCAGCCTGAAGGAGAGTCAGAGGACAAAGGGCTAAAAATACAGACTGCGATTCTCTAGGGCAGCTTCACGGTAAGGAAACAGCATCTCCATTCCCCTTCTCCCAGGGCCCACAGCACAAACTCTAAGCTTCAATGTTTATAATAAAGTGCATTCATTAATAGTTTAAAAAATTTAAGCCTTAGATCTGTGGCAATGTCTCTGCCATTTTTCTGCTCATTAACTCTATACTGGGAAATAAAGGTTGCAAACCCACAGTGTGTGGTTGTTTTCCATTTGAGTTTATTTAATTTTCAAAACAGTGAGTCATCTGAAGTATGCAAATGAAAGCTATGATCGCTTTACTCAAATGATTAACTGTAGTTTATATATAGAACAAGTTTCTTTATATAGCAGTGCCAAGTAAACTACTCTTTTCTCCCTTAAAACCTGGGAACTGATTACCCGGCAAGCACAGCCTGGGCTCCACAGTGGTTGGGGGTAGGTGCAGAGGCTGGCCCCCGTGGAAGCTCAGGTACCCCACTCTACCAGGGAGCAGAGCAGAGGGAGCCCAGAGGAAGGCCAGTGCCAAAGACCTTCAGGGATGCTAACGAAGGAACTGTGTCTCGGATAATCTCAGAAATGTTTACAGCTCTAAAGTTAGTGAGCAAACCAGCTCACTATTCCACAAGAATATTTAAAAATATAAGTTTTTTTTTTTTTACTGTAACTTGGATTCATAAAAATAGAGACTGGCTCATATATCAAATGCTGGCCCAAATGCTTCAGATAGATAATGAATCTCCAAAACTATCTGACTTTATCCACAAGAAACAGAGGGAAAACATAGATTTCTTACCTCAGAAAGAATTCATGGGGGCTTTCCAGCTCTCTTGAGAAATTTGGCTTGAAGGAAGCACACACACTACAGAGATTTGCCTGACTTTTCATATAAATCTACAGCTTTCAATAAATATTAAAAAAAAACTCCCCTCAATTTATATGCAAAATATCAAGGGACTATTGAAACCCCTAATTTGCTGTTGAAGTCTGTGGCAAGTTTTATACCTTGAATGAATGCAATCTGATTCCTATGTGGGTCTATTTAAAAGGGAGGGGGAAGCAGCCTTACTGAAGCCAATGCTCCAGGCAGCCCTGGAGCAGACTGGATCCAGTTTGAAAAGAACTGGCAACCCTAAAACTTTTTGATAAGATAAAAATGCATTGATGTTGGCTCACACGAGGCCCACTTCAACTCTGCACTTGTACGGCCTTTCCTTGGCATATCGGCTCCTTGCCTCTATCTGCTTGAGCACAACTTTATTTTTCTCTTTTATCTTTTGATAACTGCACCCAGGGACCGGAGGGGATTGATTTTTTGTTTTGACTTATTGTTTGAAGATCTGTAACTCAAAGCAGCTCTCACGCCTCTGATGTCTAAGCTGGAGCGGCATAAAAGGTAGGCGCGGGCCGGGGTAGCGGGCTGAGCAGCGGCAATACCGTTCTATAATCAACCATCTAGGTTTTCATCTTATTTTGCCACCCCCCCCCCCACCCCCCGGCCTTAGCCAGCCTTGCTGGCAAAGTGTGAGGTTACTCCTACGCCTTTGTTAGGTGACAAGAGCAAGTTGAAATAAAAATAAATGCCTAGACAGCTTTGCCAGCCAGGGCTCTGAGATTAAATATACTTCTACTTGAAGCAAAAAGTTATTTCCTACCTAGAAAAAGGGCCTGCTTTTATTCACAATGAAAGAAACCTTCAACGCATTTCAGAAGACTGCTTTAGAAAAATAACATTTGAAAACAAGGGAAGATAGTACAATGGGCAAAATCATTTCCCCAAAGGGCTTAAATCAAGAGGAAAAAACATAATGCTTTTTTGAGGCAGACTAACAAGTTCAAAACAAAAGTGTTACTCTCGAACCAGAAGATGATTAGAGAGACTCACATATACTGGGTTAGAAACCTAGTTGTGTTTTCAGAGTTTGGTGTAGTATATACTCCAAATTAGCAAATGTAGTAACCCAAAGTTGACTTTCTTTCTCTCTTCCAGTATAATTTTCAAATTATTAGGAGTGTTTTTACCTTAATTAAGCTAATATCAAATGCATATGCTCGTATACACACACACCAATACCCACAAGAGTTTCTGAGGGCCTGTTCCCTGAAGTTGTTCAGCTTGCTGAAATATGGTTACATATGCAAACATTATCTCCCAATTGTAACCTCATTTTCTGCTCTGCTGGACAGCGTGACCAGCATTTGTCATCGTGCCTCCCCCCCCCCCCATCATTCATATGTCTATAATTGTCATCGAGATGTGGCATGTCAGCAGGACTCCAGTGTTCTCTGCTCCCCGTCTCCACACGGTCACTCAGGTAACAAACCCGTAATCTCGTCCTGTTTTCATGATGGTTGAATTACACATAATTGTTTCTGCACAGTGATTGATTTCTGCCTGAATAGAGACCTCTGCCTTTTTTCAATGTGAGCGACTGGCAGCCAAGTCCCTCCATCTAGGAGGAGGCAGCAGCCTTTGAAGAGATCAAAGCCAAGGCCGCAAGCAGTTGTGCGCCCTGGGAATATGGAAAGCCTTTCTGCTCTCAACCCCATTTCCAGCATCATGTTGGATTGCAGCTGCATTACATTCTGCCAGCATTCTTAATGCTTTTAGTATTGACTCTGACATCACCGAGAGCTGTTTTAAAGTAACAAAAGCCGAAAGATGACTTATTTTCACAACTCTGTAATTGGAACATGCAAAGATGGGGGTGGGGAAGCAAGAATGAAGGGGAGGGAAGTACATTTGCTTTTAATTTAAAGCAGCACAAAAGAAAGCCCAGCAAAAAAAAAAAAATTATATAAGTTTCCACAAATGAAAAACATGTTTTTCATATGGAAAAACCAGCAGGGACATTTTTATAACTCAGACCACACAAAACGAACTGATGGCTAAATACCCACTTTTTCAAGCCTAAAGGGTAAAATGAAACCGATGGGGGTAAGTGATTCAAAACCGGGGAGGGGCTGGGATGCACACTGGTCTGGAGGCTGCAGGCACCTGACGCAAGGTGAACCGTGCAGCTGCTGGACCCGCCAAGACTCCCCTCCGCCACTTTTCAATCAATGAAGCAGAGTTGAAATTTGCATTTGTAATAAATCACAGGTTTATCTGGGAAATTGTAAATGTGTAATTCCTATTAACAGGAGAAGAAGAACAGAAACCTCAGAGGAGGTTTTCAATTCTGGCCCCAGATACGTAGGCACAAACCAGTCTGCCATTGACTACACCTTGACATTTGAATCGAAACCTGAAGCCACCAAACAAGGCTGAACAATTCTTAAGGATACAATGACCAAAATAGATAACACCAGTATTTTATCCTTCCTTAAAATGGCAAATAGGAGTGAAGGTATTTCTGATTTTTTTAAAAACTCAGGCATTTTGGTTGTGATTATTAAGCACATTGGTAAATAATCCATACAGCATTTAAAATCAACACAAAAAACAAGCAGGTCAACCACAAATCATTGAACTCTCTCTTAGGGAGACATACAGCGCTAAGTCTGACCAGGAATCTCTCCTCCCTAGCTATCAGAAAACCATCCAATATTCCAATTTCAATACTTAAGTTGCTATTCTTGAAAATGTCTGCCCCAATTAACATATGTAGCTCTATACACAACTCCAAACGTAATAAATGACAAGGCTTTAGGATGGAGAAGAGAGTGGGAAAGCAGAACTCTTAAAGAATTTAGAAAATTGAATGCATCTCATTTATTAAAGCCCCCTTTTTCACAAAGATTTTGTATTGTTTATGTAGATACTCGTCAATGAACCATCAGTCTTTCATTTTTCTAAGTCTACGAAGTTCTGAAACTTATTGACATGGAAGAAATGGCTATGAAATAACTGCCTCCTTTCATTCTGTACAAAATCTCTTGGTTCTGAAACACCAAGTAATTGGTGAACAAAAGCTGCCTTTGTCTGTTTGATGGGATTCTGAATCAACAGGCCTAGTGGGAAGGTACCCAACTATAAGTTGTCTTTGAAAAATGCGTCTGAAACTGTGATAAACTAGAAAACTTTTCTTTTAATAGCCTACCTGCCTCAGTTTACTAAGTTACAGGTTTGATGTTTGTTTTATTTGGAGTTTGTTTATGGTTTGGTTTGCTTTGCTTTTGGAGGAAAGGGTGCGAACTACATGAATTCAGAATTGCAATAGCAAAATTCAGCGAGAAAATATGAATAATAACATTTCAAAGTCTACATCTTTTCCTCTTGGAAAAATGCGGTCTTTCCTTAATTTTAACATTTTCAAAAGATGCCAGAAATAAGTTCCAGTTATTTTTCTATGGGTTGCATTCCTAATAAGCTTATCACATTTTCATATCCCAAGGCCCCAATCTAATTTCAGATTATCAGGCAAAACCCGTATCTTTTATGATTCCATCATTAGCCTTCCCCAGCAAAGCAGCAAGCAAAACAGCCCCTGGACGCACCCCAGGCTTCTCACGCAGACCAGGGGAAAGGTCACCACCAGCCAACGACCCCAGCCCATCCACAGGCATCCCATTTTCCTAGACCCCCTCCAGAGCGCCCAGAATTCTTCAAGGCTCTCCTCACAGAGGCCTGGACTGAGAATTTTTGCCACGTGAACAGGTGAGGTGCCACAGCACCGTTCGCTCAGCCGCCAACCCTCAGAGACCCCAGGTGGCGGAGCAGGGACACACAGAGGCCCCCTCTCTGGAGCCTCAGTGCCCCGGGCTCCCCTCACTCCCAAGACCGTCGCCCCTCCATAAAAGTTGCCAAAATTGAGAATGGAGGTGACAACACTGTAGTCACACACAGGAGACTGCCTCCAGAGCATAGTCTATACGGGGCCTCTTGGTTTCTCCTTCAGGAAGGAATCTCATCTCTTGGAGGACCTGGAGGGGGTTTGTATGCTGCTGACTGCAAAGCTAAGAAAACTGCCTGCGAGCGGGGAGAGGCCAGGGCAGGAAGGAGGGCCCGCCAGGTGAGGCCCTGCCTTACACAACACCCGTGCGGAAAACCTTCAAATCCTCAGACTCCACGCTTTCCTTGGATCAACCGTTCCAACGTTTATCAACCCCTCCTTTGAAGTAATTCTTCCAACCTACATTCTTTCAACAATTTAAGCCCATTTCCTTTGGATATTTCTTCAGTGAAGAACAAAGCTGGTCACAAAGTTGTGTTAAAGAAAGCGTTCCACTTCAAGACGATTGCAGCCTGCCCTCCCGCCTTCTCCAATTCAAATAGCCAGCTTCTCATGGGGCAGGTCCCTCTGGGGACTAGCCAAGAGTTCAGTCATCAAGATCCACAACAATGTGACAAGATCTGGACGGTGCCCAATCTTGGACACGCTCGGGAAGGACTGAGCACTGTCTCGGGAGCACAGGGCTCTCTCTTCAAGTGGTTTCCCACTTGCACATACAGTGCATTTTCGGTTCCCAATAGCAAACACCCCAGAGCAACACCTGATCTGGGGACGGAAGGCAGCAGAATCCCCACCCAGCTGCTGAGGGCAGGGCCACAGAAGGTGAGCAGGGGACACCACCAGGTGAGCGAACAGCACAACCTCAAATGATCTGACTGAGCTGGGCCACACCCAGGTCACAGGCAGCCTCAGCCCATAGCCAGGAGTGCAGCAATCTCCAAGCAACCTGCACAGCAGAGACCCGGCCCAACCAGCCAGAAAGAGAAGTATTTTCATAAGGGCTGCACAACAGGCCGGTCTCCGAAAACCTTCACATGAAACACAGCAGCCAACTGAACAAGAAGAATAGGGTCCCCCTTCTAGGGCACTGGGTGTTAATGGCCCTCACAAAGCACCATCTACTGGGGTGCAGGAAGAAAACACTACAATGTCAACATACAGTTTAACATAAAAAATTTTAAGCTTTACAAAAATATTTAATATACAGATTGTCCCTGGGCCCCCATTTGCTCTGTATGTCAGATGGGCAAGAGAGCCAAGTGGACTGAAGATAATGCAAATAAGCACAAACAAAAACCAAGAAAATGGCAAAGCCAAGAGTCATCCTACTTCTAATACCAACTCATCAGGAGCTCGAATTAGAGCTGGAATCTGTAACGAGATCTGACAAGACACTGACCAAAAGAATTAGGATCTATCAATTTTATCTGAAATAAGAATTGTTAGCTTCCATCAACGACCATAAACGTTGCACTAAGTGTATACTGTAATCTGAGTTATTAGATGATTATGTAACTCATAAAAGCTTACACATGGTCAAGCTTTTTAACTGACGGGAACCTGCAATCAAAAAAATTCTCCCCACTGATTTATATACCTAAAGTGTCAACTGACTTTGACTTCCCTTCCTCCCAAAATAGACTGAACCACCCCCCGCGTCACGGTCCTGATGCTCATCTCTGCATCGGGGAGAAGACTGAGGCTTTGGGAGGCGAGATAAAAACATGAAAAGCCAGAGGGAAAAAGGAAGGAAGCACTGATGATGCTACAACATGGACGGACCTGGAAAACAGTGTGCTAAGTGAAAGAAGCCAGCCACAAGGACCACACGTTACGATTCCTTTCTCATAAAATGTCCCAAACAGGAAAATCTATTGAGGCAAGAAACAGATGAGTGGTTGCTTAGAGCTGGGGTGGGGGTGATGAAACGGGGAGAGAAAGGGATGATAGCTAAAGGGCAGAGGTTCCTTTCTGAGGTGATGACAACGTTCTAAAATTGACTGTGGTGACAGCCGCACACATCTGTGAATGTACTCAAACCATTAAACTGTACCCTTCAAACGGGTGAACAGTAAGGTATGTGAATTATACCTCAAGCAAGCTTTTTAAAAAATAAACAACCACTCAATGAATGTTTGCTGAATGAATAAGTAAATAAATCCCTCCTCCCCCAATTTTAAAAAAAAGCCAAAGGGGAAAATGCTCCTGGACGTGGTCTGCCTGAGTAAAACTACTGTGTGGCTTCCTCCTCGTCAACGGAACTACCTTGTAACCAAAACAACAAAATGTTTACTCATGAAAACGAAGCATCTGGATGACGACTGTGGGCCAGGCATTCCAGGAAGACATGGGGTGTGGGAAGAGGACGATGCAGGAACCAGGTTTGGGAGGCTTCCCTGAGGGCAGGCCTTGAATGGTGAGCATTCGCCCCAATGGAGTCACTCAGCTTAGGTGGTAAGTCTGCACTCCCGGTGCCCCCAGAAAGTTACTACCGCACAACGAGCTGCGCCCCAGAGCCAGGCAAAAAGGGGTCAATTTCCCACCTTTCTGAAACCATCAGGCCTTGCTTTACTCCTAGACTAGCAGAAAAACCTCCTGTGCCAGCACTGAGGTCAAATCTGATGCTTTCAGCACTGAGAAAACTCAGGAGAAATGCAAATGTGTTTCCTTCTCTGATCTGGCTCAAAGGTCTGACACCAGGAAGCTGAGGGGCTTTTCCAGAGGAGCCTGTGCCTCCCTCAGTCCCCGCGGCCACTCTGTGTCATGATCCCTCCCAGGTAGGAAGTTAGGGACCTGTTCAAAGCCGCATAGCTGGTCAACGACTTGCCTGATTCCACGTATTTTTTCTCCACCATGAAATAAGCAGCACCAGAACTTTCAAAAAGATAAAAAGCCTTTCAAAATTTGTTTCTCCTCAGGTAGCCAAGTATTTTCAAACTTCGCATGGCACACAGATTTCTGAATTCCCTCAAAAACTATTAAAATAACAAACAATAAACATCTCAGATGTCCCTGAATTACGAGCTGTTTTCTCACTTGTAGTTTAAATGTCACACTTCTCTTGCCACTACACAGAGGCTTCTGTTCTTTCCTAACTGACACCCAGCCATCTTGGGAGGAAACATTTCTTCTTGAAAAATTTAATCTCTAAGTTCCCCAATTAGATAGATAAGAACCCCTCCTAAAATCTAGTTAATACGATCTGGCGTCATTTAACTTCGGTTATAGCTCAGAATTATTTGATAAATGGTATAGAAGACACGAGAGCCAACATCCTCAGCCCTGCAATTCCCAGATCTCTGCCGACACTCTATTCCCAGCAGGTATGACTCCCGGCCGTGGATTCTGACCAAGTGTTTCCCATACGCGGTAACGGAGGATCATCATTTTCAAAGCAGTCCTGCTGTGTTTCCCAACTACCAGGAAAATTGTCAAACTGTTTGTGAGTAAAGGGGCGGAAACAGAAAGGTACGAGTAGTTTTCCCATTGGACGGCCAGCAAGGGCTGCTCCCGGACAGGGCTCGGACACTCAGGCCCCAGGCCTGTGTCCTCAGCCACCAGGCGACGCAGATACACGGAAACTGGTCCACCTTCAGGGAAGTCTGTTTGCCTGACTCCAACTGTCGTCAGGTCTGACAATAACTATTTAAAATGTGATTAAAGAGGGCACTGAGCAAAAGTCTTACAAGTAGAAGTTTCTGGTGTGGTGCCAAGGAGACAGGGACACGGTGCCAACACCACCAGAGAGAGGAGGGGCTGACCCCCGGCCTTCATTCTTACCAACATCAGTTCACTTGGCAGCAAAGTTTATAAACTAACTTGGTTCATTTAAAATGCTTTATGATGGATGTGTTAACTCACTTTATTTTAAAAGTAAACAAATAAAATGCTCTATAAATGGTTCCCAGTTCTTTTCTCAAATAGTCTTAGGTACTATTACTATTATTAAGAGTACTTAATATGCATGCCCTTTTAATTAACAATTTATTAGGCAACTTTCCTGTCCCAACTCCAACAGAGCTATCTATCCAACCCCTTTTAAGCAAGTAAACCAAATCACTCTCTAGTGGACTTGGAACCGGCCACATTGAATGGAAAGCAGTAAAGAAAGAATGACACATGTACAGACTACAGCTGTCACTGGCTGTGGCTCCAGGAGCGCTGGCTCGGCGCTGCCCACCCTGGGCCCCTGGGTGTGCACCAGTGACGCTGCTCCCACACACGCTGCCTGAGCCAAGGGTGTTGGCACAGGGTCTCTCCCGGACTCAACTGTAAGCTCCCGGAGGCTGGCGACCCTGTCTTCACTGTCATCCACCCACATGGGGCTTAGCACGTGACTTTCACAAAGTCCCTTCAGTGAATACTTATGGGATGAGTGGTAAGCCATTCCTGAAGTAAACATTCTCTGGTGTGTGTCTTCCTTCTACTAGGAACTTGCTTAACCCAACACTTGATGGTTAGTTTAGAGGCTGCTACAACAATAGATATCTTCTTCTGACTAGTGAAATGCAATAAAACATCTGTCTGGTTACTGCACCATCCCACCAGGGGCAAAAGAGCCTGATTAGCATCCTCTCTCCTGAAATAAAAAAAAAGAAAGGGGCCAACCTAATGCCGGAAAGCATTTTCTTGTATTAAGTAGCTAGCTGTTCACACAACAACCAGCAGGTAGATTTCAACTGTGTTGTTGTAAAGAAAAAGAAAAATAATCATAATTTTAGCACAGAATAGTCTTGAACCATTATTATTTCAGGAGTACCTGACCAAAATTGTTAATATGCTTTGTATATAAAAAGCTCTCATAAATCAAGAAAGACATGAATAAGAAATTCACATAAACATGAATATGTAAAACATATAAACATAAATACGTAAAAATACATATTTGCCTATAAGCTACTTAAAGAGATTTCTATAGAAATCTAAATAGATTTAAATACTTATTTCTAATATCTATTTAAATCTACACAACCTATAAAATAGATTATAGATAAATATATATTTTTAACAGGGTTTCATTTTAGCATTGTTTAAAACAAGCAACAACAAAGAAACTTTAATACCTATAATTGAGGATAAAAGCAATAAACTGAAATATTCTTATAACTGGACAGTATCCAGCCATTACAATTGATGATACAGACCTGTATTTATTCACATGGAAAGATGAGCAAACTATATGTTTTTAATGAAAATAAATTACAATAAAATAATACTCTTACAA